>NC_134483.1:507627649-508227649 GCF_040206685.1 Ascaphus truei
GAAAAGCAGAGCACCGAGAAGCGGGGCCCTGCTGTACTGTAAAAAGTTAAAAAAGGCAAAGTATAAAAAAAAGCGATTTTAGCGCTCCCTCAAACTTCATCCATATCATCTTTTGATAAAAAATTATGCTTAAAATACCGTATAGAGCTAGTGCACATGTGTCAACTCAAACTCTAGTGTGCATGTGTACAAGCATGTGTACAAACATTGACGGGCTATGGCAGGCATACAGACACTGTATACTGTACAGTAGTAGTGTAGTGTATGTGTGTCATTGGAAATTAAAGTTACTACTATAAAGTACATTCAATTTATATACCTTGCCAATCGGGTGGAGATAACCCAATGTCAGGGGTGTACAGCATTGTGTATACCAGCTGGGATCACTCATGTAATCAGCATTAAAGTTAACAGGTGACTGCTGAAGCTGGTAATCAGGCGGGGCCACGTAGCCAGGATTGAGGTTCACCATGTTTTCAGTGACGGACGGCCTGTTATTGCTATAGTATTGGTAAGCCGGTGGTGGCACATTGCATGGTCCGGAAGAACCAATCTTAAATGGATTAAACCCGACCTTTCTCCTTTTGAAGTCGCCAGGAGCAAACATACTGGCAAAAGCTGGGAGCACTGACCAATAACCTCCGGTACTTTCGCTGCATGAAAAAAGCAATCATTCATAGTTAGTTTGCCTTATCGAATGCTTCCATCCACCATTGTTCGGTGCAAATTTGAAGAAATCTTAGTTGTCAATGATATAGCCATATATCTCTGCTAAAGTCGCCTTCTTATCTGTTCCAGCATAAATTGCAGAAAATATTAAATATGCATAACTGCAGTCGGGTTTAGTATAAGGACTTGACATGATGTACTATTCATTGTATGTCCATTCAGCAATTGCACAGGCATAGCAATGTAGAATAATTTCCACAACAATCTGTTTTGATATTTTAATGTGAAACGTCTAAATTTTATAATGTCTTCAGCGACCGAGGTGAATTAACAATAGATCACTATAATGGACACAGTTTTTATCTGTTTTTTAATCATCTGCACATTGACTACCCACTACCCAACGCAAACAGGCACTTTGCGCTCTAAAAATTACTTTTTTCCGGAATTTTTTCAAAGTCCAACTTTGCTCGTTTGTAACCCTGTTTGTGTTATATTCTGCCCTTAAGCGAGATGCACTAAGAAACGCAACCTTAGCAAACACGAAAGTTGCGTTGATCAGAACACGTCAGGTCAGAGTAGACGCAAAGAAATCTGGACTTAGAAAAAATTATTGCTTTACCTTTTTGCATGCGCAACACCCATACAACAGGCTGGTGGGTGTCCCCGGCTGACCCCGCGGGGTTCCCCGAGGGAGCACGGGGGTTGCGCGGGTGTCCCTGGCTGACCCCGCGGGGTCCGGGGGTCCCCGGCTCACCAAGCTGTATTTTGCATAGTGTTACATGATGCCCAGATTAATTGCATCATGTACACACTCAATGCAATTGTGTGACATTTCATATACATTTGTGTTGCTGCTGGTTTGTTGGTTTATATTTACTATTGCTGCAGGATTTATTTTAACATGCAATGTGGTGATTTTAATATTAAGAATTCATGTTTTAATTTATGCATGTTTTATATGTTTCATAATGGGCAAATAATGTATTATCCATATCTGGATAATAGTTATTTTGCACATTATTGTACTGTATGTGTTGGGGGGTGGGGGGGATGTATGTATTTAATGTATAGGTCAGGTTTATTTATTTTACATTCAGGGTTTGTTACTTTTAGTTCTGCGTGAGACCTCTGGAGACCAACTGAAGTATCCTTGGGTATCTCACGGGTACCAGGCTGCGTTGTCCACAGGTGACACCTGCGGGGAAGAACCGGTGGCCCCACATCTGTGGGGGCACCGCGGACCCGTAGTGAGCACCCATGGGTCCCAGACCCCTGTGGGAACAACCCGAGGCCTCTCAGACACCTGTGGGTCTGACCCGGGGCTCCCAGACATCCGTGGGCCTACCGTGGGGATCCAATTGTGGCCCACGGTGACCCGCAGAGACAACCTGGTGGGCCATGGCGCCTGGCGGGACCCACCAACAGGCCTCCAGAACCTGTATGAAACAAGTTGCTGGTAACCTGTAGGTCTGTGAGGTGACCCGTCAGGCCCACCGGGGACTCGCGTGGGACTGCGGTATGAACCCTGTATGTGAAAAGATAAATCATGTATTTATGGGGGGGCACAGGGGGTGGATTATGTATTTAATAAATAGAATGATGTTTATTGTGGGGCAGTGTATTGTTTTTATTGTGGGTACTGGGTTGGGGGGAGGGGGTATTGGCCCCAAGGGTATGTGGGTAGGCCCCCCGGCTGGGTAGTGGGTGAGGGTGGTTAGGCCTCACGGGGTGGGGGGTTAGTGGGGGAGGGTATGTAGGCCTCCCGAGTGGTGGGTGAGGGTGGGTTAACCCCTTAATGACAGTAGCGGTTAATAACCGCTATGGTGATTAAGGGGTTAGGGGACATTACATTGGATGTTTTGATTCTTGTGTATGTCTTGCAGCATCGGAGGGGGCATGGGCAGGATGAAGATGAGGATGAAGATGGCCTTCATCGTGGGTTCCTGTAAAAGTTAAGTGTCATATATATTGACTATATTTATTGTAATTTATATGTATTGAAAATGGGCAAATGCATTATTATCCATATGTTGATAATAGTAATTTTGCCCATTACAGTACTGTATGTGTTAGGGGGCAGGGGGGATGTGTGTTGTTTATTGGGGGCAATTGTCCCCAATAAACATGCTAATGTGCCTTAACCCCTTCATTGCCTTAGCGGCTATCCGCTAAGGTAATGAAGCTGCATTAATGTTAATTTTAATAATAGTGTGCAGGAGCAGGGGGTCCCCTGAGCTGAACCGCATTGATTTCTGCCTCAGAGACCCCCTGTTTCCCGAGTTACAGGCCCCCGTTTGGGGCATCGGTGCCAGTGTGGACGCCATCTTTATAGAGCCCACGTCGCGTCTTGATGGCGCGAAGATGGCGGCGGCACTGGCACTCGATGCCCCATACTGGGGCATGTAACTCGGGAAGCAGGGGGTCTCTGAGGCAGAAATCAATGCGATTCAGCTCAGGGGACCCCCTGCTCCCACACACTATTATTAAAAATACATTAAAGCAGCTTCATTACCATAGCGGATAGCCGCTACGGTAATGAATTATTGTTTATTGTTATGTGTGTTTTAATACTAGTGTAGATGTGCAGGGGGGTCTCCTGAGCTGAACCGCATTGGTTTCAGCCTTGGGGAACCCCTACTTCAGGAGATATAGGCCCCTTTATGGAGTGCCGGTATCCCCTGCAGAATTTAAATGTCACGGTCACGTGACGCGGGAGCTTTAAAGTGCAGGGGATACCGGCACCCCATAACGGGGCCTATATCTCCTGAATTAGGGGGTCCGCGGACCTGAAACCAATGCGGTTCAGCTCAGGAGACCCCCTGCTCATGTACACTATTATTAAAATGTATTTATTTAGTGTATGATCGCCTGTAACAGCCTTGCATGGAGATGGCAAATCTCCATGCAAATGTTACATGCAGATTTTTTTTTTATCAGCTAGTGTAAGTAAAGGTTAAGAACGCTAGCAGGGGGGAAAAAAGCAACACGTACGCTGTGGCTGTTCTGAGCTATTTTGAGCAGGTACGTTAAAAAATGGCCTCAAGGCCTTAGTGAATCGCGCCCCCGGCTTCACTTTTTAACGAACCTGCTTTTTTGCGAAATCAGAACGCAAAGCCATTGAGCTTAGTGCATAGCCCCCTTGGTGTTTTGTAGTTGACAATAGCTACCCTGGTTTTCATTATTATTAGCACTGACTTTTATTAGTGCTTTTGTTACTTTTGGTGTGTCTTTCTGTCCCTGACATAGGTAGTCAGTCATATATTTTTTAGCAGCCGCCCTTTACTCATTTATTTGTGACTATTTGGGTTATTCACTAATTATATATACACACAAGTATTTTTTACTGTAAGTGTTTAGATACTTACTTGTTTTTATCAATAAATTGTTTATTTATCGAATTATATCTTTGCTACCCTATGACGCCACACTGAGGGGATAGAGGGAGACAGAGGACTCCTCCAAGCTACCCAGATCAGCTCAGCATGCTAAGCAGTCACTCGCATGTGGCCATGTGTGTGAATTTATTTATTTATATATATAAATCATCCACATTTATCCCAACAATCAACCCACCGCTCTGCACCAACCCCGGTTATCTCTCTGTTTTATTGGCATATACGTAAGGAACACAAGGATCCTATGACAGAAAGAAGCGGAAATTCAACAAGCTAAGTGTTATTCATCTCATTTATTTTACATCCACCTCCCCCCCTTCCCCATTCCCTCCAGTTATCTACTATACCACTATTCATGTTGGAGTCATTAAAGACGCACTAACATTCATTCAACTTTATTTCCTTTTTGTTTTTGTGCGCTCACTGGATTCCGTTTGCCTATACGGGTATATAGCCAACCTTATTGTTCCTTGTAAATACACATTATGCTACTGTAAATGTCCATGGGATTCAATTGCAGTAATGGTGGAGAATATCAGAACGTATTCTACCTTAGCCAACCATAAAGAACAATGAAACATGTAACATGTGTACAGTATATTTTTGAATTGCTGATTATTATATGCTGTCATTTCTTTAACGCAGAAATCATTTAAATGATTTCATGTTTCTAGTATGGAATCGGGGAACACGTCCTTTGCGCAAGCGTAGCCGACATTAATTTTTTAGTTTGCGCGGTCACGGGAGCGCAGGGCCGGTCACGTGAGCGTCTCGTTCAATGAGGGCGAACCAGCTCCATGACGTCACTGGCCTGACCCCCAACACGCCCCCGGATGGCGTGCGAACTAAGGCCAGGGAAAGCACCAGTTTTCCCTCAGCCTCAGCGTGCCTCCGCACGGCTGCAGTCTCTATGGACTCAGCCTAATTCGATGTAGCCTTGCTGCTTTCAACAGTTGTGCCTTGCCTTGTTCCAGTCTTGTCTACAGATTAACCTCTTGTGTACCGACCTGGCTTGTAAGTGAACCACTCTTGATATTAACCTCGGCTTACCCTCGACTACGGCGACTTCTCCAACCCCTGATCACTGCTAAACGGACCTGGAATAACCTACAGTACCATCTATAATCCTAGACCACGGCTAACGGACTTCTACGATTCTACTCTCTCTTATCCCAGGACCTGCAAGTATACTGATTAACCCGCTCTCTCCAACCCAGACCAGGCAACACTAGACAATCCGCCTTCCAGGCACGCTTCCACTGCTGTGGGTGCGTAGCTTTGTACCTTCCCACCTCAGTACCGGGGTCTTGCCTTGTTAGAGGGTAGTGCGAGGGTTACATTTCTACAGTATATTAATCTCATACTGATAGTTATGATGTATTAAATGAACTCTCTTCATGTTGGCCAGAAGACAGGCAGCAGGGCAGCCATAGTTGCCCATAGAATTCCACCACAGGATTGTCCTCTTATGTTTGTTACCTTCTCTTTTCTTTTACAAAATAATAATGAATGCCATTTTATATTGATGTTCGCTAAGATTACTTAGACAGAAGTGGAGTAATGGTTTCCCTATGCACTCCTCCACTGGGATTTTTAATCTCATGCATGTTACTTTCTCTTTGTAAGAAGGAAAGAAAACAATTCCAATTTGAGCTTTTATGTAAAGTTGATACTTGCCAGTCAATTTGTTAATATTCTCTAACCGTTTCACAAAATATTAACAAAAGTTGGTATCAGGTTGCTATCTACGGGCCCAATGCTCTAAGCTCTAACCTTCATTAAATCAGAGCTCATGTACAGTACTGCTCTCATTTTTAACATTTCCAGTCCACCTCTTTCTATGTCTGGAACTCCATTTCTCTCACTGTTGATCTAATCTTATTTGCTCCCCATCTTAAGACCATCCTGGAAATGCCCTTTTTGATGAAGTATTTAAATGCATAGTAAACAGGATTATACTACCCACTTCAGTTACACTTGATTGCCTCTAATATATGTTCTATAAATCAATATACTTAAATGCACAGTACTTCCATATTCTCAGTAAGTCTGCCAACAAACCACTTGCCAATTCCTTTGGATCCTTCTAATTGCTTTTTATGTGATGTTCTTATACAGTACTCCTTTTCTACTGCATGTTCCTATATTAATTATTGTACACTATGCAAAGCACTTCACAAATGGCTGGTGCCATATAAAAATACATTCATACATATAGCTCACCCACTCTCAAAGGAAATATTTCCTAATAAGTACTAATAGTACTGTAGGTACAAAAGTGATAATAATATTGTGATGCTGAGGGGGTAACCAGGCCCTCAATAAAGGTATTTTGCCCAGCTGGTTACCTCTGATCCATATTTGGGGTTTTAGAGTGTCAGCTCTTGGACCTGTTTATTGTATCTGCAATGTATGTAATTGTGCGACAATAAAGAATTTTCGGTGTTTTACCTTTCCAGGTGTGCCAGTAAGCAGATATTGCTAGGCTATGAGTTTCAAGGGGTTTGTTACGGAGAATGTTTTGTCAGAATGTGTCTAGGTAGCAGGGTTCCAGAGTTGCTGGATACCCCAAAAATGTACCCGGGAATCAGGACGGATTCTCGGATACATTGAGACACATTGCTCCGGCAAAATCTCCACTTGAAAACGCTTGCACAACTCACCGCAGGACTCAATGCTTCAGCACAGATCAGAATAATAAATGGAGCATAGGGATGTATGGTATCCCTGAAATGGTAACGGGGTCCCTAGTATAAGGGGTGATGCCCAGTTAATGCCCTGATCACCCAGAAACTGGTATAGGGGTTCTGGGGGTACTCCAACCATATATAAGGTTGAAAGGGTTTTTATAAAACCTAAGTCTGGTTTTCAAGAAGGGAATGAGATACAGCTCTGAGAATAAACCTAAGCAATTTTTCATTCTACTTTGGGACTTAGAAAAAATATGGGAAAAAATATTTTATTTTATAATGTTTTAATAGCACAGATGGCTGTGCGGATTTTATTTTAATTTGAAATCACCAAAAGATGCACTTGGAGAAACAGACACGAGCCGGCTTCAGAAATTTCAAGGCAAGATAGTCCCAGTTTTTGGGGCCAAGCTCTGAAAATAGAATGTAGTGGTCGTGGATGGGATTGCAAGCTGAAAAGAGTACCAGGACGTTTGGTACTCTCTCCCGATCAAGGGATTTTGGCAGCTCTGGAGCGGATACAGCGGTGGCATCAGGAACTTCATGCAGATTTTACTTCCAGGACATTTCGAGACAAGTCCCGGTCAAGCTAAATACTTTGTTTTACCTCTTATTTCACCTAGGAAAGTCTAGATTTGTGTCTCAGACAACCAGCAAGTGTGTTTTTCATCTGTATTTTATAATCCATTGTTTGTATGTCTGTTTCAGTTAAATAAATGACAATTTGTTTTACTAACTTGTTTTGCTCAGTGAATGATCCCGGTAAAAAGGTGTAAATACCTGGTCTCCAGTGACAAACATAACTTCAGGTTCCCATAAACTATGCTTTAATACACTGTCATGTTTCAAACATCAGTGGATGAACTTGGAAACAGTAATATACAACATTGTTAGATGTGCAGTTGCCTTATTTGTTGGTTTATCCTTGTGGAGCCATGATGATTATCATGACAGGTGACAGAGCAGAAATGCTATAATGCAAGGTGTGCTGGAGGGAGCACAAATGATTAATAAACAACTTCCACAACATTTTTTCCAACCAATTTAGCAGCCCAGTACTCAGATTTCCCAGGTCACAAGCTTCAGTTGCTTTATTTAGCTACAGCAACAAACAGAACATAATAATCCCTTTTCATTACGCACTAATTCTGAAACAGTACAGGTGGAAGATGTTGACAGTGGGAAATGGATGCCCACAGAAGGAAACCGCCTAGCGAGCCATAAAGGACAAAACATTTGTAGCACCTTTTCCCCCACTCTAAGTGAGATCATATAGCTACCGGTGTATTCTGGTGTGGGTGCATACTGTCGCGGCTGAGTTTATTCTTACCTTTGCCCGGTCTCGGCCGCGACAGAAACCGTGCGCGCGCCGAGGTGTCCCAGGCGTGCGTCGGAGCCTCGGAGGATCGGTCCTCCGATCAGGGCTTCCCCCTCCCCTCTCCGGGTCCACCGGGTCCCCCGGAGCCCCCCACCGCAATCCCCCACATCGCGGGACAACAGGGCTCCCTCGGGGAGCCCTGGGCAAGCGCGCCATGTGCGCACGCTCCCGATGAAGCGTGACCACGCATCGATGACGCGCGGCACGCCGAGGGAAAGAAGCGAGCAAGCCGGGAAACCTCCCGGCTTGCGGCACTAGCCAAGTGAGGATAAAGTGTGCTGCCTCTGTACCTGTTAGGTAGAACAGAAAGCCTGAGATCTCCGCGATGGTACAGAGAGGCATCAGCACAGGCTATCAAGGATGGTTCATCGGTCAGTGTAGTGCCACTAGCCCAGGAGGATCCTGGTGCAGCCAGGATGAACCTCATAGGCAACTCTTCTTGGTATTCACACTCCAGACATCACACAAGAGAGGGCATAACTGGGATTTATTGGGTACATCATAGATATTACAAGTTCCATTCCCTGAAGGCAATACCCCGGGCTTGAGGTCCTGAGCACCCCTCCTCAGTATACCTTAACCCCTAACAGGGCAAGGCCTCATCCCACTCCTGTCCAGGAGAGACTTACTGCTACATCATCATAGCAGGGAGGGCAGCACAGAACTAACTCCCAGAACCCTTGCTCTAACCTCTAGAGGTAAAGCCCCTCTTTCCCAGGGTAGTGGTTTGTAATCAGTCATAGGCCCCCCTTGGCTACTCCTGAAATGTATTAGGTAACACACATACTGTATAACAATACAACCAGGCCCTGCAGGATTTGCCCCCAACACTACCCATTCTTTAATTGGACTTACAGTGCTAGAGGGGCCAGAGAATGACTATCCCAAAGGGGACTTGGCTACAAAGTTATAATAGGGCTTGCATTTAGGCATACAATGTCCATATTAGGACATCATCTTTCATCAAGCATCATTTATTAAAAAAACATTATGTATCAGGTAATTAGAAAAACATTGGCATCCTCATACAGCAAATATCAAGCATTAAATAAGAGTTTGTCTTTCTCAGTTGTCAAGTAAATGAAGAAAAACTGTCTCAGAAAAACATATTACCAAGTTCTTTATCATGTATCAGGAAAACCTCCCATGTTTTAGGAAACCTGTATCAAAAACACACCCGTCACCAAGAAAACCTCTTTAAATAAAACCTTTATCATGTATTAGGAAAAACCCTGTCAAGAGAACCTCTGTCAGTGATTAGGATTAATGGAAAATGGGTTGTTGCTCTGCCCCTTAGATACTCTCTGGGACATATCAACACATCCTACTTTTACAATTTCAAGACGGCATTTCTGATATCATGACATCGTCGGGAGTCCACTCCCATCAACAATGGAGGATATTCAGAAGCACAGCGACCGGCTTGTGGAGCAGCTTGTGGGAGGTGGGTGGTTGTTTATGTGGGGGTGTAGTTTGTGGGACACTATTTAAGGGTTGTTTAAAAGTTATCACTTTAACCCTGATGAAGGTGGTCAGCACCGAAACGTTGGATTTTTGTGACTGTTTTTAGTCATTAAATGATTGTTTTGCATTAATTCTTCTGCATCTCTTTTTTAGTGTCCAAGGCTCCCCCATTTTCCATTTATGCTAGTACCCTGACTAGGTGTCCTGCCTTTAGCACCCATGCAGTCATTGCTCTCTTTTTTATGTCCCCTTGTACTAGGGGCATCCCAAGTTGCATGTTCTTGATTCCCTCCTTTATGTTACAGTAGATATTAGGATTACTCATGATTTTTGGCTTCTCTCTCCTCCACCCCTATGTACTGTAGCAACCAAAATACTGCCTCCAAGCAACTAGTTGGTTTCTGGGGTCCTTACACATTTGGCAGTCCATACTTATAGTATTTCATGACTACGCAATTGGCCTAAATAATATGACTTGTGCCTTCATTTATATTTTATTAATAATGCTTTGCCTGCAACCCATGCTTATCTTGTTTTATAAAACATTATGGAGTATCGTTTGTTTATGATGACAAGTCTTAAGGAATATGTAGCCTCCTTTTTTTTACATGCATTAAGAATGAAGATGAAATTTAGAAACATTTCTTGAAATTTGGGGTGATATGCACTAAGCAGTGATAACTGCTTTAAAGACCGATAAATATCTTTTAAGACCGATACTGCCTGCTGCACGATTTACTAAGCAGTGATAACAGTGCTTTATCGGCCTTAAAAGACATTTTATCAGCCGTTTTAAAAAAGATACGTCCGATCCGGCAAAAAACGGCAAACGCTTTTTTGCCAGTCAGCGGGATTCACTAAACAGTGATAAGTCAATCATGCTGTAAAAGCACGCCAGATTTTTGCACCAGCTAAAGGCTGGCACAAAAGAGCATTTTCTACCTTTCTGTCAGCACACCATTAATACAACAGGCCGGCGGGTGTCCCCGGGTAATCCTTGCGGGAGTCCGTGGGCCCTCGGGTGATCGCCGCAGAAGTCCATGGGTCCTCAGGTGATCCCTGCGGGAGTCCGGTGGTCCTCGCTGGCCTCTGATACCAATCGTGTGTCCCCAAAAAAATTAACAATACTTTAAAATAAATATACCCCCCTGCCCCCCCCTCGCCCCCTAACACATACAGTACAATAATGGCCAAAATTACTATTTGGCCATTTAAAAGACAACATTAAGCAGCATAAATAAAGAAAATAAATCTTGCACTCACCTTTCCAGGCTGCCATGATGAAGGCCGTCCTCATCCACATCACCTTCCCTGTCCTCCGTTGCCACAAACAATACAGTACATAAAAAAAGACAATCTTTTTTTTAAAGCGTCCACGTTGCGTAACGTGGGACATGTAAATAATGGAGATACCGGCACCCCATATCTAAGCCTGTAACTCTGGAAGCAGTGGGTCCCCGAGGCTAAAATCAATGCGGTTCAGTTCAGGAGACCCCCTTCTCCCGCACAATATTAATAAAAATTATTTTAAGGCAGCTTCATTACTAAACGCTACGGTAATTAATTATTTTTTATTGCGATTTGTGTTTTGATAATAGTGTCGATGAGCAGGGGTCTCCTGAGCTGAACCGCATTGGTTTCAGAGTCGGGGACCCCTTACTTCATGAGATACAAGCTCCGTTATGGGGTGCTGGTATCCCCCTGCAGGATTTAAAGCCCCCGGTCACGTGACGCAGGAGCTTTAAAAGCACGTGGGATACCGGCACCCCATAATGGGGTCTGTATCTCATGAAGTAGGGGGTCCCCGAGGCTGAAACCAATGCAGTTCATCTCAGGAGACCCCTTGTACATGGACACTGTTATTAAAATGTATATTGATACTTCCCGATCGCTTGTAAGAGCCATGCATGGAGATGCACTGTCTCCATGCAGTTCTTACTGGCTGCTTTTTTTTCTATCAGCTATCACACTGTAGAACTTTAAGCACGATAGCAAGGGGGGAAAAAGCAGATTGGGCATATTTTTGCCCACCCGGACCAAAATGCGCTTCACTTATTAGTGAATCCCACGTTTGGCTTCACTTTGTATTGGGCGAGTCAAAAATTCCCAATCGGGCGTATTCTGGATGCTTCTTTCCGAGCGTATGCGGCCCTGGCACGTGCGGCCTCTGTGGTGGCTCGCACCTTGGTGGCGTTTGCGCTTGCGCTGGACACGTGAGATTGCGCTGATCTTGCTGACCGTGACGAGTGCCTGGATGTGCTGGAACGCTGCGATGCGGTCTCCTGCAAGAAGTCTTTTCTCTTATTCTCAGCTTCCGTGATGGTGGTTTGCACGATGCCATCACGTTCTAGGTCAATCGCCTTTTGTAGGCTGTGTTCTCGCATGCTATCTTCCATGTTAGTTCTTGTTAGATAGGTGAAATATGCCTGTGACAGCGCTTGGTAGCCAGAGTGATCTACCTTCAATTGAGTTATCGCCTGCTCGAGCTGTTGTACATAATTGCCAGCGCCGGCGACATTGCGTATCCCAAGTGTGGTTGTTTCCCAGGCCAACTCTAGTTTAGCGCGGTGCACTTCAATGTCAGTCTCATATTTTTTGCGGGCCTTTTGTGTCAGTGTGACTGTCCGTTTAGGCCTTGCGTCTGCTTGCGCCTGTTGCAGTTGCGCTGCGGTCTCTGTGTCTGCGTTGTCACTCTCCTGCGTGGTGTCTGGTGAGGATCTGAGTTCTGCCATGCTGTAGGTGTGTGTAGGCCTTTACCCAGTGCATGTGGCGTGCAGTCTTTAACCTGCGTCAGCGATGGGCGACTGTCTCAGATGATGGCGAGCGGTGTCCTGCAGCATTCAGTGTAGGGGTAGCTGTACTCACAGGTGTCCAGAGGCTCTGACCCATGTCCTGGCGGGTGTCCGGTAGCAAGACCCTTGATGGCGCTAGCCGTGGGGACATGCGCAGGGGTTGGTGAGATGGTAGCTCCTCATTCTGGAGCTGGGCAGAGGGTGAACTCAAACAGAAAAATGCAATCAAAGTTCTGTGTGCTATGAACTGTCTGTCTGCAAAGCTGCTGCCTTGTGTGCAAAGTTGTTTGCTGATACAGTAGCTGTACTGCTGCAGTCTGTGTGCAGTGCAAGCTGATTGTTGTACTGCTGCAGGCTGTGTGCAGTGTAAGCTGCTTGCTGTTAGTAAGGTTGCTGCTTGTCAGTCTGCAGAGACTGCTCTGTGCTAGCATAAAGTTTTGAGTAGCAGTTCCTGTGTATATCTACAAGACACACGGTCTCCTTTTTCACTATTCTGGATCCAGGGTCATGTCTGGGGTATGAATGAACCCAGCTAGCTTCAACTCAGCCCTCTTTCCAAAGCACAACAAGTCCTGTATATTTTCTTCACTTTATTTAGGAAAGCAGCAATAAAAACAGGCACTTGTGGATGAGATGTTTATGTTGGAAGAGTGTATCTCTGTGGGTGCTTTGTAGTAAGGGCAGGTGAAAAAGGATAAGGCCTTGCCAGTAGAGTGGTAACAGAACGTACTCACTCAACCAATGTTGAAGGCAAAAGGAAGTGTGAGGGAATTCTGGGTAGCAGGAATAGTCTTGGGACAGACTATCTGGAAACAAACAAGAGGGGAGGGCAAAATAGCCCATTCTGAGAAGAATCTCAGGGGTTGCTGTAGCAACTCACTGGCTACCTGCTCACAGGCAGAAAGGGCAACATATTGATACATCACACAGGCATGGTGTGTGTATGTGGAACAAATGCATGCAGCTGAACTTAAGGAGCTGACAAGCAGAAGGGAGGTCAGGCAGAAATGTGATTCTTGTTCCATGATAGGGCGCAAAAACGCTCTGCTTAGTGCATAGCCCCCAATGAGAGAGAAATATCACTTTACTAATCAAAATTCATATTCACTATATTTTACTTTTTAAAGTTTGACAGAGTGAAAAACCTGAACTAAATGCTATCATGGGAAAGGTATCCAGAGTTAAATTCGGGCATCTCAAATTCACTAAACAGAGACAAGTCAGTGTTAGATTAGCTACTGTAAAGCAACTGCATACAATTTTATTCTAACCATTAATGCATCTTGAACAGCAACTACTAAACCACATGCTGACAGCAATATTTAGTTGGTGTGAAATATTCCAAAAATTCAACATGGAGAAATGTGATAGAATGCTATGCATATTCAGTAATTTATGGATTGAAAATTAAAATCAGTAAGGACTAAGTAACCTTTTGTGATTCATCTTTCAGGCAGGTTGCTTTACAATAACAGCTATTCCTATAAATACAGGATGTAACATACTTGTAGACAATTGCTTCCATCAGTAATATATTCAGATGATTTATAAAGGTAACATAGATTGAAGTTAAAGGGGAACTAAATATTTTACTAATATACAGACATGGGGTCTATGTATCGAGGCAAATGTGGGGAAATTCTGTGGCAAATCATCAGCCCCATCAAAGACAAAAAGACCATTTATATCAATAATAATATTTTTTATATCTCTGCACTCAGTTTAGTCCCAGTATTGCCCCACGTCTGCCTTGATACACAACCCCTAGATATCTAAATAATTACAACAAAATACCAGGCTTCTTCAAATCCACATGAATTTCAGATTATGATTACAAAGTACAAATACAGCTTACTGATAATGCTAAATATAAATAAGCATATATCAAAGGTTGTATAATAATACAATGAAAAGTCAGAGCAAGGGCATAACGTTAAAGGAAGGATTAAGGTATTTATGCTGTGGGATAGTTACAGTTATTCATGCCAAAATGTAGCCTTGAAATATCTAGGAACCTACATGTCAGCAAAAGAATCAGCAGTGAGAAATTTGGAAGAGTGGGAATATTTTAGAGGAAAATATAATAAGGGTTAGAGAGGGAAATTATCTGTGACATTAAAACAATATACATTGTAGGACAGAAAATGTAGCTAGGTTCTGAATTGCAATGTTAAATGCAATCACATACAGCTGCAGCAACCGTTATTCGAACAAATCACGGCGCCGTTTTCGTGTGCTCTGCTGTACTCCACACGGCATGAATGCGGCCAATCGCCCCAGGCACCAGTGCTTATCGCGGATGCTTTGTTTAAATTTCATGGATTCTGTTTCTTTGTGTGCAATGAAATGAATGAATTGCAATGTGTACAGTACTGTGCTATTGTGTCAATTTCAGGTATTTAAAAACAAGAACACTAAAAAGCCATTTTGCTGCAATCGCAGTACTCGCATCTTAAGACGGGAAGGTTGGAAGAGATCAAACGCCATGACTTGGGTATTCCGATGTATACACTGCATGAAGTGTTCGAATAATGGCCGCTGCAGCTGTACAATTGTGAGGCCTTGGCCAAGTAGCATTTTTTTATGATTTCAGTGAACAGTAGGTGTGCTAAATCTTTAGCAACCATAAAATAAACAAAAAATAAATAAACCATAGATTGTCTTTTAGAAAATAATTCTAGTCCTGAAAAAGCTGCAATCCTATAAATAGACTTCTCATATCAAAAGCACACTTGCAGTAGCATTGTGACATAGGAGTGTTCTATAAGTAACCAGAGCACACAAATTAGAAAAGGTAATCCAGATTCAGAAAGAAGTGCAACTATTCCCTTATACAATAAATACATGTCTAAAGAGGTAGTCGACACGGCACTTTAAAAAAAAAAAAAAAAAAATATATATATATATATATATATATATATATATATATATATCATAATACTGAGTTAAGTTATGGTGAGTAAAAAAAGTGACAAAAACCCTCCACAGGAAAGCAAATATGCAAATACAACTGTATACTCATCAGCATGTCTTAGGCAGGTCTGCAACCCCACCTTTCACCATTATCACCCAGCATACAGCACTTCCACTGCAGCAAGGGATTCTGGGAAATGACATGCAAATGAGCACGCAGTGCCACTTTTTGCTTCAAAAACCATTGACATGCAGATGAGCATACAGTTGTATTTGCATATATATATATATATATATATATATATATATATATATATATATATATATATATATATTTGTTTTAATGTATGCAGCCTTTGATTACTTTTATTGAAAACTAATTAGCCAAACTGTGTTCAACCAGCAAAAATCCTGCTTGCCAGGGTTCTCTAAATGGCTGCCTTTCAGTTTCAATCAATCATATAGCTCAGCAACTACAGTACACTGTATTCTTTTATTACTATGGTAACATTATGTATTGTTACAGTTTGTAGAAAACTGCTGAATATTGGCAACACATTATCCCTAACAGGAAAGTTTTGCAAATATCTTGCACTGCTGGGAGGTGGGGTAAAACCTGCTATAGAAATCAAAGGATGCTCAGTACATTAAAACTCATTAAAAATTGCATTAAGTGTGGAATTTAAAGGGAAAAAAACTACGTAGTAAGTATTATCTAATACTAAAGAACAGGTTTATTTAAATAAATAAAAAACACATGTAGGATATTGCAATGGATTGTCCCTTTAAGACTTTTACCATCTACAATGACTAAATCAGTGTGTAACCATGTTTTAACCTGCAAAATTGGATTAGTCAATGTGTATGCTGGTTTGGATACAATGCTGTTATCAACACACACACACTTACTTAGATTAGGGTTATTTTCAATTACTCTCAACAAGGTTTGCATACAGTACATTAGTAGTCAGACTCTGATTGATATAAAGTTTACATCTATAAGGGATATAGTCCACGGTGAATAACAGGTATGATTTTATTATTCTTCCACCCAGATGTAAGAAATATATATTTGATAGTTAAGATAATGTAAGTGGGTTTTTATTAGGGATCACAGAGCACAGTCCTTGTCTTAAAACAATATATTTTCATAGCGTTACATTATCAACGGCTCTTCCAAGTAAGAAGACATAGTCAATAAATCAGCCACACAATTATGTACAACATGAATTTACTGACCTCTATTTGACATAATACTCACAAAGACTTTCCTTCAAATGATACCACCGAATGAAAGAGGTTTTAGAGATTTTAAAGGACTATCATTAGCCATAAGGGGCAGCTGGCTTCTGCCTCAATCTGAAGCTCATCTATATGAACAAACTCCTCCTTCTGCATTACACAAGGGTTTAATAAGATATTTTTAAATCAGTTTTCTGCAATTTGAAAAAAGAACGCAGAAAACGAGTTACTATTATACCTGTCTCACTGATTATGTGGATTTCTTGCCGCTGTCATTGTTCATGCGCATGAGTCAATATACTACTGATGGCTGTAAAGAAGGTGTGTCAGTTTCATCTTCACAGTCAGAGCAGCTGTGCTGGCTCCTCAGCAAGACCCGTGGCAAGAAGACAACTACATTTTTCATCACATATTTGGAACTGCAATCACACCAAAAAAACTGGATTACAATAGGAAAAGGGGATCGCATAACAAAAAGTCCCTTCCCTGCAAGCCAATCATACAGGACTTTTTCCTTACTGGCATGTCTCGGAGGTACATCGCTTGTGACCGTAGTTTCAGGACCCTGGACAGCAGCATTACACAGACCAGTGCCGGAAAGACGCTCATTCGATACACAACGAAAGGGAATTCCACAAGGATAGACGCCCAAATTCAACCAAAGCATGTAGAAAACCTGACGGCTCTCGTTCCTCCTTATGCATTGAATCAAACACTGCTTTGAACAGCAGGCTCATGGATATATATTAAGAAATGCACTTGGCAGAGATTCTGCTGTCTGTTTTCTTGATCGTGGTGTTTATTGTTTCTTTGCTTGCAAATGTATTGGTGGTGATATGTTTTATCTACAGTGCAAAGATACGCAAACAGGTCTCTGGGGTATTTCTGGTAAATTTATCCCTCTGCAATCTACTTCTGACTATCTTAAACATGCCTTCCACTTTCCTGGCGATCTTAAAAAACCAACAGCCCTTTGGTGACTGCATCTGCAAAACTGTGGGTTTCTTGGAAACTTTCTTGACTTCCAATTCCATGTTAAGCATGGCAGCTCTCAGTATAGATAAATGGATTGCTGTGGTTTTCCCCTTAAGTTACACAAGCAAGATGAGGTATAAAGATGCAGTGATTATGATGGGATATTCCTGGCTTCATTCACTCACCTTTGCTTTGGTCTCCTTGTTTCTATCCTGGTTAGAATATAGTAACATGTATGCTTCTTGCACTTTGCATGTCAAAGAAGAGTCTGAGTCAAGAAAGTTTACAGTATTTACCATCGTATTCCATGCTGCCAGTTTCATTCTCTCTCTGGTTATATTGTGTCTTACTTATTTAAAGGTGTTCAAGGTGGCACGACTACATTGCAGAAGAATCGATATTATTACCATGCAAACTCTTGTTTTGCTAGTAGACATCCATCCCAGGTAATATAATTTTGAATTCACATATATTCTGAATTGTTTAAATGTATCTTGGTCACACCTATGCAATATGTGCAGTATGTGTTTTCATTAAACATATTTACATACGTATATGTTGGATGACTCAACATGAATACATATCTTTATGTGTTAGTTTTACCAATACGTATATAGTAAGTATTGCCAGTCAGTTAAAATCCTGCCTATGTCCTTCAGTCATCTATAGATACACGTTACTAAAATGGTTGCTATTCATTTACAATATACATTTAAAAGAAATGGACGTTTAGGTTTGCCAGTGATTGTCAAAATACTGTGCATAATCCCATACAAGATGAATATAAATGCAAGAAATTATTATATAAACAAAAAAATGACAATTAGTCTCTGTACTACTATCAAATGTGGAATGCTTTTTATTAGGTATTGAAAATGCATTTCCATGTTGTTAATTATTGACTTAGTGAATGGTATTAGCAGTTGTGACACCTGTACAGGATAAACATAAGTATAACATAAGTGTTGTAAAAATGGAAACAATTATATTTTTTGTCCAAGCGTTAACAAAAGGTTGTACAGTGGAGATCTTAGATTAAATCAGCTATCTATATTTATATCTACCTATTGTCTATATATTCACCAAGTATTTTAATCTTGCATTGGAGTGGCCTATAAAAACTGTAAATCCGATCAATTATTAAGTAAAACAGATACAGATAGATTTAGAGCAAAATAAATATTTATTTCATTTTTGTGATTCGTTTAGTCATGATGTTATTCAATACTTGCATTTCTTCAATCTTTCAATGTACAGTAAAATTTGCTATATCCAACTACTTCACAATATTTCCATTCACATTAATTGCTAGAGCTTTGAATATTCACTAATAAATAATAAGCTGTGGAGAAGTGTTTCTCGACCTAGTTTTCACAGGGCACCACTTACTGTAGTTATTTAATTGATGAATTCATTGATGTTAAGCTCATTAAAATCCATAAAAAACTGCTTAGAAGCTAAAATAAAATGCCTATTTACAACCACATTTTATATTGTAGTTATAATTAATGTGTTGTCTGATTCCCTGTTTGGGTAAATTTAATTGCAACTTTCTGTTTTCTTAGTTCTACCAATGCACTCAAATAAAAATAGAAATCCCTACATATAACCATTCAAAGTAATCTGAAGGCTCATTTTGGTGACATACTGTACATGTATTGTACCTTGAGAAATAATGATATAGAGGAATATATTCTGTTACAGTATGTATACGGCACATACAGTACTTTTAATTCTGAAATCAATTTGGTTACATTTTTGGACAAGTAGTACCCCAGTTTAGTAGTCTTAGCCTCACTGTTGAATGATGCCACCTGGTACTGATTGTCTTAATGTCCAAATATGCTTTGCAGTGTGAAACAGAGATGTCTCAGTGAGCAGAAAAGAAGAAGACAGCGTGCTACAAAGAAAATCAGTATTTTTATAGGATCCTTTGTGGTGTGCTTCGCTCCTTACGTTATCACAAGGTAAGTATCTCAAATTAATATGTACTGTAAATAACATAAATAGACATATTTCATTTGGCTGAGGTTTATTAGGCTTCTATTGTTTACAACTCTTGGTATCATTTCCACATGTTTATGTTTGCAGTTAACAAACAGGCAGACATCTAGATTGATAAATAGAGTGGTGTCTCATGACCTATTTTTCACAAGGGACCCATTTCTATTATCCAATTGCTGAGTTCATTAAAGTTATGTTCTTTAAAATGCATATGGAACTGCTTAGAAGCGGAAATTAAATGCACATTTCAAATTACATTTCCCATTGTAGTTTTAATTACTTTATTGTCATAATTGCCAGTACGGGTAAGTATATATACAGTATGACTTATATATATATATATATGTGTGTGTGTGTGTGTGTGTGTGTGTGTGTGTGTGTGTGTGTGTGTATATGTATGTGTGTATATATATATATGTGTGTGTGTGTGTGTGTGTGTGTGTGTGTGTGTGTGTGTGTGTGTGTGTGTGTGTGTGTGTGTGTGTGTGTGTATATATATATATACAGTGGTCGACAAATCACCAAAAAATCTACTCGCCGAACAAAAAAATCTACTCGCCTCCTAGTACCACACGTGTGCTGCTTGGGCCAATATTTACTCGCCACGATGTTAAATCGACTCGCCCGGGGCGAGCAAATGTATAGGTTTGTCGAACACTGTATATATATATATATATATATATATATATATATATATATATATATATATATATATATATATATATATATATATATATATATATATATATATATATATATATATATATATATATATATATATATATATATATATATATATATATATATATATATATATATATATATATATATATATATATATATACACACACACACACACATACATATATACACACACACATATATATATTTCATTGTTTAATTTTATTAAACTAAACACACCTAAACATTTTGACAGTGCCATCTTAGAAACCAGAAGATGGACATAATCTAAACATTATTCCTCACAATTATGGATTTATTTAACCAAGTCTTGCTGTGTAAGACCGTCCTGGTTTGGAAAACACCACATACTGCTTACATTTCAGATAGTTACCCACTGATCACCTACTGTACATGTGTAATGCAAAAGGATGGTGTTTTAGGAAAATGTATTTCAAAAGCGAAATAGAGGCTACAATAAGTAAGTGATTATTTTTATATGTACTTTCTAAATTTAAAAATTTGCAGTTTGAACATTGTGTCATGCTTTACAGACTCAGTGAACATATGTGAGGCGGGTACTGCTTATGCAATCTTTTTTCAGTTTTTCCTCCTATTAGTTCCTGTATCACCATATGCAATTATGCTCCCTAATCCTCATTATGGCTGAGAATCAACAAACGTCATTAAAACGGCATTAATATCACACCCAGAAAAAAATTACTGAGTGCTATTATAGCAATTTCATTACCTAAACCATCATTATCGTGGTAATATTTTCCCAGGTTTGATATTTTTAGACTAGACTTGATGCAGTAATTAAAAGAACCGATAACTATGCATTAATTACCGCATCACGATCACATGGGGAGGGTGAATTAATACTTCTACCATTGGATTGTGTAACATAAATTATTACATAATCCTATGATATATTACCTTAACCCCATTGATTACTGTGACTACCCAGGTACACCACAGTCATCAAATGCGTTAATATTACTAAAACTACATACCATCCTTGGATACCTAAGGCAAACAAGGGGTTAACCCCTGACTCACTTTCACCCCACCATGGGGGTCCTATCCACCCTCCCTGGTTCAACTATCCTCAACATCCACCAAAGAAACGTACCCCCACCCCCTGTTGAGTAATGACTACTAGCCCTGTTAGCCAAATGTAGGCATTTGGTCACTAACATATAATAAAGAAATAAAAAAGCAATATATTATTCTAAAGAAAAAATGGTTACAATATACATACACATATATATATATATATATATATATACATACATATATATATATATATATATATATATATATATATATATATATATATATATATGCAAATATAGCTGTATGCTCATCTGCATGTCTTAGGCAGGTCTGCAACCCCGCCTTTCCCCATTATCACCCAGCATACAGCACTTCCACTGCAGCAAGGGATTCTGGGAAATGACATGCAAATGAGCACACAGTGTCACTTTTTGCCTCAATAACCATTTTTAACATGGTTCCCTATAGGCTTAAGCTTGCTGCATGGTCACAGCTTTGAGCACAGCCAGGGTTAAGGTGCATACCCAGAAAACCACCCACAGACAGCTGTTTCGACCTTGATGGGTCTCATCAGTGTGGGGTTGATTTTACTGGGAATGCAAGAGAGGCTTATGGGATAGGCCAAACCATAATACTGAGTTAAGTTATGGTGAGTAAAAAAAGTGACAAAACCCCTCCACAGGAAAGCAAATATGCAAATATAGCTGTGTGCTCATCTGCATGTCTTAGGCAGGTCTGCAACCCCGCCTTTCCCCATTATCACCCAGCATACAGCACTTCCACTGCAGCAAGGGATTCTGGGAAATTACATGCAAATGAGACCCATCAAGGTCGAAACAGCTGTCTGTGGGTGGTTTTCTGGGTATGCACCTTAACCCTGGCTGTGCTCAAAGCTGTGACCATGCAGCAAGCTTAAGCCTATAGGGAACCATGTTAAAAATGGTTATTGAGGCAAAAAGTGACACTGTGTGCTCATTTGCATGTCATTTCCCAGAATCCCTTGCTGCAGTGGAAGTGCTGTATGCTGGGTGATAATGGGGAAAGGCGGGGTTGCAGACCTGCCTAATACATGCAGATGAGCATACAGCTATATTTGCATATTTGCTTTCCTGTGGAGGGTTTTTGTCACTTTTTTTACTCACCATAACTTAACTCAGTATTATATATATATATATATATATATATATATATATATATATATATATATATATATATATATATATATATATATATATATATATATATATATATATATATATATATATATATATATATATATATATATATATATATATATATATATATATATATATATATATATATATAAAAAAAACAACATTACCATTCTCTCGTCCGGTAAAGAAAGACTGCACTCGGTTCAGTAATCATGAAAAACTGTATTGGGCATCTGAATAAAAAAGATAAGTCACCCAATCCGACGTTTCGGTCCTGGAATAGGACCTTTCTCAAGGATCTTGAGAAAGGTCCTATTCCAGGACCGAAACGTCGGATTGGGTGACTTATCTTTTTTATTCAGATGCCCAATACAGTTTTTCATGATTACTGAACCGAGTGCAGTCTTTCTTTACCGGACGAGAGAATGGTAATGTTGTTTTTTTATTATTTGAGACTAGCACCTGTCTATATGAACCAGTACATTGAGTGCAAGCTGTGATGTTGGTTTTGACTATTTTTTTATATATATATATATATATATATATATATATATACAGTGCTTGACAAATCACCCAAAAATCTACTCGCCGAACCAAAAAATCTACTCGCCACCTAGTCCCGCCCCTAGTCCCGCCCCCGCTTTAAAAAAAATACATAAATAAAATAAATTGAATAAATTCCCGAATAAGAACATTCGTTTTTGACATAAGTTTATTTATTGTATTACATTATACTACAATTAGTCCTTGTTACGTGTGTGTGTATGTGTGTGTGTGTGTGTATGTGTGTGTGTGTGTATTTGTGTGTGAGATTGAGTGTATGTGTGTATAAATGTCGGATATAGAAAAAAAAACAAGAAATGAATGACTAGTTTCCTGCACCCCTTAACCAGTGTCTGGATGCCCCCGCTTCACAATATTTAAAGCAGCAATCCCGCCTGGGATCTTACCTGATCCGCAGTCCCTCAATGTCCAGGTACCCTAATTCCCGCAATGTTTTACATTGGAGGGGATGTGTTTCCTACCTGTCTTCTGGGTTAGGGGGGGTTCCAATGTCTCCCGTGTGAAGCTTGAGTCAGATCTGGAAGAAAGCAGAATATAGGTTATTTCGGTGTAGTATAGGGCAGTTAAGATACACAGGGTAAATAAGATATCCAGATCCAGAGTGTGAGGCAGAGCGTCAGAGAGACAGAGAGGGGAGAGAGACAGAGAGGGGAGAGAGACAGAGAGGGGAGAGAGACAGAGAGGGGAGAGAGACAGAGAGGGGAGAGAGACAGAGAGGGGAGAGAGACAGAGAGGGGAGAGAGACAGAGAGGGGAGAGAGACAGAGAGGGGAGAGAGACAGAGAGGGGACAGAGACAGAGAGGGGACAGAGACAGAGAGGGGACAGAGACAGAGAGGGGACAGAGACAGAGAGGGGACAGAGACAGAGAGGGGACAGAGGCAGAGAGGGGACAGAGGCAGAGAGGGGACAGGGGCAGAGAGGGGACAGGGGCAGAGAGGGGACAGGGGCAGAGAGGGGACAGGGGCAGAGAGGGGACAGGGGCAGAGAGGGGACAGGGGCAGAGAGGGGACAGGGGCAGAGAGGGGACAGGGGCAGAGAGGGGACAGGGGCAGAGAGGGGACAGGGGCAGAGAGGGGACAGAGGCAGAGAGGGGACAGAGACAGAGAGGGGACAGAGACAGAGAGGGGACAGAGACAGAGAGGGGACAGAGACAGAGAGGGGACAGAGACAGAGAGGGGACAGAGACAGAGAGGGGACAGAGACAGAGAGGGGACAGAGACAGAGAGGGGAGAGACAGAGAGGGGAGAGACAGAGAGGGGAGAGACAGAGAGGGGAGAGACAGAGAGGGGAAAGACAGAGAGGGGAAAGATAGAGAGGGGAAAGACAGAGAGGGGAAAGACAGAGAGGGGAAAGACAGAGAGGGGAAAGACAGAGAAGGGGGATAGAGAGACAGAGAGGGGGGAGAGAGAGACAGAGGGGGGAGAGAGAGAGACAGAGGGGGGAGAGAGAGAGACAGAGGGGGGAGAGAGAGAGACAGAGGGGGGAGAGAGAGAGACAGAGGGGGGAGAGAGAGAGACCGAGAGGGGAGAGAGAGAGGGGGGAGAGAGAGACAGAGAGGGGGAGAGAGAGACAGAGAGGGGAGACAGAGAGGGGAGAGAGAGACAGAGAGGGGAGAGAGAGAGAGACAGAGAGGGGAGAGAGAGAGACAGAGGGGGAGAGAGAGAGACAGAGAGGGGAGAGAGAGAGACAGAGAGGGGAGAGACAGAGAGGGGGTGGAGAGACAGAGAGGGGGTGGAGAGACAGAGGGGTGGAGAGAGAGAGGGGGGGGGAGAGACAGAGAGGGGGGAGAGAGAGAGGGGGGGGAGAGACGGGGGTAACTGACTGACTGGGGGGGGTAACTGACTGACTGGGTGGGTGGGAGGGGTGGGATGACTGACTGGGTGGGGGGGGGGGCGGGGGATGACTGACTTTTGACTGACGGGGGGTGGGGGTGGGATGACTGACGGGGTGGGTTGACTGGGTGGGGGGTGGGATGGCTGACCGTATGGCTGACGGGGTGGGGGGGGGTGGGATGACTGACTGGGTGACTTTGACTGACTGGGTGACTGACTGGGTGGGGGGTGGACTGACTGGGTGGGGGGGAAGACTGACTGGGTGGGGGGGAAGACTGACTGGGTGGGGGGGAAGACTGACTGGGTGGGGGGGAAGACTGACTGGGTGGGGGGGAAGACTGACCGGGTGGGGGGGGAAGACTGACTTATGACTGACTGGGTGGGGGGGTGGGATGACTGACTTATGACTGACTGGGTGGGGGGGTGGGATGACTGACTTGGTGACTGGGTGGGGGGGGTGGGATGACTGACTTGGTGGGGGGGTGGGATGACTGACTTGGTGACTGGGTGGGGGGGTGGGATGACTGACAGGGTGACTTTTGACTGACTGGGTGACTGACTGGGGGAGTGGGGTGACTGACTGGATGGGGGGGGTGAGGTGACTTACTGGGTGACTGGGTGGGGGGGTGACTGACTGAGTGGGGGGTGACTGAGTGAGGGGGTGACTGACTGAGTGGGGGGGTGGGGGAGTGACTGACTGAGTGGGGGGGTGACTGACTGAGTGGGGGGGTGGGTGACTGACTGGGGGGGTGGGGCGGTGACTGACTGGGGGGTTACCTCTGGTGTCCTGCACACACACATTCTCTCTCATACCCATACACACACACAAACACAAATACTCCATCTCTCTCGCCGACACACACACACACACACACACACACACACACACACACACACACACACACACACACACACACACACACACACACACACACACACACACACACACACACACACACACACACACACACACAATCTCTCTCTCCCATACACACATATTCACACACACACACACTCTCTCAATCTCTCTCTCATACCCATACACACACACGGGAAGGGACGTGCACCGGAGGGGAGAAACACCCCGCTACTTCCTCCCGTCCCGCGCGAGCAACGGGAGCACCGAGGGGAGAGAATCACCGGCAACTGCAACATCTGCAGACCCGCGCGGGCAGCGGGAACACAGGAGAGGGAGGGGGCGAAGAAACACCCCAGCCACTACGTGACCCGCGCTGGCAGCGGGAACACCGGAGGGGGGGCGAGAAACACCCCGGCCACTACGTGACCCGCGCGGGCAAGGGGAACACCGGAGGGGGGGCGAGAAACACCCCGGCCACTACGTGACCCGCGCTGGCAGCGGGAACACCGGAGGGGGGGCGAGAAACACCCCGGCCACTACGTGACCCGCGCGGGCAGGGGGAACACCGGAGGGGGGGCGGGAAACACCCCGGCCACTACGTGACCCGCGCTGGCAGCGGGAACACCGGAGGGGGGGCGAGAAACACCCCGGCCACTACGTGACCCGCGCGGGCAGGGGGAACACCGGAGGGGGGGCGAGAAACACCCCGGCCACTACGTGACCCGCGCTGGCAGCGGGAACACCGGAGGGGGGGCGAGAAACACCCCGGCCACTACGTGACCCGCGCTGGCAGCGGGAACACCGGAGGGGGGGCGAGAAACACCCCGGCCACTACGTGACCCGCGCTGGCAGCGGGAACACCGGAGGGGGGGCGAGAAACACCCCGGCCACTACGTGACCCGCGCTGGCAGCGGGAACACCGGAGGGGGGGCGAGAAACACCCCGGCCACTACGTGACCCGCGCGGGCAGGGGGAACACCGGAGGGGGGGCGAGAAACACCCCGGCCACTACGTGACCCGCGCTGGCAGCGGGAACACCGGAGGGGGGGCGAGAAACACCCCGGCCACTACGTGACCCGCGCGGGCAGGGGGAACACCGGAGGGGGGGCGAGAAACACCCCGGCCACTACGTGACCCGCGCGGGCAGCGGGAACACCGGAGGGGGGGGGGCGAGAAACACCCCGGACAGTACAGTATGTGACCCGTGCGGACCGGAGGGGGGGGGGAAGGAAAACCCCCGGCTTTTACAGTATGTTCCGACCCGTGCGGGCAGTGGGAGCACCGGAGAGAGGGGGAAGGATGTACAGTATCAGTGTCTATAGTATATAAATATTTAAAGTGCATTAAATTCCCCCCACCTGAAGAATCTGTCCAAACTCCTCCATGACCGGATCAGTAAATTGTAAATTATAGGAGCTGACACAATTATACAGGAGGATATGAGGAGGAGGAGGAGGAGGAGGAGGAGGAGGAGCAGCAGACACACACGCACTCAACCCCCTCCCCCCCATTACTTACCCGTGCAGAAAGGGCGGTTTGAAGTCCTGGCAACTCCATCCGGCGTCACAGCCAATCAGCTACGAATTTTTTTTTTTTACGAACAGGGGATTTTTTTTTTGCAGAGCAGGGGAAAGGTTACTGGCCACGAGCCAATATCCGATCGCAGCTGGCGAGTTGGCGACCGGGTTTGTCGAGCACTGTATATATATATACATACGTGTGTGTGTGTGTGTGTGTGTGTGTGTGTGTGTGTGTGTGTGTGTGTGTGTGTATAGCTAGGTCCCCTTTGGCTCCCCGGTTCCCCGTTCCTCTTCCCCTAACCCTCACCAGTGAGAAGGCAGTTGCGGGGGCGAGCGCGTCTCTCGGTGGCGTCAGAGGCATGGCGCCGCCATCTTTGTTATGTCCGCATGGGCTCGGAGGCTCACGCATGTGCAGACGTGGCGGCCAATAAAGTGAGCGTGAAGGGGCAGAGATGGCGCTCCATAGTGCAGGGACTCACCAAGGTCGCGCAGGCACAGTTAAGCATAGCGGCGGTTATTACAGCTTCGCACAGGCGCAGTAAAGATAGTGCACGCGGTCCCAATGCTAAAGAGGCCCTGAGTGGACTACAATTCCCAGCAGCCTCTGGAGACTGCCCTTTCACCCACATCACGTGCCACCAGCCAGCAAATAGAGTTTGCAGCTTCTCCTGTTGGAGAAAGATACAATGTTGACGAGACCATGATAGTCAGTTGGAGCTGGGAGAAGGAAGGGGGAGGAAGTGTGTAAGGAGCAAGTGGCTTCTTACACTAGGCCAGGTTACCCCAGGCCCCAGGTAGGCCCCACTCCCCACTAGGTTAGTGGGTAAGTTCATAGGGAAGGCCCCTTAGGTAGGGACCCTGCCCTTAGGTGAGTGTAAGTCTAGTCAGTGACACAGCTGCACTGCTGTGTGCTCTGACAAGAAGAGACAGTGTGGCTTTGAGTGCAGAAACAGCAGTTAGTTTGACTGTGTCAGTGAAAGGCCCTCATAGGAAGAAGGGGGTTTGCTTTCTATGTATACAGTGTGTGTGATATCACCAGTGCCAGTTGCATGTGGTGAGCTGCCAGAGTCAGGGATCAGACAGAATCTACAGCAAGAGATCTTCTACAGGCAGGGACTAGGCTAGAGAGAGGAAGAGACATGCTGCAGGATAGTGCCTGAATGGCCGTGCAGCCTGAGTGCAGAAAGAGTATCTGACTCCATAGCAGAGACTGTGGTAAAGGACCATTCCGGCTGGGGATCCCTCCTCTGTGGAGTCAGCGTGTGTATCCATTACTGCAGAGAGCAGTGCAGTGCAGTGCGGCGTGGGATCGCTGTGCAGTGTTTCTGAGTTCCAAGGATTATCCTGATCAGGAGCAGTGATCAGGGAGGTAGTATAATACGTGCACCACCGGGCCCCAACACAGGGAAACGCTATCCCTCACACTCACACTCTCTTTATTGTTGTGGACACTCAAGGGATAAGTGCCCAAGCACATTATTATCAAAGGGACTGAGGGTGATGTGATGATGGACATGTGGGCTGAAGGGATGGTATGCATTCAGGGTGATGCAATGTTATTCATATGATGTAATGATGTATTGATGTTATGCAAAGAGAGTTTCATTGATGTTATCGTTCATGCTCAGTAAATACTGTTTATTCACATTGTGTGTATTTACTGTATGGTGAGGGCACACTCCCACCACGTTGGGATCCCTCATAAGTGGAGGCGCTGCACCGAGTGTAAGTATATACCCCAGGTTCCCCGTGGCGGAAGCTCAGCCCTCCTGGTTGCTAAACAGGTATAGCACCACACTGATAAGTAGTCAGATACACCTACCCACCTCAATCTCTCTTAGGGTGGAGGAAAGAGGGCTACATATATATATATATATATATATACACACACAAAAAGAAAGAAAGATAACCTCGCATCCACTCATACGCAATACATGGTCATCATAAGTCAGTTAATAAAACACACCTAAAAAGAGAGCAGAGTCCAGAAACCAGCACAAGCAAAAGGAGGTTCAGAGGTGATACAAATCCACAATAATAAAAGCAGCAACAGTGTTAGGTAGCATAGTTACGTGTGTCCAAACATATAAATGATCCTGAGGTCTGCATAGCACCCCCACTCCTACGCGTTTCGTCAGAGGACTTAAACTTGGAGTGGTGGGCAGGCTAGGACAGGAAACTGCTTAAAAAGGAGAATTAGCGCGCCACAGGGAAGAAGAACTGCTGTGCTTAATCAGAGCTATAGAGATAACACACGCACTTCCGTGTGTCAGCGTGAAGCGCATAGCTACCAGGTATACTTCCTATATCGGGTCAAACAGACTGACGCGCATGCGCAGTGAGTCTAACTGTGCAACTATGTAGCAACTCGACAATGAGTCGCAGTATGCCTGGGGACATTAAGGTACATATATACAGGCTGTAGCAGTGTGTTAATTACAAGATAAACAGCTCAGATCCCAAACCTCTCACTACACATCAACATGTCATTGCACATGTGCATACACTTATAGTCTGATAGAATATCATAATCTTTTTAACGTTATAACAGGATTATTGACCCTTCTGCAACATATCTGGTACAAATATACATGTAGATCAGGTGTTATGAAGAAACATACTAATAAAGATACTAAACAATATAATGTCTTTCATATATAAATCCAGTATAGATATGAAAATGCTTAGTTCTTTTAGTAAAAGCTTGACATATGCTGATGATTAAAAGCAGGTCCATAGAAAGATGTTTGAAGAGCAACAGAAATACAGGAAACTTCTTCCTAATCAGATGAAGAGTGGCCCACTTGTGCCTTGCCAGATATCTTCATAAGGTTTGCATAGGGTACTAGGAGAGGAGCGATAGAAATATGCAATAAACATCCTTATAAAGGAAAAAATATTTACAGTTGTAAGTAATAAAAAAACATGATATTTGTACTACTGTTTGAAAGAAAAAACTACATTAGGACCAACCAAAGGTAATAGTGGTCCAACAACCAGTAAACATTACCCTAGAATAGTCACAATAGCAGAAAAACCCTATTTACAAAAACATAGCGAAGACCAGATAATCATTCAAACCTTTAGGAATCATAGATTCCATTTGAATGATCCATCTGGTGTCCCTACGTAAGAGGGCTTGCTCCAAATTTCCACCTCTTATGCCCAGCATCACCTTTTCAATTTCAAAAGCTCACAAGAGGTTACAGTCTGAATTGTGTTTATTCAGGAAATGTCTCGCTATTGTCGTTATTTTTTTTTAATTATCTAGATCTTTCTGTGCATTTCTGACATTCCTCTTGTGTTCTAACACACGGAATCTAACCTCTCTTGTGGTTATACCCACATATGGGAGACCACAGGGGCATGTGATACAATAAATCACTCCTTTGGATTTGCAATTGAGTGTGTCTTTAATGTTATAATTGTAAGTTCCTAAACTGTTGGAAAAGGTGATAGTATTTTTCATAAATTTGCATGCTGAGCAATTCGAGCATTTGGAGAAGCCCCGTCTAGGGGTAGACGTAAGAAATGTTGTGCCAGTTTTAGGGATATAATGACTATTCACCAAACTATCTTTCATATTTGGTGACCGACGACTTGTCATAGTGACTCGTCGACCCAGAACTTTTTCAAGGTCAGGGTCTGTCATTAATATATCCCAATGTTATTGGAGAGTATTATGCAGATGGTGCCACTGTTTATTATGTGTTCCCACAAACCGAATGGTTTTAGCATTTGTAATCTTTTGTTTGGGTTGTAGAAGTGTGGTTCATGATGTTTGAAGGCTATTACGAAAACCCCTCTCTACAAACGTCTTGCTATAACCCCTCTGAGCAAATCTCGGTTTCCTCTCCTCGGATCTCACCAAAAAATCATCCTCTGATGAAACATTTCGTCTCAACCTGAGGAACTCACTCGTGGGGCTACCCCTAATCTGGTGTGTGGGGGGAAAACTCGTGGCGTGCAGTATAGAGTTAGTGGCCGTCCCCTTAAGAAAAATATCCGTTTTTAAAACACCCCCCAGACCAACACTAATAGTGAGATCCAAAAATTCTACCTTTAACTGGCTTAAGTGAAAGGTTAACTTGATATTCAGTTCGTTGTGGTTGAGCACATCGACAAAATTAGCAAATCCTCCCGCGGTCCCCTGCCAGAGGATAAGCACATCGTCGATGTACCTCAACCACAACAAAACACACTGTGTATGCACAAGGTTGTCCTCCGTAAAGACAACTTCTCTCTCCCACCACCCCAGGAAAAGATTAGCATAGGAGGGTGCGCAGGTAGCACCCATTGCAGTTCCTCTTTTTTGGAGGAAATATCTATTCTTGAAAATAAAATAATTGTGGGACAGTACAAATTGTAATAAATTTAGGATCAGATGTATAAGATCACTAGAGAGATTTTGCATGGACAGATATAATTTGGCAGCTTTTAGGCCATCTGAATGGTTTATGAAGGTATAAAGGGACTCCACATCACAGGTCGCGAGGAGAACATCCTCGTCGACCGTGATGTATTCCAACCGTGACGGAACCATCATGCTATCTCTTACATATGCTGGTAACGTCTCCACAGACAAATGCAAAAACATATCAATTAACCTGCAAATGGGTTCGCTCAACCCTCCTATGCCTCAGACAATAGGTCTCCCTGGGGGATGGGAGAGATTCTTATGCACCTTTGGTAAAACATAGAAGGTGGGAACGATAGGACATTTAGACACCAAGGCTTTTAATCATCAGCATATATCAAGCTTTTACTAAAAGAACTAAGCATTTTCATATCTATACTGGATTTATATATGAAAGACATTATATTGTTTAGTATCTTTATTATGATGTTTCTTCATAAAACCTGGTCTACATGTATATTTGTACCAGATATGTTGCAGAAGGGTCAATAATCCTGTTATAACTTTAAAAAGATTATGATATTCTATCAGACTATAAGTGCATGCACATGCGCAATGACATGTTGATGAGAGGTTTGGGATCTGGGCTGTTTATCTTGTAATTAACACACTGCTACAGCCTGTATATATGTACCTTCATGTCCCCAGGCATACTGCGACTCATTGTCGAGTTGCTACATAGTTGCGTAGTTAGACTCACTGCGCATGCGCGCCAGTCTGTTTGACCCGATATAGTAAGTATATCTGGTAGCTATGCACTTCACCCTAACACACGGAAGTGCGTGTATTACCTCTATACACTGGCGACACACTTTATTCGAGCTCGGCTAGTCCCACGAATTCGGGTATACCCGGGTGTATTGAGGTTTGTGACTGTTTTCTGCCCGAGTGCATTGAGGTATTTTCCAGGCAGGGATTGAAGCATTTTATTCCCGCTGGCTGCAATACTGCACAGTATATATATATATACTGCATTACAATTCATGAATTTATGCCATCTGGTAGACACGCGAAGCATTGCAGCCTATTAAATCCTAATCATTATCATTTAACAGATCAGCCGCCCATCAGCCAGGCATGAACCCAGGCTGGGAAGGCAAACGCAACGGGGCTTGTCAGAGGTGAGGAGTGGCGCATTCCAGGTATCTGCCAGGTACATACCGGGTATTTGCTCGAATAAAGTGTGTCGGTGCAGTAGCTCTGATTAAGCACAGCTGTTTTCCTTCCCGTGGCGCGCTAATTCTCTTTTTTAAGCAGTTTCCTGTCCTAGCCTCCCCACCACTCCAAGTTTAAGTCCTCTGACGAAACGCGTAGGAGTGGGGGTGCTAGGCAGGACCCCTGGATCATTTCCATATTTGGACACACGTAACTATGCTACCTAACACTGTTGCTGCTATTATCATTGTGGATTTGTACCACCTCTGAACCTCCTTTTGCTTGTGCTGGTTTCTGGACTCTGTTCTCTTTTTAGGTGTGTTTATCTAGCACATCCTTATTGATACACAGACTTCAGTGTGTGACCCTCAGCAATTGAGGTGATCACCAACCCACAGACTGATACTATTGTGTGGGTTTGGACTACTTTTTGCCCTTATTTATTTTATACCTACACATGGAAAGATCTATCTATTGGGCTAGTAGTTTATATCAATACAGAATTGTCCATTTATATGTATTCCTGCACATTGGGAATGAATACAAAATAAATCTCTTTTTTCCCCCCACGGATTTAGGGCTATTACAGTATTATTAGCCTCTCTGTGAATATATATGTGGTCTCAAGTGATCCCATTAGTGCTGTTATTAAGAATTGGTGGCCAAGCTCTGGTTTACCTTTTCTATGTCAGATCAGTGTTTCTTTGGGTAATCATCTTGTACTGTCTTTTTTATTGTTCTCTATGTCATCAAATAAAATGTTATTTTTCTCATGGTATATCTGAGTGCTCTAAACGGGTTCTTTTTTCTGTTAGTTTTATATATATATGTATATATATATATATATATATATATATATATTATGACAAAGTACTCTCTTGCTCGGTACCTTTTGTCTAAGGATCAGCACTTTCACACAGCCAGGTAGAGGAGACAGTCTTCTGACACAGAGGTGAAAAGCTTGGCCTGTTTATTTTGCCATACAAATGCTACAGCAGATAACAGGAGTAAATCAAACAAACAAAACAAAATACTTTTTCTCAGCATAACACAGCTTTTCAGCACACCCTCCTCTTTTGAGTCAAACAGCTCTGTCTTGCTCTGTTTAGAGCAACATTTTAATCATCTCCCTGCTCAATCAGCTGCTCCAGTCCTGTGAAAGCTGGGAGAGCTAGAAGTCCTGGTCTGGATTCTCCTTGGTAAATCTCCAAACCGTGGAATGGAGCAGAAACCCTTCACCAATTTAGGGCCGTAATATCCTCTTTTCACTATTGTTCCCTCATATCTGTCACATATCCTCCCCTCCAGCTCAGACCTAGTGGGGTGAGCAACCATGCACACCAGTGAATGCATTCTTGACAAGCCATCTGCATTCCCCTGTCTACTGCCTGCCCTGTGTTCCACTGAGAATTTGTAGGGTTGCAGACTGAGAAACCAGCGTGTCACTCTGCTATTTTTCTCCCTATTCTGACTCATATAGGTCAGGGGTGCGTGGTCTGTCACCAGCCTGAATTTTCTGCCTAACAGGTAGTACTTAAGACTGTCTACTGCCCACTTTATTGCAAGACACTCTTTTTCAACTACTGTCACGGCAAGCTTTATTCTAAAGCTTGCCAGGTGCATAGCGGGCTAGCCGCGGGTCTGTTCTCCGTTTAAAATGGAGTTTCAATAGATAAGCACTAATGGTGCTTACTAGTGAAAGCGCCCGAGGAGCGGGAAAACCGTCCAAAAACGGCCGAAGACAGCCACCATTTTTAAACTGCGGGGGCAGCCGCATTAGATTTAGCCCGGCCGCGTGTGTATGGAGTAGTTTCTTTCGTGTACTGCTGCGGCCGAGTTTATTCGAGCATTTGCCCGTTCTCGGCCGCAGCAGTTACCTGGCGCGCGCCGGAGGGTGCCGGGCGCGCACCGAAGCAGCAGAGGAGCGCCCTCCGATCGGGGCTTTCTTCCTCCCGCTGCAGGGTCCGCCGGGTCCCCCGGAACCCCCTGCCGCCGTCCCCCACATGGCGGGACACCAGGGCTCCCTCGGGGAGCCCTGGACGCGCGTGCAGGGGGCGCAGGCTCCCGATGACGCGTGACCGCGCATCGGTGATGCGCGGCACGCCGAGGGGATGCCACTAGCAAGCCGGGAAATCTCCCGGCTTGCGGAACTGGCCGCACTCTAATAAAGTGTGCCGCCAGTGTAGGTTAAGTTTTCTGCTTAGGTACAAGATAGGATGTTCTTCATACTGGTTCTCTTGTGAGAGGACCGCACCAAGCCCTACGTCCGACACATCGGTTTGCAAAATAAATTCCCTAGCAAAATCGGGGGTTACTAACACAGGTTGGGCACATATGGCTTCTTTCAACGACCTGAATGCTTGTTCTAGTTCTGGGGACCATTTTACCATTACTGGAGCTCTTGCCTTTGTCAGATCAGTTAAGGGACATGCCAGGGTAGCAAAGTTATAGATAAACCTCTGGTAATATCCAACTAGGCCAACGTATGTTCTCACTTGTTTCTTTGTGACTGGCCGGGGCCAATTCCTTATGGCTTCCACTTTAGCCATTTGAGGTTTTACTAACCCTCTACCAATAGAATATCCTAAATATTTGGCTTCCTCTAAGCCAATTGTACACTTCCTTGGGTTAGCCGTTAACCCCGCAGAGTAAATCGAGTTTAACACTGCTTGTACTTTTGGAAGGTGGGATACCCAATCTTCCATATGTATCACTACTTCGTCTAAATATGCAGCTGCATATAATGTAAGTGGCCTTAATATTCTGTCCATCATCCTTTGAAAGGTGGCAGGAGCCCCATGCAGACCAAACGGCAACACCTTGTATTGGAAAAGACCATCAGGAGTAGAAAAGGCAGTCTTTTCCTTTGCCTGCTCTGTGAGTGGAACCTGCCAGTAACCCTTGGTCAAATCTAGTGTGGTGATGTAACTGGCTTTCCCAAGTCTCTCCACTAGCTCATCAGCCCTTGGCATGGGGTAGGAATCAAATTTTGAGATATCATTCAGCTTGCGATAATCGTTACAAAACCTTACAGTCCCATCAGGCTTTGGTACAAGCACAATAGGGCTGCCCCAGTCACTTTGTGACTCCTCAATCACCCCAAGCTCTAGCATTTTCTTAACCTCTGCTCTAATGGCCTCTCTACGAGCTGCAGGTATTCTATAAGGCTTAAGATTGACCCTTTTTCCTGGTTCGGTTATAATGTCATGCCTAATAACCCTAGTCCTTCCTGGAACTGCGGAGAATACCCTTATATTTAATTTAACAAATTCCTTGACTTCCCGTGCCTGGTGTATAGACAGGGTCTTTGATATGTTCACTTCTGGATCTGGGTTTTTCCTAGCAGGGAAGGCAGTGGTTTCCACAGTAATTAGAACCACCCTTTCTTTCCAGGGCTTGAGTAAGTTCACATGGTATATTTGTTCAGGCTTTCGTCTGCCTGGCTGCCTCACTTTATAATTTACCTCACCCATTTATAAAATAACCTCATATGGCCCATGCCATTTTGCCAGAAATATACTTTCTACTGTGGTGTAACGCCTTTACACTGGCGACAAAGTTAAATCTAACTCGGCCTGCACCGCGTTTTTAAAAAAACGCGTGCGCCGGGCGGCTGTCTCCGGCCGAAACCTGGCCGGGTTTCAGCCATTTTTTCCTGCGCCTTGGGCGCTTTCAATAGTAAGCGCCATAGCGCTTATCTATTGAAGCATGGGAAAGCACAGGAAACTCCGGTTTTAAACCGGAGAATGGTCCCCCGGCTAGCCCGCTGCGCTCCTGGCCAGCTCGCGTCTTTAGTTAGATTAAACTTTGTCGGAGCAGTAGCCCACAGACCTTGCCAGTCCCCAGTACTGAGGTGGGTAAGGTTATAACACGCACCCACAGCAGTGAGGGCGTGCCCGGAGTATGGTAGTGCGTTCCCGTGCCTGTTGAGAAAAGGTTAACAGATACTTGCAATGTCCAGGATATCTGAGTTTGGGTAGTAATGTCCATGTTCCAGAGTTCAGGGGTAATAGAGAGCAGCGTGATCAAGTCCATAAGCCAGTGTTCGAGGATGGGAATGGGCAGCGTAAACATATCCGAAAGCAGGGTCCAAGGGCAGGAGAAGGCAGGGTAATCCAAATCAAAGCAGAGTTCAAGCTAGGGAGATCCAAAGGTAAACAGGGACAGAAACCAGCGCTGAAAGAGGCAGGAGAGCCAAACATAAAGACTGCACACACAGGGGTCACAAGAAGCTATGTAGAGCAATGAGCTAGAGGACAGACAGGGATTATAAAGCAGAGAGTACCAATGAGAGAGAGAGGAGGAGCAGAGGGTAGAGTGAGGGGTTGCAGAGATAGGTCAGAAGGAGTGAGGGAGGAGAAAGGTAAATCATGTAGGGATATGGCTTGCACACGATGAGGGGCGGAACCAGGGCACAGGTAAGACCTACAAGTGGAGCGTGTGCGCGCGGCCTCTGTAAGGGTTGGATGCGTGTGCCAGGGAGCGTGAGGAGCGTGAGGAACGTCACGCCGCGGGGGTGCTCGCCAAGGACAGCAAGGGGGCAGGAGGAGCGGCTGAAGGAGGTAGTGTAACAGGAGAGGGGATAGAGAGGCACCGCGAGCAATGAGTGCCGCGGAGGGGATTGGGTGTTTGGGGATCACCTTGTGGGGAACACGTGTGACAGCGGGGCATGCGTCTGGACAGGCCGCAGAGGAACGGGTGCGGGAAGAGGAAGGGAGAGATGAACGAGGAGGCGGCGAGGAGAGGTCAGAGGCAGGGAGAACAGTGGTGACGGGGACACATTGGGAAGCAGGAATCCCCTGAACCGTCACATGTGGGGATTAACACTAGGACTCTGTCTCCAGGTTGAAACCTATGGACCCTAGCATTCCTATTATAGCTATTCCGCTGGTTACGTTGGGCTTTTTCCATATGTTCCCGCACTATAGGCATAATGGCTGCCATGCGTTCCTGCATTTGGGTTATATGCTCAATTACACTGCGATGGGGTGTAGTCTCCTGTTCCCATGTCTCCTTCGCTATGTCAAGTAACCCCCTAAGGTGTCTACCATACAACAATTCAAATGGTGAAACCCCAGTAGATGCTTGGGGCACTTCTCTAATAGCAAACATTAAATAAGGTAACAGAAAATCCCAGTTCTTTCCATCCTTATCAATTACTTTCCGCAGCATTGCCTTTAGGGTTTTATTGAACCGCTCCACCAAACCATCAGTTTGTGGGTGGTACACAGAGGTTTTTAACTGTTTTATGTGGAAAAGTTTGCATAACTCCTTGGTTACCCGAGACATGAATGGAGCACCCTGATCTGATAGGATCTCCTTAGGAATCTCCACCCGACTACACATCATCATTAACTCTTTAGCAATAGATTTTGCTGAGGCCGTGCATAGAGGGATTGCCTCAGGATATCGGGTCGCATAGTCTAATATCACCAGTATGTACTGATGCCCCCTGGCTGACTTCACTAATGGGCCAACAAATTAAAGCAATGCGTTCAAATGGGACTCCAATTATTGGTAGGGGTACCAACGGACTACGGTACACTGGCAAAGGGGCAGTGAGCTGACATTCAGGACACGATGAACAATAATCTATTATTGCTGCCATCACCCCCGGCCAGTAAAAACTCCTGAGAATATGCTCTTTAGTCTTTTCAACCCCTAGGTGACCACCTAGTACATGGCTATGCGCGAGGCTTAACACAGTGCGCTGATACGCTTTTGGCACTAACAACTGGTTTACTCTAACAGACTGTTTTTCCTCAAGGCGATACAACAGATCGTTATCCACCTCAAAGTAAGGATAAGACAAGGGTCTGTCTGGATTAGTAGGGGTTCCATTCCTTACTGAAATGGAATTTCGGGCTACTGACAAAGTGGGATCAGACCACTGGGCACTCTTAAAGTTACCTGGGCTAACCTCTAAATCAATAAGGTCAATGTCTGGTTCCGGTTTATTAGATGGTCCGGCACCATTTTGTTCTGGGTTGTTGCCCACTAGTGCTTTTACAGGGTATGGCTGTTTACTCCCAGACTTATTTGTGCTGTCTAGTTCGTCTCCCAAAATGTCAGCAAGTGGGAAATCATCATTACATTCATCTGACGAACTAGTGGCAAGTTTTTCAGCAGCTGGCCATAAACTTAGAAAATGGGGGAAATCTCTACCAATAATCATGGCATGGGCTAATTTTGGTACAAGACCAACTCGCCAATTTACAGAGCCACACTGTGACTTCAGCAGTGGATTAGTTATGTACATCCCCATGTATACAGGAAATATCAATCTGTTGGGAGTCATCTACCTGAATACAATTTACCAAATCTGGGTCTATGATGGTAACCATACTCCCTAAGTCAAGAATGCTTGAACCCTTTTTCCCTCTACCTGCATGGAACACCAAGGGTAACTATTCAGACAACTGTTTTTGTTTACAGAACACACAGTTTGGGCATACAGTGAGTAATCATCCTCATTATTACTACCAACATTACATTACATGGGTTCAACCATTCTGGGACAGTCCTTTGCCATATGTCCAAACTCTCGACATTTTAATTTTTTTTACAGCATAGTCCCTTTTAGGTTATTCCCACTTAAAAAAGTTCCTTTCTCTTGTGGTTATATCCCTGAGGTTATAGACCCTAACCTGTTCATCAAAATTCCCCCTTTTCCCTGGAACAGTCTTACCAATTTTGCTTGGGCTCTGGACCTTCCGGTTCTGAGGCTGCCCTTGGATAAGGGATTGAAGCTATTCTCCAGCTGCACTGTACTGTTCTACCAACGCAACTAACTGGTCAGCCATTTGGGGATCACTCTGGCTGACCCAGCGATGAAGGGAAACAGGTAAGCCTCTCAGAAATCGGTCCATCACTAGTTGCTCCACAATGTGGCTGGATGTGTTGATTTCCGGTTGTAACCACTTTCTGGCAAGATGTATTAAGTCAAACATCTGTGATCTTGTGGCTTTATCCAGGTTGTAGGTCCAGGAGTGAAACCTCTGGGCACGGACCGCCGTTGTCACCCCTAGGTGCGCCAGGATCTCCTTTTTTAGCTCGCTGTAATCACTGGCTTGAGCTGGTTCCAGATCATAGTATGCTTTCTGGGCCTCCCCACATAGGAACGGTGCTAGCAGACTTGCCCATTCAGCCACCGGCCATTTTTCTCTCTCTGCCGTCCTCTCAAACGCCATCAGGTAGGCCTCTACACCATCTGCAGCCATCATCTTTTGCAGGTCGTTACTTACTCTAACCACCTTAGGATGGTATTCTGCGGCATCCCCGGTAAGTCTCTCAGATAGGCCTTGGATCTCCTGATGTAAAGCATGGGTGGTATTTTGCTGCTTCTCTCTGAGCAGTTGATGAGCTTCAGCCTGGTCCAGCACCAATCTCTGCAATATTGCCATGTTTTCCTGCTGTGTGGCAAAACCCTCAGCCAGCCTGCTATTGGTTTCTTGCTGTATGGCATAACCCTCAGCCAGCCTGCAGTTGGTTTCTTGCTGTGTGGCATAACCCTCAGCCAGCCTGCTGTTGGTTTCTTGCTGTGTGGCATAACCCTCAGCCAGCCTGTTGTTGATTTCATGTTGTGTAGATGTGGATTGGACCAGGGCTGTGACTACTTCCTCTATTCCCTTTTGCATCTTACAGGCTTGTCAGTGTGATGCCCACATAAAACTCCACCATATGTGACAAAGTACCCTCTTGCTCTGTACCTTTTGTCCAAGGATCAGCCCTTTTACACAGCCTTCAAAGTAGAGGAGACAGTCTTCTGACACAGAGGTGAAAAGCTTGGCCTGTTTATTTTGCCATACAAATGCTACAGCAGATAACAGGAGTAAATCAAACAAACAAAAGTATTTTTCTCAGCATAACACAGCTTTTCAGCACACCCTCCTCTTGAGAGTCAAACAGCTATGTCTTGCTCTGTTTAGAGCAACCTTTTAATCATCTCCCTGCTCAATCAGCTGCTCCAGTCCTGTGAAAGCTGGGAGAGCTAGAAGTACCGGTCTGGATTCCCCTTGGTAAATCTCCAAACCGTGGTGGAGCAGAAACCCTGCACTAATTTAGGGCCGTAATATCATCTTTTCACTACTGTTCCTTCATATCTGTCACAGTATATATATATATATATATATATATATATATATATATATATATATATATATATATATATATATATATATATATATATATATATATATATATATATATATATATATATATATATATGACAAATCCCTTGCTTGTCATTGTGGTTCAATGAAAGCCTACAGTAGATAGCCAAATTCCCAATTAATGGAAACCTGTAAGAAAATCGGATAATTTACCCAATCCTGGATGAAGGCTGTCCTAATCTCCAGGCTCTAGTTCACTAGAACCAATCCAAAAAACGGCTCATGCTGAACTATAAAAAAAAAAACATAAACGACAATCCAAGTCCAGATTGCCATCCAAATAATCCCTTTAAAAACAATAGCCCAAAAAGAGAATAAATCATCAGAGAGGGGATTCAGGATACTCAGAGACCAGGAAAGATTATGGTGGTAGGGGACTCCATTATTAGGAAGGTAGATAGGGCAATCTGTCGCCATGCCCGCCTGAACTGAACAGTTTTGTTGTCTCCCAGGGGCTTGAGTTCAGCACATTGCGCATCGGATAGACAGATTGTTGGGAGGGGCTGGGACTGACCCAGGAGTCTTGTTACACGTTGGCACCAATGACAAAGTTAGAGAAAGATGGAGGGTTACAAAAAAATATTTCAGGGATCTAGGCCGCAAGCTTAAGGCAAGGACTTTCAAGATAATATTTTCTGAAATGCTACCAGTCCCATTTGCTACCCCAGGGAGAAAGTCGGAGATTTAGGGAGGTTAATTCATGGATAAGAAAGTGGTTTAAGAAGGAAAGTTTTGGGTTTATAGGGCACTGGGACTACTTTTCTGGGAGGTGCTATATTTATGGAAGGGATGGATTGCACCTTATTGAAGAGGGATCTTCTGTGCTAGGGGGAGAATGTTAAAAAGGTTGGAAGAGATTTTAAACTAGGATGGCGGGGATAGGGACAAGAAATAGATATCAAACTGAACAGAATAGGGAAGGGTGGGGAAAAAGAAAGGGGTCATAGAGGTAGAATTGGAGCATGTGGGAGTTTGGCAAGCAGGGAAACACCCATATTAAATACAGATCATACTAGAAAACTCTAAAGACTAAAATTAATTGGAGTAGAAAGGCAAGAGCAGTTAAGATAGTACAGATCAAAAAAACCTTAAATGCATGCTTGCAAAGGCAAGAAGCCTGACAGATAAAATGGGTGAGTTTGAATTAATAGCTACACGAGAGAAGTATGATATAATAGGCATTACTGAAACATGGTGGGATGAAATTCATGATTGGGCAGTTCATTTAGAGGGTTATTCCCTTTTCCGGAAGGGCCAACCAAATAGAAGTAGAGGTGGAGAATATTTATGTTAAACCAGATCTAAAACCTATTATAACGGAAGTTGTTTATGAAGGCAATGATGAAAATTTAGAGACCTTGTTGATAGAAATTAGCAGGAGAGGTAAAAGTATAAAGAAATTGTTTGTTGGGATATGCTACTGTATAAACCACTACATATCTGTGAGATTGAGGAATCCAAAATACTTTTGCAAATGGAGAAGGCATCAAAACCAGGTGATTTTAATTATCTAAACATAGACAGGGGCAATGAGATTAGCATCAGTAAACATGTTTGGGGCGGGTGCTTAAAGACAAATACATTACCCATTTGTTTAAGGGCTTTCAAAATATGTACATTTTACAGCTGTGCAATAAAATTAAGTGCAGGCATACTCCGTTTTAAGTACAATCACTTTATGTACACGAGTACGTACATATTTCCAGTTGCCCCATACCCCTTTGGACGTAGCGTACCTCTGGGTACCTTTCCAAAATTAATAATTTCAGTAAAATAGGAAAAATATATAAATCTGTACTATTAGCTCCCCTTTGTCCTAAAATAACATAAATTAAACTTGGTTTGGTTACTATTACAAAATACATTTGCGCAATTCCTCCCATACAAAAAACCCCAGTAATTATACTATCATCTCTTACTATAGCTTGTATCTGCCCTTTTCTCTTACTTATAGCATCCAAAGTACTACTGTGTAAACATTCATATTTTGTACAGCAGCTGTCATTAATGTGATTAAATCCAAAGATTTTCTTACTAAAGTGTTTTATTGAAGGCTATCCCTTAAAGTGCAATCATTACTTTGCATGTTTTTCCATTGATTATGCAGCAATTTTAAGAACTGGTTGATACACATGAAATTGGCTGCTAGGCATTTCAAAATTGTTTGTGCACAAAATTCATTACGTAAAATACTTTTTTCCATGGATAACATTCATGTACAACCTTTGTAACTTTCCACAATGACATCACACCTTGTTCACAATCTCATTGTTTGTCCCATCTGGTCCTGGCACTTATTCTGTAGCTAATGCATGTCCCATGTAAGGTAATTTGATTGACTTTACAGCAACCCTATCATTGCTTTTCTTTATTCATCCAGTTTTTCAACATTGCACAGAGTTTATACCTATTGTACACTCAAGATCACATAATCTTAGGCTTCTGTAGTGCTAATGTATAACCAATTGATTGATGCACATTCAGTACTTCTTCCGGATCATATGTATCATCACCACCATATGTCAAATACCTTGCTAAACCAGAAGTGATGTACTGTACAAATGTTTTGCATTCAAAGAATTAACCATTAATAGTAATGGCCTACTTTCTTACAGAAACAGTGAGACTTTATTTCTCTCATTAAATCCTAATAGCTCAACAGCTTATAGGGGGAGATTCACTGAAAGTCGATATGAGAAAAACAGTCAATATCAAGAAACATTGCAATTTTTTTTAAACTACCTTTTATGAAAGACATATCACCACAATTTTTTCTTTTTGCGATACAAATATACTTTTAATAATATCAAAAATCTAATAGTTCTGAAAATAAAATACAAAAATATGAAATTATCCCAGCTGGGTAATAAATAAACCAAATAACATTTAGGGGGTCATGCATAAGGCAGCGACAAGTGTCTCCAAGCGAGACAAATGCCTTTATTTCTCAATATTGCGTGCAGTGCGATTTACAAAGCAGTGATAACCCTGCAGTATCGCGGTTAAAAGGCTTTTCATCATCAAAACACAGTCATTGCTAAAACATTTGCGCCATAAATTGCGCCAAAAAGCACCTATCTCACCCAAAAACACCCACCACTGCCCCGTGCACAACCCCCCCAAACTCATAAAACTTAATAAAAAAAAAAGCCCTAATAGGGGCCATATCACCACTATTAAAGCAGTCAAAACAGATTTTTTTTCAGCATTGATGTTTCAGCGATATTTGAAAATGATACATGCAAATGAGCTTGTAAATAAGAAATTCATGCCACATTACTTATTTATGGACAATTTGACTAAACTTAAGCTGGAGTTAGGCCTACCTTGACTATAAATACAATCACCACTATATAGTTAGTCAAGATAAGAAAAGCCATACTGAATTATATGATTGAAAAATATGTTACATTGCATTTTTTTATTACATATTAAATGACGAACCCCTCAGGAGGCCAAAAGGACACCTATATCTCGTTGGCCATGGTCTATACTAGAACTAACTATGGACTTAATACAGTAACAATATATTAACTACCCCCTCCCACCCCCTTTGGATAACAAACTAGTGAGGCCTAATTTCAACCCCAAGTCACCTACCACTACCCCAATAAATCCCTACTCTGTTTCTACATGTAGCCCTCTTTTTGACGCTCCCAAAGAGACTACTGGTCACTGTACACAACCTGTGGCTCCAGGAGATCTGAGCCTCCGCTAGCTGGGAGCCTGGGGTAACACATATAGCGCAGCGCCTCCACTTACCCAGGATCCCCGTGATGTGAGATTGCCCTGGGCAAGAAATACAATAACACACATATGAATGCAACCAGTTTTACTGTAATAATGCATGGTAACAATATCACTCTATAATGCAACGTAGCAATAACACATATCAATTCACACACACAGCAAATCCTAACACATAACCTAACACATAACCTCAGCATCAATGTCTAACACCCTAATAACTGGTACCGCCCTTATAACGGTAGTGGCTCAGCCACGCTCCTATTGAGTACCGTTTCTGTCCCGCTACCGCGTGCTCCACACCGTGTCCGTGTACGGTAATGTATTGGTATAGGCTCAGTTCTTTAGCCACTCGCTTAGTGTCCCTAAAGAGTTACGCCTAAGGCGGGATCAGCGCCTGTTGACCGGTGTTGGTGCACTTGATATAATAATAACTTCACAAAGGGTCTGTCGATCTGACACGTGGCCTCCAGATGTCACGGTGTCCAGCCGTCTGGTCCCAGATAACTGAAACTGCCGCAACTCTGTGCTTTGTCCCTAACTGGTACTCAGTAAGGGTCATGCTCGCTACCACTATAGGGTGTCCCTGCAGCACAGCAACCTACGGTGACTTCAGGGAACACTCCTAGGACCTGCGGGGTAGAACTGTCCTATGCAGGCGGGTCCCTTACCCCCTCCACCCACACTACCTCTCCCTTCACCTCCCGGATCCCCTGTCACTAGCTTCTCTGCCTAACCTGCAGCAACCCACTGCACTCACACCGTACCTGCAGCAACTGCACTCCAATAACTGTACCTGCAGCTACACTGCCCACACACTGTGCCTTCTTGTCAGCGCTCACAGCACTGACAGCCGTGACACTGACAAGACTGCACCCACACTCACACCTAAGGGCAGGGTCCCTACCTTAGGGGCCGTCCCTCAGTACCTACCCACTACCCTAACAGGGATTGGGGCCTGCCTGGGATCTGGGGATACCTTACCTGGTGTAGGAGCCACTTGCTCCCTACACCCTTCCTCCCCCTTCCTGCTCCCAGCTCCAACTGCCATTCCTAAGCCTGCGAATTGTATCTCTTTCTCCCCGCCTGAGAATCCTGGCCTCTCATTGGCCACTTGGAGACACCTGGGGTAGTTGGCCCTAAGCCTCATGGGAGTTGTAGTCCCGTGGAGGCTGCTTTTGGCTTGGGGCCGCGTGCGCGATTCTCCTGTGCATGCGGGACTTCGTACAGTAATGGCGGCCCCCGCTAGCCGGGTGCGCTCCCTGCTCCGGTCCCCACCTTCGCGCCGTGCCGGCGGGTCCATCGCTGTGTCCGGCGGCACCCGCGATCGCTTGGCACGCTACAAGGGGGGTCTCTGGGGCTGAAAAGAGACCGGGGTTACATTCTCCCCTTCGCAGAATCCCAACGACCTGGCTTGGTTAGCAAACATAGCAGATGATTATATAATGTAAATGCATTGCAAACACTATACAATAAATCACATGCACTTTCCCATTGTTACCCAACATCATCATGTGGATACCCGAGGCCAACTGAGTCCCATAGTGGTGTGCCCCTAACGGATTGGGTGAGGGTATCTCACTTTGACTCCTGTGAGTCTTTTGGAGCTCAAAATCGGGTGTTACAGTCTCTACTGCCAAACCATCGCCTCCCCCGTAGATAAAACAGTAAGGGGTTTTTGCTATTGACCCTTGCCTGATCATCTGCTTTCGTCTCGCGGGAGACAGGGAGGTTCAGTCTCTTATCTCGGTCCACCACATGGCGAATGAAGCACTCCATCGTGCGCATGGAAGAGGCAACAACTACCAGAGCTGTCACAGCACAGTCTTGGTTCGCTCCAGCAATCCCTTTAGCGGTGACGTCTTCTGGGGACAGCACAATGTCTACGTGCAGGCCCATGTCTTGAGAAGAAAAGGCCTGGAGGTTCCTTGTGTAGGAGTAAGCGTCGCTCATGGCTGCTGTACTGGATACCTTGATGAGGTCAACTCCGCTCCATGGTCGGCAGAGATCTTCTAGGGGAGACACCTCCACCAGGACGCAATGACAAGATGAGCCCATCGCCCAGGTGACCCTACCTATGGAGCCACAAGACTCCATGATCACCCGGGAGCTCACACCCGACACCCCTGGGGCAGTCAACTCACCCCTGTCATTGTTGGCAGGTACTGATCCCAAACCTGGGACCGGTGGTACCATCGTTGAAGACCGGACTGGCCACAGTAGGGCCCACGGGCCCACAGCAGAGCAAGCAGCAGCATCTGGATACACCTCATCTAGGGCACACGGACCCACAGCAGGCTCCGTATCCACCGAGATATTTGGCTCGGTGACTTTTCAGGAGTGGTCCACCGGCAGGCGCATCACCACGAGTGGTTGGTCGCTGCAATCAACAAAAGAGGATGGGGGTATAGATAGCTTACCCTGTGATTCCGGAATCTGCGGTTCTGGGCTCTGTGGTTCTGGGGTGTGTGGTTCCTGCTCGGGAACCGGGTCTGGCACCGACATCTAGGGTTCCGACATCTGTGACTCTGCCTTCGGCATCTCCGGCTCGGGATCTGAGTCTAGAATATCCATTTGGGCACACGGGCCCTCCACAACCTCCATAGCGGAGGTAGGTGTCCAGCAGCGGCGTTTACCGCCGGGGTAGAGACATCAGCTGCCTCTTGCTCCACGGGTTCCGCAGGCTGGGGTATAATAGGCTTCAAGAAACATGCACCGCAGCAGTCACATTCGGGCTCACATGCCAGTGCGCCTCTAGAACAGTCACAGGTGATGCTAAAACACTGTATACACATTTCTCCGTCCACCTCGGTTGTCTTGAAGCCTAGCGGGAACTGGGACATGTCGACTCCCTTGTCATAGGCTTCATGCAGGCAGGGGCACATTAACGCAAGCACATCTACTCCTGGAAATTGCCGGGGCACATACACGTTAGGTTGTAACCCCTGGCAGTCTATCTCATTCTCGGAGGAAAAATAATCAGTTTCTGTAGGCTGCGGCAGTCTGAGTTTCAGGAACTGCACCTCACAGTCGGGACACTTGGGCCCCCGGGTCAATTCACCGACGAGGCAATCACAACCAGTCTGGCAGCAGTGCAAGCATCCTTCCCCATCTACCTCTGTTGTCGTGAGCACTACTGGTAACGTAGCTAAACCCGCTGCCCCACCAACAGACACATTATATTCTTCCAATGCACATGGGCATACTACCATTGGCGAGCCTAAATGTGGGGCCCGTATGACTCTATACAGCCAAGGGTGTGTTTCTCTGCATCCCTTGCTTTCCTTAGGGGGAACAGAAATTGCTGATTGCTGCTCAAGGCACTCCCTCCCCCTGGTGGACTCTAGAGGAGGGGCAGCACAGTCTTTCAAGGAGTGTTGCTGGCTCTGCACTGAGTCACTAACAGTGTGGGGGCGGGGCTCTGGTTTGCCCACCAGTCCTGGGCAGAGGCTTGCAACATTCTTCTGTGCAGGCTGGCAATCAGCCGCACATGTGCCATTTTGATTTGGAGGGCGCTGCCATTTTAGGTGAGACTCACTGTTAATGTCACTAGGGCTCTCGGTGCAGGCAGAAACTGCCAAGTTGGGGTAAATAAAGGGGCACCCCTTGGTTGGACCCTCAGGCAGATTTAAGAATTGGGGGCCATCTTCCTCGCTTATGGCCTGGCCTACATACATCAGTACAGCACTCCATTGCAAGGTGACATCATACCTTCGCCCTCTGATCCACGTACAAGCTAGCCCAGGGAGTTTCCGAACCTGCGCCTGGACATCTAGCAAAGACACGCCAGCCGGGACTGCCCCCACGGCAACCACGCGGCTAGGAGTCGCGTTAACCTTCAAGGCCCATGCGTAGACCCCCTACCTTGAGGGCACCCACATGGTGAACCAAAAATAGCACAATTGAGAAAAAAATTTACAGGGCACCCCAGGTCTGAGATCTCAGCAGAGCCTCCAAATGTAGCCCTCTTTCTGATGCTCCGAAAGAGACTACTGGTCACTGCACACAACCTGTGGCTCCAGGAGATCTGAGCCTCTGCTAGCTGGGAGCCTGGGGTAACACTTATAGCGCAATACCTCCACTTACCCAGGATCCCCGTGATGTGAGATTGCTCTGGGCAAGAAATACAATAACACACATATGAATGCAACCAGTTTTACTGTAATAATGCACGGTAACCTTATCACTCTATAATGCAACGTAGCAATAACACATATCAATTCACACACACACAGCATATCCTAACACATAACCTAACACAAGACCTCAGCATCAATGCCTAACACCCTAATAACTGGTACCGCCCTCATAACGGTAGTGGCTCAGCCACGCTCCTATTGAGTACCGTCTCTGTCCCGCTACTGCGTGCTCCACACCGTGTCCATGTACGGTAATGTATTGGTATAGGCTCAGTTCTTTAGCCACTCGCATAGTGTCTCTAAAGAATTACGCCTAAGGCGGGATCAGCGCCTGTTGACCGGTGTTGGTGCACTTGATGTAATAATACCTTCCGGTCACGGCGGTGACTGGTAACAACTTCGCAAATGGTCTGTCGATCCGACACGTGGCCTCCAGATGTCACGGTGTCCAGCCATCTGGTCCCAGATGACTGCAACCGCCGCAACTCTGTGCTTTGTCCCTAACTGGTACTCAGTAAGGGTGATGCTCGCTACCACTATAGGCCGTCCCTGCAGCACAGCAACCTATGGTGACTTCAGGGAACACTCCTAGGGCCTGTGGGGTAGAACTGTCCTATGCAGGCGGGTCCCTTACCCCCTGCACCCACACTACCTCTCCCTTCACCTCCCGGATCCCCTGTCACTAGCTTCTCTGCCTAACCTGCAGCAACCCACTGCACTCACACCGTACCTGCAGCAACCGCACTGCACTAACTGTACCTGCAGCTACACTGCACACACACTGTGCCTTCTTGTCAGCGCTCACAGCACTGACAGCTGTGACACTGACAAGACTGCACCCAGACTCACACCTAAAGGCAGGGTCCCTACCTTAGGGGCCGTCCCTCAGTGCCTACCCACTACAACATCGCCGGAAGAGATCAGTGTATCTCGAAAGCTCGCACAAATAAAAGCATTTCGTTAGCCACAGAACGGTATCATCTATTTATTTTTTGATTATTGAAGCTCGGCTAACACGGTACTGATACCTTTACATGTATATATATATATATATATATATATATATATATATATATATATACACATGAAGGTCAGTCAGCACACTGCAGTAGAAAAGGTTATAATAGCAGATGCTAGTCCCATAGACAATAAGTATGATACGAACCAATCCAAAGACCAGTAAAGAGACAGCACACCGCACGGGGTTAATCCAAAAATCTATATTCACAACATGAAATACACGTAAGCCAACGTTTCGGTCCCACAGAGAGACCTTCCTCAGGGCCGTGCAACCCACAAGTGCAAGTGACCACACATATATACCCTCACCCATAGTGCAATGCAAACAAAGGGAACCAATCACCAACATGCAATCAGACAGAATATGCAACATAGCTGTGCTCCGTGCCCCCTCCCCTATTACCTGATTATCCAAATGACTCATCATGACATGAGAGTAGGCACTTAAACTATTAGGAGAAAGACACCCTTTAGACACTGGTCCCAGGGTCTACTGCCCTTGCGGGGGAAGGTCGCGCGCCGCGCATCTGCAGTGGGCCAAAACATATTGACTGCCGGAGCGCCAGCAAGGAGAGTACGCCGCGCATCACAGCTGTGAGCAGACGCCTCATTGACTCTCCCTGGCCACCAGGGACGCCGGCAGCGCAAAACGCACATGCGCAGTCTGAAAAACCGCCTCGGTGCACAGTTACCCACACACTGACAGTAATAATGGGCTAAACAGAATAGTAATACACAGAGCGTTAAGGTGAACCACAGGGGGACAGGTAGAGGTATAGAGCACAAGGAGCGCATAGCATCACCATAGTATATAAGGACAAAGGAAGTGCAAAAAGTGCAGAGGAGTGATGCAACAGAGTATGAGTGACAAACATAAAAAAGGCATAATGCAAAGTCAAGTGAAAGCAGGGAGACTGCTACAAAAAGCAGCTAAGTGAAAGTTCCTCATTTAGGCCACCAGGTGTCATAGTTCTTAGTTCATAGATAAGCCTTGCTTCCTGTTTAAGCAAAGTCCTGCCCCTGTCACCCCCACGGGGGGGGACTGGAACCTGCAGAATAGGCATACAACGAAGTGTGGCCAGTGTATGCCTTTTTTCCTTGAAATGTCTAGCCACAGGTAGGCACTTCAGGTCTACATCAGAGGCATCACTCAGTAGGGCTTTTCTGATGTTTGAACGGTGCATGGCCATGCGTTCTTTCAGCATCCTTACAGTCTTCCCGATGTACAGCAATCCACAAGGACACTTAATAAGGTACACCACGAATTTAGACTCACAGTTCAGTTGTTGTTTGATTTTAATCGGTGCGCCACTATGCGGGTGATTGTAGCTAGGGCCCAGCTGCATATAGTTGCAGTTGGTACAGCCATGACAGCGGTACGAACCAGGTTTTTTGGCTAACCAAGTGGTGGGTGTGGCATATTTGTCTATTGGGTCAGATCCAGTGACCATGTCACCAATGTTTGGTCCCCGACGAAAGCAGAATAGAGGTGGCTCTCTAGCATATGCACCAATCCTCTCGTCATTCTCCAGGATGCGCCAATTGCCCCAAATGCAGCGCTTAATGCTGTTGGTAGCAGTACTGAATGTACTGACTATATTGAGCCTATTGCTCACCGGTCTGCCTGTCGAAGGTGTCAATAGTTCACCCCTATCAACCTGTCCAACCTTTTGCAAGGCAAAATTGATGTCCTTGGCCGAATAGCCCCTCTCCCGGAAGCGTGCGGCCATTTGGGCCAAGGCCCTATGGGATTCTTCTGGATCAGTGGTGATTCTTTTCACTCGGAGAAGCTGGGAGTATGGGAGACCCCTCTTGAGTGGTACAGGATGGTGGCTGGCTGCACAAAGAAGGGAGTTCTTGTCTGTTCTCTTTCGGTATATTCTAGTAGCCAGCGTGCCTCCAATTTTGTACACTATGGTGTCTAAAAAAGCGATTTCCTGGTAGCTGTGGTTGAGGGTAAAACGGATTGTGGAGGGGATTTTGTTTAAATCAGAAACAAATGTCAGCAGCTCCTCTTCACTGCCCGTCCACAGAATGAAGATGTCGTCAATATAGCGAAGGTATTTGACGATATGCCGTCCATGCGTGGTGTCAGTTAATATGTGCAACCGTTCATACAAATCCATAAACAGATTAGCATACGACGGTGCCATATTTGAGCCCATGGCAGTGCCCGTAAGTTGCAAGTAGTAGTGTTTCTCAAATTTAAAGAAGTTCTTATGGAGGATGACCTCAATGAGCAACATGAGAAAGTCAACTGGTGGACCCTGTTCGACTCCCTGTTCTTCCAATTTTGTGCGTACTGCTTCTAGGCCCCCTGCATGGGGAATGTTGGTGTACAGGCTGGACACATCTAGCGTAGCAAGAATACATTCTGCTGTGTTAACGGAAAGATGGCTGAGCTGCTCAATAAAGTCCGTGGTGTCCTTGATGTATGAACCCATTCCAGCCACCAGTGGCTGTAGATAGAAGTCCACAAATTGCGAGAGGGGATGGCACAGCGACCCACGGGCCGAGATGATGGGTCTGCCCGGTGGTGCGACTATAGATTTGTGTACTTTGGGTAGTGTGTATAATACTGGCATCACAGGGTGGTCCTGAGTCAGGAATTTACTGGTTTCTTCTGTGATCCAGGCATTATTCAAGCCCAATCGGATGATGCCATCAATCTCCTTCTTGTAGGCTATCGTCGGATCCCCCGGGAGGCGTCTATAATGATGTACAACTGCAAGCTGTTGCTCAATCTCCTGCTTATAGTATTGATAATTTAAAACCACAATCCCTCCACCCTTGTCTGCTGCTCTCACTATAATCCCCTTGTTCTCCCGTAGCATTTTCAGGGCAGCTGTCTCCTCTCTCGATGTGTTAAAAAAGCTGGTCTTATGATTCTTCAGAATTTTCCGTGTGTCTTTCGTCACCAAGTTCATAAATGCAGCTATGTTGGGGTTCAGTGAGTGCGGGTCAAAGGTGCTCCTGGTCTTAAATGGATTAGGGGTAATGTCTCCAAAAGAGTGTCAGTGAGTGGTCCGATAGATTGTAGATCACCGTCTCGCTTGCCTGGTGCCCCTTGTCGCTTTTCCTTCGCGCACCGGGATACTTGATTAAATTTGCCTATAGGGCAAATCAAGTTTAAGAAGGAGAAGCTCCGGCAGGTGACTGCGGACTACGGACTACAAGGAGCGGACTGCGGACTACAAGGAGCGCAACGTCTACCGATGGCTCCTGGGGCTGGGTGAGACGAAGAGCGGTAGAAGCGGTCCACAGCGACGATACCAGCCTCGGTCTAGGCGGGGTGATGCCGCCAGGATGGGCTACACGACCAGTGATAATGATGCATCAGATGCCCCGGACAACACCTCCATGGAGCCTTTTTTAGGTCCGGGGATGGCGGTCGAGCGAGAACTCTCCCGCAGGGCACAACGCGCACAGACCCACCAGGAGAGGTGGCCGGAGATCGGCGGTATCCCGTGCGCGAAGGAAAAGCGACAAGGGGCACCAGGCAAGCGAGACGGTGATCTACAATCTATCGGACCACTCACTGACACCGGCAGAGGTTAGCATTTTACAGAAAGGCTTATCATTTGTGCCAACCCATATGCAGGATTCCTTTGACTGGGAGGTGGATATGTACAGACTGCACAGACAATTGAAGTTAAAGGATTTCTTCTCTAAGAATATTGATATTAACTCTTTTGGAGACATTACCCCTAATCCATTTAAGACCAGGAGCACCTTTGACCCGCACTCACTGAACCCCAACATAGCTGCATTTATGAACTTGGTGACGAAAGACACACGGAAAATTCTGAAGAATCATAAGACCAGCTTTTTTAACACATCGAGAGAGGAGAGAGCTGCCCTGAAAATGCTACGGGAGAACAAGGGGATTATAGTGAGAGCAGCAGACAAGGGTGGAGGGATTGTGGTTTTAAATTATCAATACTATAAGCAGGAGATTGAGCAACAGCTTGCAGTTGTACATCATTATAGACGCCTCCCGGGGGATCCGACGATAGCCTACAAGAAGGAGATTGATGGCATCATCCGATTGGGCTTGAATAATGCCTGGATCACAGAAGAAACCAGTAAATTCCTGACTCAGGACCACCCTGTGATGCCAGTATTATACACACTACCCAAAGTACACAAATCTATAGTCGCACCACCGGGCAGACCCATCATCTCGGCCCGTGGGTCGCTGTGCCATCCCCTCTCGCAATTTGTGGACTTCTATCTACAGCCACTGGTGGCTGGAATGGGTTCATACATCAAGGACACCACGGACTTTATTGAGCAGCTCAGCCATCTTTCCGTTAACACAGCAGAATGTATTCTTGCTACGCTAGATGTGTCCAGCCTGTACACCAACATTCCCCATGCAGGGGGCCTAGAAGCAGTACGCACAAAATTGGAAGAACAGGGAGTCGAACAGGGTCCACCAGTTGACTTTCTCATGTTGCTCATTGAGGTCATCCTCCATAAGAACTTCTTTAAATTTGAGAAACACTACTACTTGCAACTTACGGGCACTGCCATGGGCTCAAATATGGCACCGTCGTACGCTAATCTGTTTATGGATTTGTATGAACGGTTGCACATATTAACTGACACCACGCATGGACGGCATATCGTCAAATACCTTCGCTATATTGACGACATCTTCATTCTGTGGACGGGCAGTGAAGAGGAGCTGCTGACATTTGTTTCTGATTTAAACAAAATCCCCTCCACAATCCGTTTTACCCTCAACCACAGCTACCAGGAAATCGCTTTTTTAGACACCATAGTGTACAAAATTGGAGGCACGCTGGCTACTAGAATATACCGGAAGAGTACAGACAAGAACTCCCTTCTTTGTGCAGCCAGCCACCATCCTGTACCACTCAAGAGGGGTCTCCCATACTCCCAGCTTCTCCGAGTGAAAAGAATCACCACTGATCCAGAAGAATCCCATAGGGCCTTGGCCCAAATGGCCGCACGCTTCCGGGAGAGGGGCTATTCGGCCAAGGACATCAATTTTGCCTTGCAAAAGGTTGGACAGGTTGATAGGGGTGAACTATTGACACCTTCGACAGGCAGACCGGTGAGCAATAGGCTTAATATAGTCAGTACATTCAGTACTGCTACCAACAGCATTAAGCACTGCATTTGGGGCAATTGGCGCATCCTGGAGAATGACGAGAGGATTGGTGCATATGCTAGAGAGCCACCTCTATTCTGCTTTCGTCGGGGACCAAACATTGGTGACATGGTCACTGGATCTGACCCAATAGACAAATATGCCACACCCACCACTTGGTTAGCCAAAAAACCTGGTTCGTACCGCTGTCATGGCTGTACCAACTGCAACTATATGCAGCTGGGCCCTAGCTACAATCACCCGCATAGTGGCGCACCGATTAAAATCAAACAACAACTGAACTGTGAGTCTAAATTCGTGGTGTACCTTATTAAGTGTCCTTGTGGATTGCTGTACATCGGGAAGACTGTAAGGATGCTGAAAGAACGCATGGCCATGCACCGTTCAAACATCAGAAAAGCCCTACTGAGTGATGCCTCTGATGTAGACCTGAAGTGCCTACCTGTGGCTAGACATTTCAAGGAAAAAAGGCATACACTGGCCACACTTCGTTGTATGCCTATTCTGCAGGTTCCAGTCCCCCACCGTGGGGGTGACAGGGGCAGGACTTTGCTTAAACAGGAAGCAAGGCTTATCTATGAACTAAGAACTATGACACCTGGTGGCCTAAATGAGGAACTTTCACTTAGCTGCTTTTTGTAGCAGTCTCCCTGCTTTCACTTGACTTTGCATTATGCCTTTTTTATGTTTGTCACTCATACTCTGTTGCATCACTCCCTCTGCACTTTTGCACTTCCTTTGTCCTTATATACTATGGTGATGCTATGCGCTCCTTGTGCTCTATACCTCTACCTGTCCCCCTGTGGTTCACCTTAACGCTCTGTGTATTACTATTCTGTTTAGCCCATTATTACTGTCAGTGTGTGGGTAACTGTGCACCGAGGCGGTTTTTCAGACTGCGCATGTGCGTTTTGCGCTGCCGGCGTCCCTGGTGGCCAGGGAGAGTCAATGAGGCGTCTGCTCACAGCTGTGATGCGCGGCGTACTCTCCTTGCTGGCGCTCCGGCAGTCAATATGTTTTGGCCCACTGCAGATGCGCGGCGCGCGACCTTCCCCCGCAAGGGCAGTAGACCCTGGGACCAGTGTCTAAAGGGTGTCTTTCTCCTAATAGTTTAAGTGCCTACTCTCATGTCATGATGAGTCATTTGGATAATCAGGTAATAGGGGAGGGGGCACGGAGCACAGCTATGTTGCATATTCTGTCTGATTGCATGTTGGTGATTGGTTCCCTTTGTTTGCATTGCACTATGGGTGAGGGTATATATGTGTGGTCACTTGCACTTGTGGGTTGCACGGCCCTGAGGAAGGTCTCTCTGTGGGACCGAAACGTTGGCTTACGTGTATTTCATGTTGTGAATATAGATTTTTGGATTAACCCCGTGCGGTGTGCTGTCTCTTTACTGGTCTTTGGATTGGTTCGTATCATATATATATATATATATATATATATATATATATATATATATATATATATATAAAAAGAAGTGAATAAAGTAGCGCCACTCATAAACCAGTGAAAAATAATAAACCCTTACAAAGTGCTATATTCAAAATACAAAGCAAATGAATACTGACAAACTAAAATATACACTCTATTACATATGCATAAAATAAATAGAATGAAATAAATATAGTAAACAGTCCAAGTGTAATAGTCCAAACCCCAAAATGAATCCTGATAGGTAATACAGGAATTATTACAGGATCCAGGGGTCCACGGCAGCTCTCAAATGGAAGAACCACTTCCAAGGCAGAATCTATAGATACAAAAAGAAAACAGAGAGCGCACGCCCCATAGTGTGATCCTGTACATTTAATGATGGGAGGGGGTTGGTGGGGGATTAAAAACACTTACAAAGTATAAGTGATAAACAAGCAATTTGTGACAAAATTATCACCACCGATGCAGGAACCGTCCCATGGCGTGTTATCAGTCCAACTGGAACCCTTGGGCAGTGCACCCGACAGCGTCCGTCCTTAGCGCGATCAAATGAAGTCCTCCACGCAGTGTGACATCAGAGTTGGCCTCAATACAGCTCAAAGTATAAGTGATAAACAAGCAATTTGTGACAAAATTATCACCACCGATGCAGGAACCGTCCCGTGACGTGTTATCAGTCCAACTAGAACCCTTGGGTAGTGCACCCGACAGTGTCCATCCTTAGCGCGATCAAATGAAGTCCTCCACGCAGTGTGACATCAGAGTTGGCCTCAATACAGCTCCTACACGCTCCGGCCGTATAGCATATAGGCAACGTGATGACGTAATGTCGTAAATTACGTCCCTGACGCGTTTTGTCACAATACGCGTCAGGGACGTAATTTACGACATTACGTCATCACGTTGCCTACATGCTTTACAGCCGGAGCGTGTAGGAGCAGGGAATGTATTTCAAAGCCTGCATTCTTTATCCCCTGTAAATGCAACCCCCCAGTGAATCAACATTGTTCTGTGATGTGATTTGGGCTAGTTGTATTTCTAAGTCCTGTCTTATATAATTATCTTATGTCTGTATTTATTCCTGTGTTAGGAATTCCGCCCACCTTAGGTACTTGGTGATGAAATTAACATGTTAGCCCTGCAAATGTAAATTAGTTAAGTGCCTGTCATGTCTATGGAGAAAGACTAAGCAATCCATTTAGCTGAGCTGTTCCCTAGAAAAGATCAGAACAAAGGTAGGGGACTAGTTAATTGAATCAGTTACCAGGTCTGAGCCCCAGGCACTGTTTCTCTTGACCTTCTGCCTTGCTCAATATTAAAGGATAGCCACCAAGGGGTATATAAGGAACACTGCTTATCAGTCCATAAGAAGTCCATCTCTGGGATGGAGTATGGAGACCATCTGAGAGACACTCTGAGAAGGAGTGTGGAGTTGGACTGTGACCAGCTGGCAGTTCATGTCAGAGTGGCTGCTGTCTGCAGCACTCTGATATCCTGAAGCAGAGAAGTGCACAGGGTAAACCCATTTAAAGTGGGTTCCTGCACCTAGGAAAGGTAGATTTCATTCCCCAGACCCCCGTAAGTGTGTATATTTTTGTATTTTGTATTTTTGCGTGTTTCCGAGGATTTATCCAAAATAAACCTTATTTTATTTCACTGCCTTGTTTTGCCCTGTGATTGATCCCTTAAATATAAATGGTGTTAAAAGACCTGGTTTACCATGACAGTAATGTTGTATTAACCCCTTAAATGCTATTGCACCTGTCCTGCACCCATCAACTGACAGATATCCCTAGGCTTTCAGGTTGAGGGATAGAATTCTACAAATTTCTTAAAAACTAGTTACATTTTTCTCATTTTATTTTTACATTTTGTGTTTTTGTATAAAATGTTCTGAAAGTTTACAATACTCTGGAATTCGGGAAAAAATAGTATTGACGTGGGCATATCATTTACTGATTTTCACCAAAATTTAGCAAAAATGGTAGTATATAAAAATGTAGCAAAAATGACATCACTGTATGTCATGTGACTTACCGTATGGACATTTACTTCTATGTTTAGTACTGCATGTGAGAACAGAAAGAGGAGTAAGAGAAAGAGAGTGAACCAGTGTCACGCCTGTATGCCCGCAGACCAAGCTAGACCCCAGTACTGAGGTGGGAATGGTATGATACCACACACCCACAGCAGTGGAGAGCAAGCCCGGAGTGTGGTATAGCATTGCTGGGCCTGTTGGAAGAGTTGTTAGTATATACTTGCAACGTTAGGGGAGTGTCCATGAGAATAGTCGTGTCCATTTGCCAATGTTCAGGCGGTCCAGAGGGTAGAGTCGTCAGAGAGCAATCCAGGTATAGGAAGCCAGAGGTCAGCGAAGTCGTATGCGTAGCAGGGTTCAAGGGGTTACCAGAGAGCAGAGTAGTCCAGGGAGAGCAGGGGTCAAAGCCATGGAAATCCAAAGTAACACAGGAGCAGGTATTCACAGGACCACAGAGGGAGCACAGCATAGGACAGGTACACACAGGGAAACAGGAACTATGCAGAGCGAGGAAGAGGTGGACAGACAGGGATTATAAAGGAAGGTGCACCAATGACAGAGAGGGGAGGAATAGAGAGAGAAGTGGGAGAAGCAAGTGATAGGTCAGGGATAGAAGAGGAGGAGACAGAGGAATTCAGATAGGAAGAGTCTGTGCGCGCGGCCCCTGTAAGCTTGGGGATGCGCGCGCACAGGCTGCAACATAGGCGCGGCCCACACGGAGCAGGGGAAGACAGCAGGAGGGGGACGGAGCCAAGCGGAGGGGAACGCGGGCGAGGCCTGTGCCCGTGCGATGGCCATCAAGGGTAGAGAGGAGCATGCACGCGCGTTCCCCGTGGGCTGAGGAGGCGCGCGCACCGGATGCGTCACCAGGCGCATGGAACGCCGCACCGTGGGCATCACGCGAGGAGGAGACAGCGGGACGGATGTCACCACAGGGGAAGGTAAAGGAGCTACCGCGGGGGAGAGGGAGCGCGTGGGTATGCGAGACCTGCAGGGAACACGCTGCGGCAAGGGGAGAGAGGTAGACGGTGAAGGAGAGGAGTGGGAAGGGGCAGAAAGGATAACGGGAGATGGGAGAGAGGGAGAGGAAGAGGAAGGAATCTCCTGAGTCGTCACAACCAGTGAGCAAGTGAGACTGTAAGAAAGTCAAAATAAAAAAATGTAAGTTTTTATATTTGTTAAATTAGTAGTATAATTTTATAGTTTAGTTATTGTTATAGTTATATAGGCATACCATAATTATAGTTAAATAGGTATAGTTATAGTTAATGTTTTTATTGTTTTATAATTTTATATAATTTTAATTAGTTATATTAATAGTATATTAGTTATATTTATGATATTATTGTATAGTTTAGTGTATACAGCTGTGGCCCCCTTTATCCTAATGCGGCCGTAGCGGCGCAACTCTGAAAACCGCGGGCAGATGCAGTATATATATTTTTTTTCGGAATATGTTCTGGTATTTTAGCACTCGAAATATAGCATATTCTTAGCGCTGTCTGCAATACTGCAATACCGTCTAAAAACTCATGTGGGCGTTCGCAAGCTGTTGTCTTCAAAGTCTAATACTGTAGCAGTTCAACCTAAGTCAGTACACAGTCTGCGTGTGCGTACACAGTCTGCGTGTGCGTGCGCAGCAATTGTAAATTTGCATATTTATACATGCTTGTATGTCTCATTTGAACATTGTTGAAACGCATAGGCGTGTACTGTAACAGTATCACATTTCGGCGATATAGCGTTCTTCCCTCGCTCGCCCCCGCACACAAACACAGGATAATGTACTGCACAGCAGAATTTCAACTGCTTATCTACAGTATACATCACCCACGCCCTTCCTTTGAACGGATGGCTTTCTGGTTTCAGTCACATTCCTGCCATCACATTCCTGCGTGTATAACGTTCAGTTTTGATTTACTGTATTTTTCTGTGCTGATTATTAATGCTCATTGGGGGAAAAAAAGTTAAAGAGTGACCAAAAAAAAAAAAATATTTTAATTTTCCTATTGTTGGCTTTGAGTCACCTCTCTGCGCCTGCGTGTAATCCTCTTTGGGAAGGGAGCTATAGTTGATTATTACTGCGCATGCATGAATTGCTTGCGAAGTTCAAGATTGAACAATTTTCATCATTTTTTATTATTATTTTCTCAACATGAATGAACATGTTCCTGCCTCAACCATCTTGGCATTACGATATTCAATCTGTGCTGTAGCTTTTGACAGCGACGCTGTGCGTTTGACTGCACATGATTGATTTGTGTGATTTTTATGTATTTGGGGGTGTGGGGATCAAATTAATATGATGACCTGCCTGTTGAAAATATGTCATGTCTTTGAACTACAGTACAGCTAATCCTTCATGCAGCTTTACCCCCCCACCCCCACGCACACACACACATGGCTCGCTCAAGGATTTGAACCTCTTATCGACACCTCTACAAAACCATTCATTAATTTTCCTATTGTTGGCTTTGAATCACCTCTCTGTAATCCTCTTTGGAAAGGGAGCTAGCTAATGATTACTGCGCATGACTCACCCATCCACCCCCCAACCCTTTGAGGCTTTGTTTACGGTAACGCTTGTGATAATCCCTTCTCAAATTTGATATGTAAATCTGATTTGCACAGCACTGTGAAATTGAGAGTTAAAAAAAACATAATCTGATTCATGTTTTTGATGCAGTAATTTACCAATTTTTGCCATTCTTTCTTTTTCTTTGGTGTAGGGGGGGGGGGGGGGTTGTCAATGATTATGATTATCATGAATGTAAATAAATATTTATTTTATTTTATCAGGAACAAAAAATACAAATATACAAATAATCATTAACACTACAAAATGCAGTCTTTATTCAGTTCTTCTGTCAGTTGAAAATTGAGGGCCGGTGGATAATCATGAATAATGCACATTGATAATAATATTAATTAATAATATATAATATATATATTAATATTAAATTTTCCGTCTTTATCTTCTTCCTCATTCTGTGTAGTTCATTGAGAGAGGGGAGGTTTTATGTAAATCCTTACTGCACTTTAAATACACTTTATTGTACACACAGTTCACACAATCTACACATGATACCTCCCTCCCCCTTTCCATGCTTTTTTTCTCCGAAAAGACAAGAAAATAAAAAAATAGTGCAGTTAGGTGCATATTATGGCATTGTGTACTGTATAGCTACTCCATATTGGAGTACAGTATGCAGTTAGTACTATCAAACTAGTCTATACTGAATTACTGTATACTGTAACTACTGTTAAATACTTTGTAACCAGGTGGCTAGTGCTGCTCTCTCAGGAAAGAAAAAAATTGTGCAGTTAGGTGCATATTATGGCATTGTGTACTGTATAGCTACTCCATATTGGACTACAATATGCAGTTAGTACTGTCAAACAGTCTATACTGGAACAACTGTATACTGTAACTACTGTTAAATACTTTGTAACCAGATGGCTAGTGCTGCTCTCTCAGGAAAGAAAAAATCTGTGCCATACTGTACTTACCTGTATCATACAGTACTGTACTTGGTGTGCCTGTACTTACCGTACTATAGTACAGGACTATTTCATGCTACCTTCCTGATGCTTGCCCATTACGCTCTATCACAATGGGCAACACAGTCGCAATATGGTCAATATATTTATTGCATCGTTCCATGGTGAGTACATCGTTCCAAAAACTCATTATGCCTTGCGCCAACTCATCCTTTTTGGAGGGTTTCACGACTTTTCGGATTTGATCCTTCAGCTGATGCCAGACCATTTCGATAGGATTGAAGTCTGGCGATCTGTCATTGGAGGGGGAAAAAAAGGACAATTAGTTAAAGAAGCGTGTGACTTATTTTACCTTCAAAGATGACAATGCATCCTGGTCCACGCCTAGAGATGACACCCCACACATGCATCTTCACTGGGTGTTTTAGACGCGGCTTCATAGATATGTAACCTTTTTTGTGGAATGCCAATGTGGCAAATCTCTCCAGCGATACAGTAGACTCGTCAGTGAAGATGCAATCCTGGAAAGTTTCTCCACTGTCGATCCATGCCTGGGCCTGGACCACTCTCTTGATCTTGTTAACGTCCCTTATCATAGGGTACGCTCTGTAATGACAAGGAATAATTTTATAGGTACAGTACAGTTTCTTAAACAACACTTTAACCTCCTGTACTGTCCAGTACTAACCTCACACGTCCATATTTCCATCCAATTCTGCGTCTCATTTTCTTTATGCTGGTCTCGGATACAGTGAGATTGTGATTTTGCAGCAGAGTGTATTTGACCCTTAAGGCACTCTTCTCATCATTCTCTTCACTTATTTTGTCGACCAGAATATTTGTCTCCCTACAGTGTACAGAAAAACAACAATCCAGTAAGTTACAGTGCAGTAGGCCACAAGTGCAGCACATCATTTACAGTAAATAATAATAGATGCAGCAATATAAACAATAATAGATATATATATATACTATATTATATAGTAATATAAATAAATAGAAATAACCATAATGTTAGATAGATCAATACTATATAGTTATATTTATATGCAGCAATATAAACAATAATAGATATACTATATTACTGTATATAGTAATATAAATAAACAGAAATAACCATAATGTTAGATAGATCTATACTATATAGTTATATTTATATGCAGCAATATAAACAATAATAGATAGATATACTATATTATATAGAAATATAAATAAACAGAAATAACCATAATGTTAGATAGATCTATACTATATAGTTATATTTATATGCAGCAATATAAACAATAATAGATAGATATACTATATTATATAGTAATATAAATAAACAGAAATAACCATAATGTTAGATAGATCAATACTATATAGTTATATTTATATGCAGCAATATAAACAATAATAGATATACTATATTATATAGTAATATAAATAAACAGAAATAACCATAATGTTAGATAGATCTATACTATATTGTTATTTTTATATGCAGCAATATAACCAATAATAGATAGATATACAACTGTATATTATATAGTAATATAAATAAACAGAAATAACCATAATGTTAGATAGATCTATACTTTACAGTATAGTTATATTTATAAGCAGCAATATAAACAATAATAGATAGATATACTGTATTATATTATATAGTAATATAAATATACTTACGCATTAGTTACCGTTGGTGTCCTCGTGCGTGGTTTGGTCTTTCCGTGTGCATGATAGCACACGGTGGTTGATGGCACAACGAGGCCAGAAGCAGCTAACCAGCGTTGGATATCTGCAATTCGTTGTCTGCTCGTGTACATCTCCTTAATTCTCATGCTGAGATCCTTTGAAATCTTTTAAACAGGCATTGCTGCGAGTAGAAAGAAATACAAGCACAAGAGTGTATATTCGATGTTTAGTCGATGTGTATTCAATGTGCAGTGAATCCACAAAATGGATGGTGTATTTATACGTTAATGACTCACATTAGAGTACGCCCACTTTTAACACCTGTACCTCATCGCCATGCATAAAAGGTTACACACTTTGCATAGCCCACCACTCGATGATCTATATCTGAACTTTACCTTGTCCAGATACTGCATTGTGCCATCTGCTTCCATGGATCAACCCCGATTCTACGGACGCAGGAACCCACTCGCCTCTGCCGTGCCTGTCACGCAGAAAAAGCGAAAGGCAGGAGCCATTTCCAAGCCAAGGCCAAAGCGAAAGGCTAAGGCTAATAAAGAAAACCTTCTGCTGACCCCAAAGGCTAAGGGTTTTAATACACGTAAGCCTTAATATGTCAAGAAGAAATTCGGTGATGGACACTCAAGGCAAAACAAATGGCAGCCAACCCATCGAACCCACAGGCCACTTCCTCGATTATGCTTCGACGGCTCTGCCGCTGCTCTCCCGGAAATCCACAGCCCATCTTCTCCACTACTCGTCCACGACGCTGCCGCTGCTCTGCCGGAAACCCACAGCCCATCTTCTCCACTACTCTTCGACGACGCTGTCGCTGGTCTCCCGGAAAACCACGGGTCACTTTCTCCATTACTATTAGACAACTCTGCCGCTTCTCTCCCGGAAATCCACAGGTCACTTTCTCCATCCCTCTTCGACGACGCTGCCGCTTGTCTCCCAGAAATCCACAGGTCACCTCCTCCATCCTTCTTTGACGACGCTGCCGCTTCTCTCCAGGGAACCCCCATCTCATCCTCCGTAACACCCATCCACCCAGATATCCACAGCACCCCATGCACAAGATCCAGCTCGTTAGACCGCATGCTGAATGGGTTAAGTGTCGGTATCCCTGGGAACTCTACTATGCTGGTAAAGATAGATCTTCTTTTAGAGACCATACTAAATATGGATCAACGGATGGAGAAGATGGATCAACGGATGGAGAAGATAGAGACTGACATAGCGGGGATACATAATTTGCTCGGAGTTCATGCCCCTGTATCTCCGACGCCGGAGCAAAAGGGTAGCATGGATGGGATGAATGGGACCTTCAACTTTCCATCACCAAGCGCACACCCTCCACCAGAAGAATATGTGTACATGTATGCCGTTGACGAGGATGACATGACAACCCCGTCAAGACCACGGCAGGAGACAACACGGCGACCAAGACAGGAGGAAAGCATCCTCCCAGACAACCTACCCTAGCCCCCCGCCACAATCACACCCGCTCCCAGAAGAAAACGTGCTCCCAGAATCCAACCCACATGCACTTGCATCGATACGGTGCCCGACATCATCCTGCGCGAGCTGCCCAATCCAATCAGGGAGAAGTATAGTGTGATGAGTGCTGGTTTACCCCAGAAGTATGCCATGTTAATTTTCAAGCACCACGTGTCCTACTTGGTGTACTGCGGGTGGACCAACAATGTAAACTACGAAGGAAATCGCGAAAAAAGGGCACTTCCTAAAAATTTAATAAGGACTATCGTGGAGGAATTGCGGCGCTATTTTTCAATTACAGATCCTGTAATGAAAATCGTGAGAGACTCCATTAATGGCATTTTGCATCATACAAGGCATCAGCCCTGGATGGACAATCTGATGGGGATCGAATTTGCGTGACTGTTCAAATGTTGTTTATTTTTTGACTTGTTGCTTGTTTTGACTTGTATTAATAAAGAAATGTTTTTTACTAACACCATACTGTTGTGCTGTAAATGTTTTGATTTTCTGTAAATCTTAATAAAGGAGATGTTACGTGTTTTAAATTTTATTAATAAAGAAATGTTTTTACTTACACAAGACCTGCACAACTCCAGTCCTCAAGGGCCCCAAACAGGCCCGGTTTTCGAGGTTATCCTGAAAACCGGGCCTGTTTGCGGCCCTCGAGGACTGGATTTGTGCAGGCCTGACTTACTGTACTGTACACCATCCTACTGTAAATGTTTTGACTTTCTGTACTTTAATAAAGGAGATGTTGCGTGTTTTAACTTGTATTAATAAAGATAAGATAATTACTAACACCATACTATTGTGCTGTAAATGTTTTGACTTTCTGTACATAAATGTTTTTACTAGCATTACACCATACACCTGTAAATATTTTGAATTGCTGTACACTTTTTGTACTTACTCGACCAATAAAAGAAAATGTTGATTTGTTTTAAATTGTTCCATTGTCTCCTTTTATACTGTAACATAATACAGTGTTTCTAGAATGTACAGTACTGTCCAGGCATACTGTACTGTATACTGTAGGCATGCTCAGTACTGTACATCACAAGAGTATTATAACAATACATGCTGTACGGGTAGTAGAATACACATATGTACTGGAATACATGTAGAATAAATGCATACTTTTTATTTTTCGGGTTTATTATACAGTATATATACTGTATAAAAAAAGTATTGTATACGGTCTGAAAAACCCAGCATACTGTTTCAGGTTTTCTATGAAGCTCTCAGTTACAGTATTCTATCCTAATCAATAGCAACGGCCACTAAACTTTTGACTCCGGTACGTGGTTTTTTAAATCCGATTCAGCAATGTGCAGGCATTGTTACAGAAAGCGATATTATCCATCGAAATCCCTCCATGTGCCGTTTTCCGCATGAGATGACTAAGTTTTCTTTTCTGAGGAAAAACAAAAGTAAAAGTTTTACTGTAATGGTCAGACAGTCCCCTAAAGAAGTTCCCACAGTCAGTCCCACCAATAATTTTCTCGGGGGGCGTTTCCTGTTCACATGCGCCTGCGCCTACTGTCGATGTGATGACACGCATATGCGTTTCAAGAAAGTTCCAATGCGCATGCGCCTAGCTTTCCATCAATTGTTCAGTATCTACTGTAGAAGCTGCTCAGCCAATGATATTGCTTACAGGAGAATCGCTTGACTGTGCATTGATATGGATATTTCCAAATCAGAATAAAATACGGCAACATTACACACCATAGACTTTGCCAATCAGCTGGTGCCGAGCCACTGCCAGTCCCGTATTCTCGATTATACACATAGTTGACAGGTGACAGCAGGACTACTACACCTGTAGTTGACAGCTGATGAGGCTGAAATAGCTTTGGTACATGCATGGGCGTCCGCAGAAATTTTTTCGGGGGGGGGGGGCATAATTTATAACCGCAGCGCAATGGCGGTCCCGGCTGCGGCACAGATTGGTCCCGACTTGGGAGTGAGATGGCTTTCATTGGTAGGTAGTGTTACCAATGAGAGCCGCATCACTCCCGAGTGCTACCAATGACAGTGCGCTGCGCTTCCTCCTGCGTAGCAGCATATGCTAGCCTACCAGGGGCACCCACCCACCTCCGTCCCGGTCCACCCACCTCTGTCCCGGTCCACCCAGAGTCTGTTTTTGGCGTTTATAGCGCCGTTAACATACTGTACGGCGCCATAAATTCCAAAAACAGCCCAGGACTGCGAGTAATCCAGGCAGAGCCGCCAACAGAAATCATGGGGCCCAGGACAAATGAAAGGAGCAGCCCCCCCCGAACCCATAGTGCACCCCCCGAACCCATAGCGCACCTACCACGAAAAAATATCTTTTAGAGCGCAACTTTTACTTAGCTGTTTTCTTATTGTGATACAGAATAAAACATTACAATGCAACCTGTTTATTTTTATATTTTCAACAAAAGACATGTGTCTGCCTGCCTGGGTGAGTGAGTGGGTGAATGACAGTAGAATGACAGTGTGTGAGTGGGTGAATGACAGTGGGTGGGTGAATGACAGTGGGTGGGTGAATGGCGGTGGGTCGGTGGGTGAATGACAGTGGGTGGGTAGGTGAATGACAGTGGGGGGTGAATGATGGTAGAATGAAGGTGGGTGGGTGGGATAATGACGGTAGGTGGGTGGATGAATGATGGTGGGTGGGTGGGTGAATGACAGTGAGTGAGTGGGTGGATGGGTGAATGACAGTGGGTGAATGACAGTGGGTGGGTGGGTGAATGTTAAATGTGGGTGGGTGAATGATGGTGGGTGGGTGAATGACGGTGGGAGAGAGTGACTGGGTGACAGTGACTGGGTGGGTGACAGTGACTGGGTGGGTGGGAGACAGTGACTGGGTGGGTGGGAGACAGTGGGTGGGTGGGAGACTGTGACTGGGTGACTGAGTGAGTGACAGTGACTGGGTGGGACAGTGACTTGACAGTGACTGGGTGGGTGACAGTGACTTGGTGAGTGACAGTCAGTGACTGGGTGGGTGACAGTTACAGTGGTTGACATTGACAGTGGGTAATGGTGACAGTGGGTAACGGTGACAGTGGATGACAGTGACGGTGGGTGACGGTGACAGTGGGTGATGGTGACAGTGGGTGACAGTGACAGTGGGTGACAGTGACTTGGTGGGGTGACTTACCTTGACCGGGTGGGTGCAGCTTGTTGCCGGACGCTTCCCCCTCCTGCCCCCAATATCCCCTTCTGCCCCCCGATATCCCCGCGGCAGCTGCCAGGGACGGGAGGTGGGCTTGGGGAGGGGGCGCAGGAGGAGGGCTCGGGGGGGCATGGGAGGTGGGCTCGGGGGGGGGGGGGCAAGGCCACGGGAGGTGGGCCGGGGGGCACGTGGGAGGTGGGTGCGTGGGAAGCTGGCCAAGGGGGGGAAGCAGGCCGCAGGAGGAGCTGGTACTTCAACCTCCGTCCCACATTGGGAGCAGGCCGCAGAGGAGCTGGTACTTCCCCCTCCATCCCACGTTGGAAGCGGGAGGGGGAGCGGGCTGCAGAGGAGCTTGGCTTGTACTTCCCCCTCCGTCCCACTTTGGGAGCGGGGGGAAGCGGGCCCTGCTTGCCCTGCGCATGCGCGCCGGGACCGCGGGGAATCAGCGCCATTTTTTTAAACTTTTCTTTTTTAAATGTATTTAATTAACTGGTGCCTGGCTGCGCAGAGGGCCTGGCCTGACCCACGGGGCCCGGGAAACAGTACCCTTTGTCCCCCCTGTGCCCCCCCTGTTGGCGGCCCTGGATCCAGGGGGGGGCAAGCGCCCCCCTTGCCCCCTCCTGCGGACGCCCATGGGTACATGCAAGCTTGCTGGAATCTGTACGCGAAATCCGGCTCAGGCTGCAGGTTTCCGGGCGGGGACAGACAGCAAGGGTTGCCGGTCACCAGGTTTTCACTGACGGTCGGACCGTTATTGGAAGCTGGCGCTGTCGCTGGTGCATTGCTTGCCAGCGACTGACATTTCTTATTTGGTTTTAACATGACCTTTCGCCTTTTGAAGTCTCCATGATCAAAGGTATGGGAAAAATCTGGTGCTACACACCAATACCCTCCAATAACACCGGGATCAATACGAAAAAAACACAGATCGATACATAACTTTTTCCTTATTGCACGCTTCCACACATGATCACCTGGTAAAAATTTGTAAAAGTTGTAGTTTTCGATAAAATACTGATAAATTTGACCAACTGTTGACATCTTATCATCTGTTGCATTAATTGTGGCCCATATTAAATAAGCGTACATTATATCGGGTTTTTGGTACACGGACTGCAGCGGTGCACTCATCTAGGAACTTTCAGGACAATAGAACACAAGACACTGCGCATTTAGTTTTTAATATGAAAAGCCTAAATTGATACATTATTGTAACTTCTTCAGTACCAAGGTCAATTTACAATAGACCACTGTGGTATTTTTTTAAACACCTGCAAGTCAACACATTACTGAAGCACATGCGCATTACAATTCATGAATATCTGCCACCTGGCGGATACGCGAAGAATTGCAACTAATTAAATCCGAACCATTATCAATAAACACATCAATAAACACATCAACCGTGGGTGATGCCTGCATGAATGCAAAATGAATGCGGCATGAACACGGTGAAGTGCGTTGCATTCGGAAAAAATCCCAGAAAAAATTCGGAGATGTCGGAGAATAAAAGGGGCCGCGGCTGTACAGTAGTTATAATTAATAAGTTTTTTTTCAACTGAATTTTTATTGTAATTTTTTTATAAACAAAAAGTATATATAGGAAGAGGTTGGTACAAAAATTAAATGTGAGTGGGGGTGCCTTTACATCACAGGAAAGGTATGCTTTACACATTATTTGGTATACAATTTGGGTTTCAAGTGAGAAATCTTATACATCTGGTAGAGAGACGGCATAATTAATGAGCTTTTCTTGGGGGCACCATCTGCCCTCATTTTACCTCTATCTCAACTTCTCAAATCAGAGGTCTGTATGAGTGCTTGGCCTGGGGGGGAGGGGCGGTGTGCGGAGTGGAGGGTTACTGGAGGATTGCATTAGGGTTTACATGAGAGCGAACTGACGAGAGGGGTTGGGGGAGTCAGTACAAATTACCGGGGGCCAGAGGTCCAGAAGGGGCACGGGGCATGGTAATGTTGCATATGTCATTATTTGTCACTCCTTGCTGCCGCCCTCCTTCACCTTCTGAACTGTAGCGTTCGGTGCCATGACAATGTGACATCGCAGCGTCAAATGACGTTACCCCGTTACCATGATAACGAGGTGGCGTTTGAAATCACGTTGGTGACGTATGCGGCATCATTTTACGCTGTGGTTCAGATGGAGAAGGGGGGTGGCAGCAAGGAGGTGGCTGCCACAGCTGTGCGGGAGACAAAAAAAAGCTCTTGCTGGCCCTGCTTGTGAGTTTCCCGCATAAGAAGGCCAGGGATGAAAATTTGGAAATTTGTGACTGGTGTCATTCAGGAAGCTAGTCAACTTTTCTATTTGGCATATACACCATATTTTTTCTTTTTGAAACTCAAATTTTTATTGAATTTTTCAAGGGAGGAGAGGGATGGGCTAAAACAAAAGAGGGGGTAGAGAAAATAAAACAGGGGGGGCACATATACAGGTACATTCTTACAGAGCAAAACACTTCATCACAAATATTCATGTAACAGAGGAAGAGCAGAATACAGTCTGGTGGGAAAAATATTCCATACACCCAGGGGGTACCCGACAGAGCTTAGAGCTAGTGGACCAATTTGACCTGAGGTTTTTCGGAAGGAGAGTTAGAAGGGTATAGCTGCCCCGCCCTCCCTTTTACAGCAGAATTGAGTGGGAGCCTACTCCTTGGTGGCCTGCTCCAAGCCATATTTTGTTTTTAATGCTATGTAGGGTTGGTATTTTATTCTGCTTCCAGATCCCAGCTATTTTTGGATGTTGTGGTTGATGCTATATGTGTAATTAGTTTGTTCTCGACTCGTAGTAAGTTTTGGTTTCGTCTGTTTAGGAGGAAGAACCATGGGTCCATTGGAATATCTATGTTTACAATTTGTTGTAGCCAGTTTTTTATCTGTTGCCATGGGTCTGAGATTTGAGGTCATGTCCACCACATATGGAAGAATAATGCCACTTTTCCACAGCTTTTGGGGCATAGGTGAGAGTACCCTGGTATGTATTTAGATATGGCTAGTGGGGTTTTATACCAGTGCATCATTACTAAACTTTGTAAATATTTTATTTTATTGTTGTGCAAATAGAGCATAGCATACCCTTCTAATTCTTTGCTCAGATCTGTCTCCTAGAGCCTGGTAAATGTAAGTTTATATTGGTAATCTGAATCTGGGAGAAACACTCATACAGTAACTTTGAGGTTAGATTCTGTTGGTCTTCTGCCGCTAGGCATAGTCTTTAGAACTCTGATTCTAGGTTTGTCGGTTTGTTTTATTGTAGAATGATCTAATTTGGAGAAAGCAAAATCTCTCTCTGGTTGGTTCTTATCTCTTACCAATTGGTCAAATGTTGTATCTTAAGATCTGAGCTTATGTCAAAAAGTCTGGTGATATTGGCTTTGTCCCAGTTTGTAAAAGCCTGTTTCTTTAGGTGTAACACCCCTATCCCACCCGGCAGTCAGAGATAGGGTGTACATACATTTTTTTCTCTCTCTCAATGTCCCTGGTTCCATCAGACAGGGTTTACACATGTTCCAATAGAGTGTGTAGCTCAGTTGGTTTACCTCTTATCTAAGGGTCTACTCTCCTTGTGGGATCAAGCCAAGGCTGTTGAGGAGTGGAATGAAATAGAACAGGGCACAAGGAACTTTTCAACTTGAGTATTTATTGGGTGCACATATCAGCATACAGTATTGATAGACAGTTATCTTCCTCATGCAAGTTGAGATAGTTCACCTCCTACTGTCTCTACATAACCCAGAGTGATGACCTCCACCTTTCCCTTTCAATCCGCACTTAAATTGGGGGAATTATGAAGTCTCTCACTTGCCTCAGGAACTGACAATTCTTTGTTGGAGAGGTCCCCAGTGGCTTGAGACCCTCTCATTGAACTGTCCAGAACACAGGTCCCTGCCTTTCTCTTTCACCCTTCCCTTGGGTAGGACTGAATCCCCCCCCTGGCGAAAGCTAGGACTCAGGAGTCTGGAATGGAATTGGGGTTTACCCACCCAGGGGTCTCACTACCCCCTGGGAAGGACAGGATAGTCTTCACCCCTAAGGGTAAGGAAGAACTCTGTTGGATGGGTTTCCCCAACCAGAGGTCTCAATACCTCTCTGGGTAGGACAGGATAGTCTTCCTCCCCATAGGGACTGGACTGGAACTCTATAAATTGGAGGGATCACATATTTATAACAGGGGAGTGGCAACCCCTCCCCCCCTTCCTATACCAGTAACTGGGAAGATCTGGTTGTATCTAAGGCCACTCATCCTGCATGTGACACCAACTTGTTACGATTGTGCTCGCCACAAACGGGACCGGACCGCGGGGCTGAGGTAGGGTTATATAATCACCGACCTTAGTCCGTGCAGACTGATCTGGATGGTGCAGTTCGTAGTCGTACATAGCAGGGTCAGGATTGGAGAAGGCAGCATCATCGATATTCAAGCAGGAGTTCGGCAACAGGTAGTCAGGAATTCCCCGCTCAGCTTAGGAGCATGAGCGTGGGGGTGGCCTCTGCGCGAGGAGCGGCTCGGCCCATGACGCCGGTCTCAGCAGGGGGAGACAGAAGGATGGCTGAAGTACACCGCGGGGCAGCCTCGGGGAAAACCAATGCTTCAGCACAGAAGTCCAAAGCAGGCCTCTGTGTGGAGAATAGCAGCAGGCTTCAGGAAACGAAGGGTAACCTCTGCTAGGGGAGAATGCAGCAGGTACCAGGAAACAGTGCTGGCTAAACAATGCTTCAGCACAGGAGTCAGGAACATGCCTCTGCGTGGAACTAACAGCATGCCTCAGGAAAGCAGGAAACACAGGCCTCTACGTGGAGAGTAGTAGCAGCCCTCAGGATACTCAGGAAACACAGGCCCCTGCATGAAGACTAGCAGCAGGCCTCAGGAACTCAGGAACTATAGATGAGAACTAGAGAGGTTAGTACACAAGGAGACAAGCCAGGTGGCTTGTGGCAGAGACAGTAATGTCCAGAGAAGGATTATGCTCCGCAGAGAGGGATTGTGGGAATGCAGTACTTAAAGGCCAACGGGCCAATCTCAGGAGGAGGGTGTGAGGGCACTGCTCCAATGACTGAGTACAAGGCAGAAGCTGCAATGAGAGGCAGCACATGTGCCATTGATTGCCAGAGGAAGCTTTTGCAACTGCAGAGGTCTGCAAGGCTATAATCAAAGCCAGGAGTGGATTCCTTACACAACTGCTCCCAGACATGTTGCTGAAAGCTGCAACATAGTAATACTCAAAGGAAACTAACGCACATGCAGGGGCATGTGCTAGTTATTAACCCTAGCACTGCCTGCTATTACCAGGACTTGCGTGCCAGGCCCGAGAAATATAGCAGGGTGCTACATAGGTCTGGGGAAAAAGTTGGGTTTTCAAATAAAGGGGTCACCAAATAATTTTTAGTCAAGAGCTTATACTTATATTTAAGCTTTTCCAAGAATTATAGGGGTGAGCAATGGTCGGCATAGATTTCAGAATGGTGCTCTGCTTAGCACTGGGACCCAGATAATTCAATCTATACCATTAGGGTGGATTTGGGAGTGGGGCTCGCACGCCAGTCTCCATATTGGCTTGCCTGAGCTGCTTTGTAGTATGACAGAAAGCATGGGAGGCCTAAACCTCCTGCTCTACTGGAGTAGAACAGAATATATCTGCAACTTCTAGGTCTTTAATAATTCCAGATACATTTTGTTTTGAGGGACCAGAGTTTAAGAAGTTCTGTGTTTATAATAGGGCTAAGAAGAGTTTGAAAAAGGTATAATAGTTTGGGCAGAAGGTTCCTTTTAATTGATTAAATTCTCCCTACCAAGAGATTTTAAAGCTGGTCCATATGTTGTGGTCATCATGGAGGGTCTTCAGTATCTGAGAGTAATTAGTTTATAAAGTGTATCATAATCTTTAGTTATGAATACCCCAATGTATTTGATAGCAGTATGTTGCATTTAAAGTTGAAGTTCAACTAATTTAATCGTTTCCTTTTTTATATTCATGTTCAGTGCCTCAGACTTACTATTATTGATTTTGAAGCATTACAGTTTGTTGAAGTAAGAAAGCTTTTTGAACAGGTTATGTAGAGTTATTAGAGTCTTAGCGATTGTCAGGATGATATCATTGGCAAAAAGAGCTAGTTTGCATGTTTGGGTTCCTGCCTGTAAACCTGTTACATTTACATTATTCTGATTGTGTGCTGCTAGGGGTTCCATGCACAATGTGAATATGAGGGGGGAGAGCAGGTAGCCTTGGTGAGCATCTTGATTCCCTCCAGCATTACTCTGGGATACCTGTACCTGTAGGGGCAGAAAGAGGAGTCAGATCCAGGCCCAGAACAGGTAAGAACCAAAACAGTTAATGAGGCCAGCTGCTATCCTATGTTGACTATAAAACACCACCAATCCTGTTTGTGCTTTGCTTGTCAAACATTCTGTTTACTGGTCAGGTCAGGATATTCTTTGTTCCCTAGTGTTCTTTCCCTGTTCCTCTTCACTGTAACTCTTAGTTCTACAGATATTCAGGAACCGTCTTGTTTTTGTCTTGTATTCCCTTTGCACTATTTTGACCCCAGTTTATTATTTTGTCTCTTGCTATTATTGCTGGTGCATGTAGCGCTGCAGTTCATTGCAGCTTTCCTTGGTTTGTCCTGCTATGTTCTATAGCACTAATTGTCCCCTTTTTTTTACTTATCAACCATAGCCTTTTGGTGTAGATCTGCAAATTTTACAGATTGCATTTTATTTTCCCTGTCTTGTTATTTTTATGTTACATTACATTCTATCCCCTTTTATATATTTCAGACTCAGTACATTAAAACTCATTAAAAATGTCATTTAGAGATGGAAAGAATTACACTATGTATGTGTAGAGCACTTTCCCCCACACCGTGGGAGATATGGCAGCTACGGTGTGTGTGTGGTGCTTTACCTGCAGCTCACAGAAAGCCTGAACCTCCGCTGCTGGGAGCCTTGGGTGTACCTGATCGTTGGTTGACAGCGCCTCCTCCTGTGCGGGATCCTAATATTGTGGGATAACCCCATGCAGGACAATTAGAAATACACCCGTATGATATAACAGATTTACTAAACATAGGTAACTAATAACGATAATACAGAACCTCTCAGACCTCGCAGGGCCGCCAACAGGGGGGGGTCTTCCGGCTCTCAACTGGATCAGGTAGGGTTGCCAGTGTGGCTGTGGGGCACCCGGTGGCAGGTCTCTCTGACGTCAGCGCCGAAAGTCAGCTGGGCTAAGCTTCTGGTGCACATCAGCATCATACCTCGTGGGACAGACAGTGAGGGAGATCTCGGGCCGGTGGAAACTGCTGTGACCTGCCGCAGCCCCTCCCCCCCACCATTTTCTGTAATGGCCACCGCTATGCTACCGATTCTGCGCATGTGCAACTCCACCGCGCATGCGTGACTGTGCACAAAATGGTGGCGCCCTGCTACGGGAGCCGCCAGCTAGTCTGTCTCCCTGCCTGTACCCTTGACAGCCTGCCTCAGCTTCTGCACCTCCCCCCGCACTCCCCGCCAACCTCCGCTGTCGGTCACAGCCACAGCCAGAGGTAAGGGGTGAAAGGAGACCCCAGGGGGAACCTAGGCCACATATGTATGTATATCTTTATTTATATTGCGCCATCCAGATAAATAGCAATTTACAGCAAGAATACATTTGACATAATATTGTAACACATAATGGGAATACGTTCTTTAGACATAAAACAATAGGAAAGTATGTCACTGCCCAGAAAATCTTACAATCTAATTGGTAAATGGAGAGAACTTAGAGACAGAAGGAGGGTCTTCTGTTAAGGCATTTGCAAGGGGCCAAGGTAAGTGCATATGAGATATATAGTATCAGCCAGTTGAGCTACTCATATACTTTATTAAAGAGGTGTGAAAAAGGACCTAAAGGTGGAGAGAGAGGGTGCCAGTTGTATATTGAGGGGAAGGGCATTCCTATGGTGTGGGGCAGTGAGTGAGAAAGAGTTTAGTTGGGAGAGGGATTTAGATACAAAAGCAGACAGAGTTAGGAGAGACTAAAGTGATTCTATCAGTAGCTTTAGGATAGATTTTAGGGGAGACAGGTGAGAGACAGGAAGGTTGGACAGTATAAGGTTACAATAGTCAAGAAGGGAGAGAATGAGGGCCTGGCTTAGAGTTTAACAGTAGAGTGAAAGAGGAAAGGGCATGTCTTTGCAATGTTACGGGGGAAAAAACAAGTCAAAAATGACATCTAGGCAGCATGATTGTTATACTGGGTGTATGATATTGCTGCCAATAGTAATGTAGAGGGAGTATTAGGCCCAGGCTTGGGAGAAAGTATGATGAGCTCCTTCTTTGACATGTTAAGTTTGAGTCGGCGGAGTGCAATCCAGGATTATATAACAGAGATTAAACCTCTGTAAACCTGTAAAGCAGGTGTAAGGTCAAGGGTTGAAAGATAAATGTGTGTTATCAGCATAGAGGTGATATTTAAACCCACAAGATTTGATAAGGTCACATAGAGAGAGTGTGTAAAGAGTAAAGAGAAGAGGTCCCAGGACACCGTCCTTGGGTATGCCCACAGAGAGAGCAACAGAGGAGGAGGAGAGGGGGTGCTAGCAATAAACACACTTTAAGTATGATGGGAGAGTAAGAGGGAATCCATGTTAGAGCTCTGTTACAGATTCCAAGAGTATGGAGAAGGTTTTTTGGGGAGGGCTGTTTCGGTGGAACGAGCAGTGCGGAAACCAGATTGCAGAGGATCTAGCAGAGAATATGTGATGAGTAAATGGAGCAAGCGAGAGACTATAAAGCATTCAAAGTGTTTTGAGGCGAAAGGCAGGAAAGACACAGAGTGATAATTAGAGAGACCGGTTGATAATAGAGACACAGGTAGGGTCAGGCTTGCGGTTTTTGAGTAAAGGTATAACTATTACATACTTGAAGGATGAGGGAATGGTACCAGAGTAGAGGGAAGAGTTGAAAATATGTGTGACTGTATGGTTTAGAGTTGGAGCAAAAGATTTGAAGAGATGGGAGGGAATGAGGAGGCTTGGTAGGAAAATCCTTTCGTTAGCTACTGAATTCAGCAGGGAGATAGGTAATCTGCATCCAGGAGCAGTTAATCAGTCTCTAGTTGGCTCATTAGAAGATTTAAAAAACCCTGCTGTAGTGACAACAGGAGCTTTCTCTGATCCAGACACGCAGACTGGACTGCAATAGAGAGCAGCCTGCTGTCGATATCTTTCTTGTTTAGGAGGGTACTGGGTACACTGAACCACTGTAGAGAGAAGCCTGTACAAGGCCTTTTTGGATCCCCACACCAGCTGAAGGTAACAGACCTCCACTCTGTTTGATATTTGTGGTTGGTAAGGGGTTTAGCTCCCACCACATAGACAGGGTCTATGCTGTTTAGTCAGCTCTCCCTATAGGAGCTAAATTTGTTTATGTTTCCCTTTAAATAGTTTTTGCTGATGAAATCTAGTATAACAGTTTAGTGGGTACAGGAGAATTCCTGACGAAGCAAGATCCTTTGCGAAACGCTTAGAGTTGATGCACACCCCCAGCTCAGACGGACCCGATCAGTGACGTCACAGTGTGTGACGTCTTCCAAAGCGCTGAAGCGCCGACAGCACTAATGAAGGACACGCGAGAGAGAGAGCTCCCACCGGCAACTGTATGCGCACCAGCTGCTTATGTGAGCAGCGTCCACCTTAGAAGCTTCCCACTGCCGGTATCCACGAAGGCGGACTTGCTACAACGAATTGTACATGGGGGCTTAATGTGAGTGGCCATTTTTACATTTTCAATGTACCCACTAAACTGTTATATTCCCTACACTTAGTCTGCTTCTTCTTGTGGTTATACTTGCATGAACCTGGGAGCTGATATATGACCTGGACTGATGCCATCACCATCAAGTTCTTTATCAACACTTAGCGACAACCCTGGAAGGGTACACTGCCTATCACCTACTGTAAAAGTGTGAGTGTGCACTTATTAGGTGTCTTAATCACTCAATTGCTTTATTACATCACACAGTATTGCACTATGTATTTTTGCTTTGCTTTTTATATATACAATGGTTCCTGAGCTCCCTGCATTTTTTCAACAAGCTGTATCTCAAAGAATCCACTAGGAGGGTTCATCGTGGGTTGAAGCTGACCATGCACCAAGTATTAGTATCACTGATTTTTTATTTATCAATTAGCACGTGTATTTTTTATATATACCATATTTGCACAGTTCACTTTGTTCACAAGAGCGCCGGGTGATTTTCTTTGTTGATAGGTCTTCCAATTGTTACTCTGCCCACTTGAAGATAGGAGAGACCACTTTTAATAAAACTGGAATTCTTTTCCCCCCCTTGTGTTCTTTGAATGTTTCAGACATCAGATGAGAAGAATATACTTTCATAATCTCACTTGCAGTTTATCTATAATCAATTCAGGGCTACTACTTACCCACGGTGACTCACACAACCACAATAAGCTCTATATACAGATAATCACCATTTCCACTACTATTGAGTGTATGTAATTGGGGGCTGTTTACCTCAGTCTATTCTCCCTTTCAGGAGTGACCTTCTGGCTCTGGTTATCCCTTCCTTTGCTATAGGAACAGAGATAAATAGCATCATGTACGCAACTAACCAACACACTAAATCCTTAATTAATTAAATAAATTATTTATTAACCTTTTCAGTGCCCTTATGACGCACCAGGTAAATGTGTGTTTTCTCATCTCTGTTTCCTGTATCCAGGGACTAGCCACTTAATGTGATCATTCCAGGAGAAATCAGGTCACAATAAGGCCAAGGGTCCAGTGGCATTCTGGTGCCGCTGGACCCGCTGCACTGAAAAGGTCTTGAATTGAGAGCTAGAGATAGCAAATAATTTTAAACAAAGATAGTCACAAACTTTCACAGAGGGTTATATGATGGGCAAAAAAACACTGAACCACTATTTGCTATTCTCTAAAAATAAACGTGAATAATCTATGATTTGATAAATTGGTTAATATTGTCCTTATTGGAATGCTGTCACACAGATTCTACAAAAACTTTGGGATATACATTTACAAAATCCTGAAAGAAAAACATGATATTAGGCAATAAGCCACACATGACAAATAGATCACCAGCTAAGGGACATTTTATTTAAAGGTGACCTTTTCCCAACATCTAGTTCATAAATACCTGGCTTACTAAGGCAAAGAAAAAAATTAAGGGTTGCTTTAATTGTGGTTCCTGCATGATGGAAATAATAAATGGCACATTTTTCAGTTGTGATGAAGAGCAACATTTCAGATAACATCTTTAGCTAACTGTAAAACTGTTAAACCAAAATGGGAGTATAGAACATAATTATAATATTTTAAATAAAGATAATAGAAGTATTGTGGTTAGACAATTTAGAGATTTCCACATGAGATCATTAACTTTTAGAGCCTAGAGCTGTATTACGAGTAACAGATCAGTGGAGCTCCATCATTTGTCATCATACTTTCCATTAATCACTAGTCACTAAACCTGAATTTCTTAATAATATTATAATTTTTCTCCCAACCCCCAAAAACATTTGAAGTCTCTCTTTTTCTATATTCACAATTCTTCAAAAAAGGCAAAACATTACAGATGTTAGTAATCAAAATGGTATTAAACACATAAAAACAAATATCCAAATTTACAATCAAGTAAGTAACAACATGCTCCAAATAATGGTGCTGCGGATGTGTCATTGGTACTGTATTATGTCATTGTAAGGTGCTGTTCTGGAGTGACTCATACCACAGCTCACAACAATCCATAATGTTCCAGAGTCTGAGCTCAATGTCAGATGAGTGGATGGAACATACCAAAAACCACATGAATCCCTACGCATTTTACACTTCTGGTGCTTCATCAGGGGTGTCTTACAGAAGGAAGCTGCACTATAACATACACGCTCCTCTAATACTGACAATCAATAAAATACATATAGATTCTTAAAAAATATACAAATATTATAAGTGGGAAAATGTGCTTGATACAACATGAGCAATCTTAAAAATAGTATTTAACAATCATTTATATTCATAAAGTGCAATATGTGATGTAAAAATAAAATATATAACTTAGATAATGGATATAATTAACGGTACTACCTACCTATTATTTTTCAGTGTCAATGTGTATTTGTTGTCGTGCCGGGGCAGGGTTGGAACAGTACACTTGTCTACGGTCCAGATCCATAGAGATCTGTTTCTGACTTAATGAAGCATTAACTTAGGTTAACGCACTTAAGTGCTAATGGGTATCGTCAAATCTCATTAATGCAGTTTTAAGTGATCTTTTCACAAATGCAGCCTCTGAAATTAAGCAGGGTAACAGTAATGCTGATACTTCTTTCAGCACTGTACAATGCTTCTGGTCTATTGAGTAAAATAAAGTAGAAGTACTTATCTGGCGTTCCGTTGTGTTTTCTTTTATTTTTTGAACTCTCGACTTGACTGAAGAATATTTTCATTAGGTCACTGTCTGACAGAAAATGACACTGCAAACCTGTATGCTGATCACCATACTGTATGTGGCTGCAAGTTATACAAGACTATGATGTGCCATTTTTATGGTCAGGACCAAAGGAAAAATTACTGCAATTCCATCAATACATTAATCCTAAATTCAGAAGTTTTAAATTAAAAAAAAAAATACGATTAATTATGATTCCTCTACTATCCACCTCTTAGATCTCCAACAATCCAGTTAAATGAGAAAAGATTGGAGATGACTATTTACAGAAAACCACATACTGTTTATTCTGTGTTACATTTCCCCTCAACTCACCCACCTCACATTAAGAGAAATATACCCAGGGAACAATTTTATACCTTAAAAGGGTAAAAGTTAGTACAACACTGGAATTTAAACTTCAGGCTAGATGGATGGCAGATAGCTTTATAGGGAGAGGTTACCCACACCCCAATTGATACAAGAGACAGTATGAGAGATTATTAATCCACAAAAAAATTCAGCGGGAAAACTGTTGAAAGAATGGAGAGGTGAGGAGATATGTAATTTTATATCTACATATACAACTGACTTTTGTTCTTTGTTCTTTAGTGAAAAAAACATTGTCATCTAGTATGCCATGAAACGAAATTAAAAAAAACTAGTGATTCAATCATCTAGATGTAATCATAGGAAGGCACATCATTTAGAGAATAGAAAATGTGTATGGGAGATCCCAAACGAAAGCAGTGCATCAAACCACACACAGAGCAACAATTTAATGAGGTGTAGCCTGACAAGCAAATAAATTGATAGCAGTTCAATTGCAGAGATTTAAAAACATCTTTCTCAGGAGATATTGATCTTTACACATTTAATGAATGATTGATATGTTCTTTGTTTAAATATAGATACACTGTGACTAATTGAAAGAGCAGATCTAAGTCATGGACTGTAAAAACTGGTCAATATAAATCCTCTTCATCACAGTGACAATGTAAATAGTAGGCTTTGAAGTACTCACTGAGTTTTCCTTTGCAGAGTGAACCACAGCCTGTGTGCTCCAATCCGGATCGATCGATGAGTTCAAGAAAAAGGGTGGTGGCGCACAGCCAAAAACTCACCAAGGGTCGGTAAATAGCATAAATAAGTAGAAATTTATAGGAACATGAACAGGATTTAAAAAAACACTCTAACGCGTTTCGTGTCAGGTGGCGCTTTGTCAAAGAGTAAATGACTCTCGTTGTCCATTCCCTCTTATGTAGCACTTCCGCATCTGCACTCAACACCCCCTAAACCAATTGCCGTGCTGCCGCACATGTGATAAATAAACTAACCATAATGGCTAATCATGGGGTTTGAATGCAGGTGTCCAACGTTTAAGGAAAATGACATGACACATACATAATAATAAAATGACTAAAGTGAAACATATTAAAAAAAAGAGGGAATAACCTAATTCATATAAAGCATGAATGTGGTCTCTCAAAGTTAAAACAAATCCTATTATACATACATGAGAAACATTAAATTAATATTTTCTGTAAATATATTTTTATATTTATAACAATTTACATGCAATGTATTTATACTGATCTCTCGATTGGTCAAAATGTTGTGAAGATATAAACATTTCTAAAGGTCTAAATATCTATATTGTAATAAAGATTCATGGATACCATCCAGTTTTTTAACACTGAATATATTATAAAACAAATCATGAAATTTGTATATTTCAATAGATATTAATGAATTAAGAATGCTGTTCTTATATGTCATAAACATTCATATATGATTCCAAAGAAGAATATAAAGATTCTCTAGAATGCAAACAGTATTGCTTAAATAACAATAGACACTATAAGTATCTATCATTATATATATTAGCTAGATAGATTTTATATAAATCTTGTTGGTGATAGCCCCAGATTTTCCAAGGCAAATGTAAGGCAAGTTTTAGAATACTCGTCGGCGCACCTGTATAATAATAAATCAAGATAATGGATGTGATTACAATTAACATTAAATGTACATTTTAAATTAACTGTGTTATTATTAAGTGTATTTATTAATTGATGCATTGTGCTCTCATCACCTTCCCAAATAAATAACACATCATCAATATAACGTTTGTAATAGATAATATTTCTTCTGAAAGGGTTAGTGTCACCAAATATAAATGTGTGTTCCCATTAACTCATGTATGTATAACAGGATTTTTTAACTTTGAGAGACCACTCTTTGACAAAGCACCATCCGGCGCGAAACGCGTTAGAGTGTTTTTTAATCCTGTTCATGTGCCAATAAATTTCTACTTGTTTATGCTATTTACCTACCCTTGGTGAGTTTTTGGCTGTGTGCCGCAACCCTATTTCTTTAACACATTTAGAGAATAGGTTAACGCTGAGTGATATTAAACCAACAAAACTCTAGTACTTGGTTAGGTATACAACCAAAAGGCAACTGTAAATGAAGGCACTGCATACAGTATACTTACAGTACACTAAAGATACAAAATATATGCTATATCCCATATTAGACAAGAAGCACTAAATACAACAATTCATTCATTGTTCATTCATTGTTCATGTATTCATGTTCTCACATGCCCATGTTCCTTTATATATATTGGATGTATGTCAAGAGTGTTAATGGACAGGATAAAAGAGCATAAGTCAGCCATGAGAAATGTGAGTAAGAGCTTGGGAACTGATCATGAAAAAGATAACCTGATGGTTGTGTACTTCTAAAATGAAAATTTGTAGCATAAGAAAAGATATTACCCAAACGTAGAGGTGGAAATCTAATGAGGAATCTTCAATGAGAGATACATTAGATGCAGGAAATCAGTGCGTTTAGTTCTCATGACCGCAATAAAAAATGGGACTGGAATGTATTCTTTTATGGATGTAGGATTCTTTTAATAAGTACGTGCTAATTATCTTGGTGCACCTTTAAATACCAGGAGTGAGACTTCCGTTATACACAACGCTTGATAATGGCATGTGCATGCCGAAACTGGTCAGGCAAAGCTGTATTGCGTTGTTACATGTTTTAAAAAATGTAATTTTAATTGTTATAATTAGTACAGTAAGTTAATGAGATCTTGATACGGCTTTTCAAATTACAAAACTAATCATTCTGGTATAAAGGATTTGAATAGCTTGCACGGTGACCAGCGAACAGATATGCAGTGTCTTTTTCCAGCAGACAGTGACTTAATGAAAATTTTCTTCAGTCCAGCTCAGAGTTGGAAAAATAAAAGAAACCACAAAGGAACGCCAGATAAATACTTCTACTTTGAATAGACCTGAAGCATTGTACCATTTTCAAATGAGTGCCTGCAATTTTGTTATTCGGCTGAATTTCATAGGGAGAATTTATTAAAGCCTGATACTGTTGTCATGGAAACACTGAACATTTGAATTATATATGTAGGCTCCTCTTTAGTCTATATTTGTGCATTTTTGTTAAGTGCTGTTTTCAGCCATAACGGGCCCTGCGTTAACTATAACGAACGTTAGTAATAATGATATGTAAAAGAGGTGTTTCCCCTAACAAAGTCTATCCAGAGTGCTCCATTATTATTAACACAGGGATTTAACGTTATATTAGTTACAGTAGGTATGACCTGAATGTGGCATTAGCACCTTCCAGAGCCTGAAATGTGGGAATAGAGAGCAATACTATATACAAAAAAGAAAAAAGGAAGAAGGACACAATTCCAGTTTCTGTAAAAAGTATAGATATAATGTGGGCTACAAGCACCAATTCTCACTTACATATCAAATTACAGTACATTCAGCAGCATCAGAGGGCACAAGAAAAATAATGGAGACAGCCTGTCGCGCCTGTGAATATGTCCTGGGGAGGCCTGTTGGGAAAGGAGCCTATAGTACTCTGCTGATGCTGGCAACCAGCAGGGCTCTCTGTGTCCTTATTTCCCTCTGCACTTCCGGGTTTCTCCCTCACAGCAGCGTCACAATGTCTGACATCACACGTGACATTTGAGAAAAACTGTAATTCAGCCAACTTCTCCACAGTCCTTGTCTGTCCTCTGACAAAATGATAACAACACCACCAAGCGCACCCTATGCATTTTGCTCAGCAGACCAAGGAGTAGATGTTTATTTTATGATTTGTTTTGCCTTAAATGGACAGTGGGCCTGTCATTGTGTTATTAACACTCACAACACATGCTGCTTCTTTTTCCTTTTTTTTATCTCAGGACTTTGCTTACTATTTCAAGACAAAAGTGGATTCCATTCCATTCCAAAGAATCCCATAGGAGATGTGTGCACAGGTTTTTAGAACAGAAGACATTTTAAGAGAAAATAAAATAGGTTTTTTTTTCGCCACAACTTTCAGAACATAAATAGCTTTCTCCAGCAAAAAGATGTTAAAGGGAAACATAAACAAATCTAGCTTGTATAAGGAGAACTGACTAAACAGCATAGACCCTGTCTATGTGTCGGGAGCTAAACTCCTTATCAACAACAAATATGTCAATCAGAGTGGAGGTCTGTTACCTTCAGCTGGGGTAGGGATCAGAAAGGCCTTGTGCAGGGTTCTCTCTAAAGCGGTCCAGTGTCCAGTACCCACCTGGGCCAGAGAGATCTCCACTCCAGCCTGCTCTCTACAGTGGTCCAGTCTGTTTGTCTGGATCAGAGCTCCTGCAGTCCCTACTACAGGGTTTTTAAAGTCTGCTACTGAGCCAAGTGGGGACTGATTGACTGCTCCAGGATGCAGATTAACAGCTACCGGATAAACTCAGTAGCTAACTAGAAGATTTTCCTTCCAATCCTTTAGACAGGGAAGAGACCCTATCACATACCTCCTCTGTGTGTAGTTACAGCTAGCCACGATGGAAGCCCCATCCCTTCACTCTCTTAAAAAACGTGCAGCTCACAAGAGAATGGCTGGAGGGAAAGAAACTGTAATTTATCAGTTCGTGACCAACATATGTAGCCGTGGCTGACGTGAACACCGTGACAAAGTTAATGTTGCCAATGTATATAAACACTGTCTCCTCAAGTAGGCACTTTAATTCAGAATGCTTTCATTTTTCACAGGAATCTTTTCCAAAGTATAGTTTTTCTGCGATGTGCTTAGCTTCCTCATCCTCACGGAGGAGTTCTTTTTCCATCTTGCCAACACCTCTTTTACTCCCTTGGAAACAAATTTTTTCAAGCATCGTGAGACCTTTTCTTCCCTGTCACTAGGATGACTACCCGCGCCTGGCTCAGCATCCTTGACCTCTCGGGCAGCTCAACCTTGGTGGAGTTTATCAACTCTTATTGACACCCGGGCATCTTTCTTTGGCAGCTGGCAGACATAGTCTTCGGCCTCTCTTTCTCAATTCATTAATTTACCAAGCTTTAATGTGTGGGGAAGTCCCAAGTGATATCTGGTGGGGTATCTCTGTGGGGTAAGACTGTTTTGATGCTCCTTCAGTACCAAGGGACCCCAGTCTACAGCTTTCTTGTGCATCACAGGCTTACCCACAAAAAGCATAACCCTCTTATCAGTAGAGAGGTCATTTGCATCTGGTTCAGGATCCTTAATTTACAGTACATCAATCTTGCCACAGTTTACCTGACACCTAACTGTTACCCGTGGCCTCTCTTTTTTGCAGTTAGAAAACCTGTAGTCTTGTGCTTATTTTCCTTGAAAAGACGAGTAGAAAACGAGTGTTGCATCTTTAGGAACATGATCACAGATACAGTTCTCTCTCAATCTAGCCAAAGACTGAATCTTTATAGCGGCTGTTTTCATCGTGAAGAATCAAGTTTAGGCCACATGTGTATGGTAGCATGACTGGATTTGACATGCAAATGAGCACACAGTGCACACAGACCTTTTGTCTCAAGCTCATTTGTTCTCATTTGCATGTCATTTCCCAGAACCCCTTGCTGCAGTGGAAGCGCAGGGTCCTGGGTGATAATGTGAAAGGCAGGGTTGCAGACCTGTCTAAGACATGCAAATGAACATACAGCAATATTTCCATTTGCTATATGCTTTACTGTGAAGGATTTTTGTCACTTTTTTAACCCACCATAACCTTAATAAGTGTGGCGAATACCTACTCTTAGTCTCAAACCAGCATAACCAATCTCACACTGATGATACCCATCAAGGTTGAAACATGTCTGTGAGTGGGTTTACTGGCTTTGCATCTCACCCCAGCCTATGCTTGAAAGCTGTGTTTAAAGCAGCATGCATTGGCTTAAGGGTTGCTCGTGTAATATGAGCTTGAGACAAAAGGTGGCACTGTGTGCTCATTTGCATGTCATTTCCCAGAATCCCTTGCTGCAGTGGAAGTGCTGTGTGCTGGGCGATAATTGTGAAAGACAGGGTTGCAGACCTGCCTAAGACATGCAAATGAACATACAGCAATATTTCCATTTGATATATATATATACACACACACACACATATATATACACAAAAACTGTGAGCACACACTCCTAATAGCAAATATATAACAATTTAATAAATAAAAAACAGACTATGCGTGACCATGAGTATAATTGAAATTCATGATTGAAATATACGATAAAATGGATGTTGATTGTTGCTACAGGAAATAGGATTAACCCTGAGGGTCAGAGAAGCCTCTAATTCTTTCTGTGTCTGTGTCTGTGTCTTATAATGTCCTCCTTGGAAGATAATGGTAAGTGGCTCTGATGTAAATGCAAAGGACAGACAGTTCCTGTGAATACAGATGCGACGACGAGTATTCTAAAACTTGCGTTGGAAACTCTGGGGCAATCACCAACAATACCCCAGTAATGCTGCAACATTTTCTGAGACATTTCTGCAGAAAAACTAATGGCCATCGGATTAACACAGCAGGGGTCCCAGGCAGTTTCATTCAGTTTGAATGGGACTGCCAGGGACCCCCGCTGTGTTAATCTGATGGGCCTTTATTCTGTCTGCAGAAATTTCACTGAAATGTTGGCAGCATTACCTGGATATTGCCCCAAAATTTCAAAGGCAAGTTTTAGCATACTCGTGGTCGCACCTGTAGGTGGTATATGACACACTCCTGACAATTGTGCCCAGATGTATGCTATCCGGGAGCAACCCTAATAGCGTGCCCGTCAGCTGGGAGCCTCGTGTCTAGGAGCAGCAGAACAGTCTTTTTAAAGGCAATCAAACAGAGTATCTGATCGGTCAGCGTCTGGACCCACGTGTATCATCAGAACACATCCGCAGTGCTCAATGGGTGGAAGCTAGTGTACCACTCCGATTTACCAGCCGACCAGGTTCACTCTTCCAAAGCACATACAGCGACAGAGGCACGGCACACAGGGATCGCAGCCCGATGGTAAGACACCAGGATACCTTCACTTCTATTAGAGACAGCAATTGGCAACACACGGCCTCTCTGTAAACCTGCTGTTTATGTCTTAGGGAATCCTCTGTAGCTCAACCCACAACGTCCAATGTTATGACGCACACTATGCGTTTCGTCAGTGAAACACCGACTTCATCAGGGGTTATATTTATGCTATATATAGACATAATTAGTACTTCCTCTTTTTTAGTTCATAGATTTGCATATCTGTTCTCTTGGTGCAGTTTCACTTTCTGAGTTATTATTAGTATGAGACAAAAAAAAAAACGTTTTCTACCATTGTTCTCATTTCTGTTGTCCAGTCTCACTTTCTGAGCTATTCTTGCTTCTTTTTTTTTGTTTCAATTTTTTTATTGTTTTTTCACATATAATATCACATTGTACATTTCAGTCTATTCCAATAAGAGTGGAAATACAAACATACATGTAGTCACATAAATTCACATAACTAATAACATTTAACTTATCGTAATTTATACATCCGTTTTAACTGTATGGTTCCCCATACCTTTGTGGGTTGAATGAGGGTGACTCGGGTATATATATGTCTATGGTTTTGTCCACTCTTAGGGTTCGTCAATTTGATGTTGAAGGATAGAATAAGAGAGAAGAATAGAAAAAGAAGGGGGGAAGGGGGAGGAAGAGGTGGAGGGGAGAGATTGAGCGTGTAGACCACTAATTTTCCTATTATCGCTAATTCCCTTTTTATTTTTATTTTCCTCCTACTCTGGATTTGGTCTAGGTTTTAGGCTAGGATGGAGACCATATGTCCCAAACTTTGTGGAATTTCTCCACTTTTTGAGAGAGTTGGGCCGAGAGAAGTTCCATTACTTTAACTTCCTTCAACCTTTTGTTTACTGTTTGTTTGGAAGGCGCATTGATGTTCTTCCAGACAGCTGCTATTGAGCAGCGCGTGGCCGTGAGAATGAATCTTATAATTTTGCCCACTGGAGAGGGAACCTCCTCAATAGGCTTTCCTAGTAAGTATATCATCGGGTCCAAAGGGATTCTCAGCTCCGTGGTTTCCAACAGCATATTTTGGATATGTGTCCAAAATCGTTGTATTTTTGGGCAGAACCACCATATATGTGCCATATCTCCTCTCAGGCCACACCCTCTCCAGCAGAGATCAGGTGTGCCTGGGAAGATCTGGCTCAGCCTACTCGGGGTTAGGTACCACTGGAATAAAATTTTATATATATTTTCTTTCGTGGTCGTGCAGATTGATGTTTTAGCTGCCGATTCCCAGACGTCCTCCCTGTCTTCCCTATCTATTTCTATCCCGAGGTCTTCGGCCCATTTCAACATATAGTTATGATTTTGTGGGGTGGTTGATGAAACCAGTCCCGTGTATATTCTCGAGATCAGACCCTTCTGGTGCACCCCTACTGTGCATAGTCTTTCAAATTTTGAGACATTCGGAAAGCTCTTGTTCTGCGATACTGACTGCAGAAAGTGTCTAATCTGTAGGAAGCCAAAGATTGGGATATCCCGTGCTTGGTATTTTGCTTGCACCTCTTGGAATGTCATTGGTTTGCCTCCGCTCAAGAGGTCCTCCAATCTTACAATATTGAGCTCCCTTAATTTCTTAAAGGAGTTTTTTATACACCCCGGGGGGAACTCGGGGTTATTATATATAGGAGTTAACAGTGAGGGATTCGAATTGAGTGAGTATTTTTTTTTTGGCTATTCTTGCTTCTTAATGAGACAAAATACCTTTTTCTGCAATATAATGAGACTATACAGTACGTTAGTAATTTTTCATTTGTTCCTCTTTTGGTTTTTGGCTTCCTCATACGAGACAACATCTGTGAGTCATTTGTGGTTATATCTGAAAACAAATTACAAAGCTATACCAAATCTTTTTCTTATATCTGTAATGGTCTTTCCCCCACCTTCTGAGAGATTCTGTCATTACTGGTTGTGTGGAGCATGATACCTGCTGGTAACAGGAGGGCTGAGCTGTCCGCCGATTGTAGTGGGGACACAGGATCAGGTTTCTGGGGTACATTACCCATGTGGTTTTCTAGCAGTGCAGCGCCTCCATCTGCTGTAGGCTCCAGGTAGGTGAAGATGATCTCCTACAGCAGTACTAATCTCCCTTCCCTCCAGTAAGATCACACACTAGGTGGGAGTTTAACAACCGGAACGGTTTATTCTCTCACTCTGTGCAGCACAGTACACGGCAGGGTTCTGCCCAATGCAGCAACCTCCAGCTACTCACTGAGGGATGGTCCCTGGACCTTCACTACAGGACAAGGGCACCCGCAGCAGTCCCAGCTCTTCCCTGCCCCTCTAGCAGGGGCAGAGGTATGGTACACACTTACTCTTCCCCGAGGGGAAGAGGACCAGAGAAGGCCCAATATTCAGGCTCTTGCCTGTGTGACCTGCCTCTCTTAAGTAGATAGAGGCACTACTAATGCTTTTATTGCAGTTGCAGAAGCAGGCGGCAATATTCAGAATTCCGCGGGTACTGCCTTTACTGCCGGCTTTAATGTTCAAAGACATAGGGACACAACCCTTCCTAGTGCCTAGTATCCAGGCACCCCCAGTATCCTAGTGGTGTTTCACTTGTGTGTCCCATTTCTGGGAGTACCTCAAAATCAAAAGCCTAGAAGGGACTTTGACGTTTGTAGCTTTATCTAGCGCAATGTACTTTTTCTGCCTGGATCTGTAGCTCTTTATTCCTGTTCACTTCTGCACGAGGTTCTTCCGATTTCACTCCTGTTGCTCAAGCTGTTTGAGGAAATGTGATGTCTCAGTGTTTATTGAGGAGTTAATTGGTGGATTGGTAGTCAATGGAGGATGACAGGGCAATTTGAGTCCAGATCAATGAGGAAAGAGGCTGTTGGACGGACTAGCAAATTAGAGATGTGCAAATGTACCAAAATGTAGTTTGCAATTTTATTTTTTGTGTGTTTTATTAGCATTTGGAAAATTTGTTCTACAAGTTGTGTTTGTGTCATCAAACTTTTAGTCAAGAAGTCCTCGTAAAATTGTTGAATTTTGCCAGTGAATCAATATTTTATCATTTACAGTAGACAACCTCCAAAGCCTGAAACATGACTTGAGAGACAGAGAACCATTAAAAAAAAAAAAGCTAGTTTAATTATGCAAAATATTGCCAGATGATTTAAATCAGCATATTCCCCAGGTATCCCAGATGGGTGCACATGTATCTCTCCACATGGATTTGTAAGTGACTTTTTGGAGGTAGATAAATGAATGGGTCCTCTACGAAATAGGACTTGGGCAAATAGTGCATAGTTCTCTATTGGACTTTTTCCCTACATGCACTCCCAGCAAGGCACTGCTATTTGAGATTAGGTTGGTGGGACCCAGTAGGATCTCATGGTTTGAGGTACAGTACAGTAGCTGGATGATGGTAATATGGGTTGTGCCTACTGAGCTGGTATGCTGGCATAAATGTATTTATGTATGGAGATGCTACCAGGACTGGTGTGACTCATTGTTAATGGTTAATGTTATGACTAGTTCACGCAAAGCATTGGTGTGTGTGTGTGTGTATGTGTGTGTGTGTTTTTGCGTGTGTGGTAAATAACGGGTAAATAGTATGGTAAAAAGTGTTACTATGGAATAAAAAGAGCAATACAGCTTCTAAGAAGACACACATTTCCTCTGCATGTTACAGCACTTTCAATGTATATACAATATGATTTATTTGGTGAAGAATAATCAGCTTTTCTGTTTCAATAACCTTGAGAAAATAAATGCCAGGATACTTTTGTAAGTATTGAATTGTTCATCTACTGTATATTTCAGTTGTGTTGATTAATAGGACTTTACATTTAATATTCATGTTATTTTATTTGTATCCATAGCCACAGTTACTAAACAATGGTACGAAACTCCTTATTTTGTAGTCTATCCATATAAAACTGGTTTGGGAGTAGAGATGGGCACATTTTTTTGAGAATTTGTATCCGCAGCGGATCGGCCGGTTCCTTTGCTCCGCGGATTTCAGCGGTTCAATCTCAAAAAGGGTGATTTGCGTTCTGCAGATTTTGTATTATTGTTACCAATACCCTCCACGGATTCCGCAACCCATGGATGGATATGTGGAAAACAATCCGTGGATTCAGCAATCCGTTGGCGGATTCTTAAATATCCGTCAACCGATTGCTTAATCTGTGGATTGAATTCTACAAATCCATCGACGGGTTGTATCCAATGGCGTTTTTTGATGATTCTGCGTGGATTAAAACCGACCAAATCCATTTGCAGATTTTTTTGGGGGGAAAATGCGAGAAAATCCGGGACAGATTTGAGCGGATTCGCCCATCTCTTTTTGGGAGAACCACAGATTTACCAAAGATTTAGCAAAGTTATTTTATGAGAATGCACAGCCTTTTTGTAAATGCATTATGATGACTATTGCATCTCACACAAAGTCAAGAAAACGTATTCTTGCTATATCACCAGCAAGAAGCGATAATGTCTCAAATCTCCAAGTGGAGGGTAAGACACAACAAAGTCCCCAAATTGGATGCACTCGACACCCCTATGTATCGGTGACTTAGGTCTCTATGCAGTAAGCCCCCGAAAAAATGCAATCGCCAAGGGTTGCCGATTGGCCTTATTTTGGCGATTTGCCCTCGCAGTATTCAGTAAGGGCCGAATCCATGCCGATCCCTGCCAAATCACTGCGAAAGCAAAACTGCCGATGAGCCTGTGCTGAAACAGCCTGGCTCCCGATAACCTGCCGATAGGCCTTTTCTGCCGATAGGTGTTTGCAGCAGAGAGAGACCAGCCGCTCTCTCAGCGCAAACATCGGCAAAATATAAATTATTTATAAACTACTTTGACTCCTAGTGTACATGTTCAGGGGGTCTCCGGAGCTGAACCGCATTGGTTTCAGGTCCTGGGACCCCCTGCTTCCCGAGATACAGGCCCCTTTATGAGGTGCCAGTATCCGTCTGCATTTAAAGGTCCCGATCCTTGTGACCGCGGAATGTAAACAAGCAGAGGGATACCGGCACCCCTTAAAGGGGCCTGTATCTCGGGAAGCAGGGGGTCCCCGGACCTAAAACCAAAGCGGTTCAGCTCCGGAGACCCTCTGCACATCTACACTATGAATAAAACATATATATAAATAAACACTCATTCCTTACCTTTGCAGCTATGTGCTACGGTAACGAAGCAGCATGAATGTATTTTTAATAATAGTGTACTGTGAGAAGGGGGTCCCCTGAGCTGAACCGCATTGCTTTGTGGACCAGGGACGCCTGCTTCCCGAGTTACAGGCCCCGGTATGTGTCATCGGGTGGCAGTGTCGCCGCCATCTTTATAGCGTCCCATTCGCGCCGTGTCCGCTATAAATATGGCGGCTACACTGTAACCGATGCCCCAAACCGGGGCCTGTAACTCAGGAAGCAGGGGGTCTCTGAGCCACAAATCAATGTGATTCAGCTCAGGGGACCCCCTGCTCCCGCACAATATTATTAAAATACATAAATGCTGCTTCATTACCATAGCGTATAGCCGCAATGAAGGGGTTAAGGCAGAATAGCATGTTTATTGGGGACATTTGCCCCCAATGAACATTGCAATAAACAGCATACACCCCCTGTGTATTTAAAATACATAAACAACAATAAATACATAAAATACATATAGCACTCACCCATTTCCGGCTGCCACGATGAAGGCCATCCTTATCTTCATCCTGCCCATGCCACCTCCGCTGCTGCAAAACAGACACAAGAATGAAAATATCCAATGTAATGTCCCCTAACCCCTTAATCACCATAGCGGTTATTAACCGCTAGAGTCATTAAGGGTTTAACCCACCCTCACCCACCACTCGGGACGCCTACTGCACCAACACACTTTATTCGAGCAAATGCCCAATATGTACCTGGCAGATACCTGGAATGCGCCGCTCCTCACCTCTGACAAGCCCCGTTGCGTTTGCCATCCCAGCCTGGGTTCATGCCTGGCTGACGGGCGGCTGATCTGTTAAATGATAATGATTAGGATTTAATAGGCTGCAATGCTTCGCGTGTCTACCAGATGGCATAAATTCATGAATTGTAATGCAGTATATATATATTTACTGTGCAGTATTGCAGCCAGCGGGAATAAAATGCTTCAATCCCTGCCTGGAAAATAACGCAATGCACTCGGGCAGAAAACAGTCACAAACCTCAATACACCCGGGTATACCCGAATTCGTGGGACTAGCCGAGCTCGAATAAAGTGTGTCGCCAGTGTACATACCCTCCCACACTAACCCCCCACCCCATGAGGCCTCATAACCCTCACGCACTACCCACAAGGGAGGCCTACCAACATACCCTTGGGGCCAATACACCCTCCCCCCACCACCAGTACCCACAATAAAAACAATACACAGCCCCACATTACACATCATTCGGTTTATTAAAAACATAACCCCCCATAAATACATGATTTATCACTTTACATAGAAGGTTCATAACATAGCCCCACGCGAGTCCCTGGCGGGCTGGCGGGGCACCTGACAGACCTACAGAGTACCAGCAGCTCATTTCAAACAGGTTCTGGAGGCCTGTTGGTGGGTCCCGCCAAGCGCCATGGCCCCCAGGTGGTCTCCTTGGGTCACCGTGGGCCACAATTGGATCCCCATGGTAGGCCCGCGGATGTCTGGGAGCCCCGGGTCAGACGCACAGGTCTCTGCGGGGCCTCGGGTGGTTCCCACGTGGGTCTGGGGAACTCACGAGTGCTCACTATGGGTCCGCGGTACCCCCACGGATGTGGGACCACGGCTTCATCCCTGCACCTTAGGGTCTGCGGTGCCCCCACGGATGTGGGACCACCGCTTCATCCCCTCAGACTACGGGTCTGCGGTGCCCCCACAGATGTGAGGCTACCGCTACATCCCCGCAGGTGTCACCCGTGGAACCACCAGCCTGATATCCGTGAGATACCCGAGGAGACCGCAGATGGTCTCCAGAGGTCTCACGCAGAACCAAGAAACCAACCCTGAATGTAAAATAAATAAACCTGGCCTATACATTCAATACATACCCCACCCCCCCAAACACCTACAGTACAATAATGTGCAAAATAACTATTATCCAGATAGGGATAATAGATTATTTGCCCATTATTAAACACATTAACTAGCATATTCAAATAAATAAAGTACTACTGACCTCATCAATAAGAAGCCCCCGTCGCCAGCAACATCCTTGTCTTTCATTGCCCACAAAATTCATAGCCAATACAAAGCCAATACATTGCAATTACATTCAGATATCAATTAACCCCTTAAACACCTTATCGGATAATAACCGCAAAGGTAATTAAGGGGTTAAGCCACACTGGCCCGATACTCACCCTTCACCCATTCACTTGTACAGTGGCTTCATCATGCATATATATATATATACAGAGAGAGAGAGAGAGAGAGAGAGAGAGAGAGATACACACACATGATGAACAAATATACAAATAAATGTAGAAGGGTTATCCAAAACATGCTGTACTACAAATAACACTTCTCCATACAGACACACTACAATAAAATCAATTTCCTTTAATAATCCAATCTGATATTCCAATCAAAATCCTCAAATGCCAATCAAAAACCTCAAATGACAATCAAAACATTGCATTTACATTGTATATATGATGCATACAATCTATGCACCATATACATTCTGCAAATGAATGTTAACAATAACATATTCAAAACAAAATACCAATACCTCCAAACAAGTATACTATTTAAACCAATCCAGTAAACATAAATCAATTAGCATTCATTAATTACATCCCTAAACAATTTACATTCCATCCCTAACAATTAAACAATTAACTAATTCAAGCGTTGAACAGAACAATTTATCCTATGAACTAATATAAGTACCAACAAGAATACAATATACAAAAGCAAGCCTCACCCTGACCTAAAGTACACCATACAATAGCAACAATTACATCTATCTAATTTTAAAATACATTATACACACATTTATGCATAGCAGCATAGCCAAATTAATTTAAAACACAGCAAATCAAGCTTTTAAAACAACATCATTTATCAATCTAGACATACATACATACAGTGGCAAGAAATGATATACCAAAAATAAAGAAATACACATGTTAAAAAAGCTTTTAAAAAAAAGAACAAGTTAAATAAAATACATTTCTTTAGTTCACTTACCATTACTTGACCCACTCACCGACTCCCGTTGAACAGCTTACTCTCGAACCAATCCACGCACAGGAACCCATAAAATAAAAAACCATAAAATAATAAACATTAAAATAAAAATCCAAAACAATCCACGGGTCTTCTATTTGTAATCCATCTTCATCTGTATTCTTCTTTCTTCTATCTGCGGCTCTCTTCCAAGGTCTTCTTGTCTTCTACGGCCATGCCCTGGCCTTCTTCTTCTGCAGGAGGTCCTTCCTCCTCGGCGTCTTGCTTCAAAATGAGACGACATAGGCTTTTAAAGGCCTATGACGTCACATTTTCGTCATGGTTCCCACGGCCCTGATTGGGCCGTGAAAACCATGTGTTTTGGCCGAGAAACAAAAAAAATGATGACGTCACTTAAAGGCAATGAAAGCACAGTCAATCAGAATGGCTTTGCTTCAATTGCCTTTAAGATGACGTCATTAAAAGAAACATGGCCATGTGACAGAGGCTTGTGGGAGAACGGATGTGACGTCATTGAAAGCCTGTCACATGGTACGGTAGCCAATCAGAGCGTGGGAAGTCTATCCCTACTCTGATTGGCTCTAGTACCATGTGACAGGCTTTCAATTGACGTCACATCCGTTCTCGCACAAGCCTCTGTCACATGGTATACTAGAGCCAATCAGAGTTGGGATGGTGTTCCCACGCTCTGATTGGCTACCGTGCCATGTGAGGACGGCCATGTTTCTTTTAATGACATCATCTTAAAGGCAATTTAAGCAAAGCCATTCTGATTGGCTTTGCTTTCATTGCCTTTAAGTGACGTCATCATTTTTTTTCTTTTCTCGGCCAAAACACATGGTTGGGCCGTGGGAACCATGATGAAAATGTGACGTCATAGGCCTTTAAAAGCCTATGTCGTCTCATTTTGAAGCAAGACGCAGAGGAGGAAGGACCTCCTTCAGAAGAAGAAGGCCAGGGCGTGGCCGTAGAAGACAAGAAGGCCCCGGAAGTGAGCCGCAGATAGAAGAAAGAAGAATATAGATGAAGATGAATTACAAATAGAAGACCCGTGGATTGTGTTGGATTTTTATTTTAATGTTTATTATTTTATGGTTTTTTATTTTATGGGTTCCTGTGCGTGGATTGGTTCGAGTGTAAGCTGTTCAACGGGAGTCGGTGAGTGGGTCATGTAATGGTAAGTGAACTAAAGTAATGTATTTTATTTAACTTGTTAATTTTTTTAAAAGTTTTTTAACATGTGTATTTCTTTATTTTTGGTATATCATTTCTTGCCACTGTATGTATGTATGTATGTACAGTGGCGACAAAGTTTATTAGAGCAAATGCCGCCGGTTCACCGGGACTTACTCCGGCTGGTGCTGAGAATAGTCAGCGCATCAGCCGCATCCAGCCGCGTCCCCTCCGTTCCCCCCCCCCCTCCAATCCGCACGCAATTTATATACCTTTCCGACCCCCTAGCTGCGCCTGCTGTGCCCCTCTGCTTCCCCGCTCCCCCGCTTACCTCACTTCAAACCTTCAGGGGAGTCGGGGAAGCCGGGGAAGCCGGGGAAGCCGGGCGCTCATGTGACAGTGACGTCACCGACGTCACGCGAACGAGCCGCTTGTCAACGCTTCTCCACGCTGCCGCCACGCATCCTGCCGTGCGGTTTTTGCTCTAATAAACTTTGTCGGTGCTGTATGTATGTATGTATGTATGTATGTATGTATGTATGTATGTATGTATGTCTAGATCGATATATACATACAGGGTAAGAAATGATGTTGTTTTAAAAGCTTGATTTGCTGTGTTTTAAATTAATTTGGCTATGCTGCTATGCATAAATGTGTGTATAATGTATTTTAAAATTAGATAGATGTAATTGTTGCTATTGTATGGTGTACTTTAGGTCAGGGTGAGGCTTGCTTTTGTATATTGTATTCTTGTTGGTACTTATATTTGTTCACAGGATAAATTGTTCTGTTCAACGCTTGAATTAGTTAATTGTTTAATTGTTAGGGATGGAATGTAAATTGTTTAGGGATGTAATTAATGAATGCTAATTGATTTATGTTTACTGGATTGGTTTAAATAGTATACTTGTTTGGAGGTATTGGTATTTTGTTTTGAATATGTTATTGTTAACATTCATTTGCAGAATGTATATGGTGCATAGATTGTATGCATCATATTTACAATGTAAATGCAATGTTTTGATTGTCATTTGAGGTTTTTGATTGGCATTTGAGGATTTTGATTGGAATATCAGATTGGATTATTAAAGGAAATTGATTTTATTGTAGTGTGTCTGTATGGAGAAGTGTTATTTGTAGTACAGCATGTTTTTGATAACCCTTCTACATTTATTTGTATATTGGTTCATCATGTCTGTGTGTGTGTATATATATATATATATATATATATATATATATATATATATATATATATATATATATATATATATATATAGTTGCATGATGAAGCCACTGTACAAATTAATCGGTGAAGGGTGGGTATCGGGCCAGTGTGGCTTAACCCCTTAATTACCTTTGTGGTTATTATCCGATAAGGTGTTTAAGGGCTTAATTGATATCTGAATGTAATTACAATGTATTGGCTTTGTATTGGCCATGTATTTTGTGGGCAACGAAAGACAAGGATGTTGCTGGCGACGGGGGCTTCTTATTGATGAGGTCAGTAGTACTTTATTTATTTGAATATGCTAGTTAATGTGTTTAATAATGGGCAAATAATCTATTATCCCTATCTGGATAATAGTTATTTAGCACATTATTGTACTGTAGGTGTTTGGGGGGGGATGTATGTATTGAATGTATAGGTCAGGTTTATTTTTTTTACATTCAGGGTTGGTTTCTTGGTTCTGCGTGAGACCTCTTGAGACCACCTGCGGTCTCCTCGGGTATCTCACGGGTATCAGGCTGGTGGTTCCACGGGTGACACCTGCGGAGATGAAGCGGTGGCCCCACATCTGTGGGGGCACCGCGGACCCGTAGTCTGCGGGGATGAAGCGGTGGTCCCACATCTGTGGGGGCACCGCAGAACCGTAGTGAGCACTCGTGAGTTCCCCAGACCCCCGTTGGAATCACCCGAGTCCCCGCAGACACCTGTGGGTCTGACCCGGGACTCCCAGACATCCGCGTGCCTACCGTGGGGACCCAAATGTGGCCCACGATGACCCAAGGAGACCACCTGGGGGCCATGGCGCTTGGCAGGACCCACCAACAGGCCTCCAGAACCTGTTTGAGACAAGCTGCTTGTACCCTGTAGGTCTGTCAGGTGCCCCACCAGCCCGCCGGGGACTCGCGTGGGGCTGTGTTATGAACCCTGTTTGTAAAAGGATAAATCATGTATTTATGGGGGGGCACAGGGGGTGGGTAATGTATTTAATAAATAGAATGATGCTTATTGTGGGGCAGTGTATTGTTTTTATTGTGGGTACTGAGGGTGGGGGGGTTGTATTGGCCCCAACGGTATGTAGGTAGGCCTCCCTTGTGGGTAGTGGGTGAGAGTGGTTAGGCCTCATGGGGTGGGGCGTTAGTGTGGGAGGGTATGTAGGCGTCACCAGTGGTGGGTGAGGGTGGGTTAACCCCTTAATGACTCTAGCGGTTAATAACCGCTATGATGATTAAGGGGTTAGGGGACCTTACATTGGATGTTTTCATTCTTGTGTCTGTTTTGCAGCAGTGGAGGGGGCATGGGCAGGATGAAGATGAGGATGGCCTTCATCGTGGCAGCCGGACATGGTTGAGTACTATATGTATTTAATGTATTTATTGGTGTTTATGTATTTAAAATGGGCACATTCACTATTATCCATTTGTGGATAATAGTAATTGTGGCCATTACTATACTGTATGTGTTAAGGGGGGGGGGTGCGGTTATTTCTTTATAAGTATGTATGTGTTTTGACATTAATTTGGGGGGGGCACATAATTGGTACTGCAGGCCTGCGGGTAACACCCGAGGGCCCCCGCCGGCCTATAGTATCATTGATGTGCATTTATGTGTATGTTAGGGGTTATACGGGTTGTTGGGGTTATATATATATATATATATAAATATATATCTATATATCTATATATATATATATATATATATATATTTATTTATATTCATGCATTTATTTATATATTTAGATATATTTATTTATTTATTTAGTGTGGGGCTGCTGTGTGTGATTATTTTTTATTGTGGGTAGCGGGTGTGGGTGAAGGGGGTACTAGCCACAACGGTGGTTGTTTAGGGCTTGTGGGTGGGTAGCGGGAGGCCATAACCCCTTCATGACCGTAGCGGTATTAACTGCTACGGTCGTGAAGGGGTTAAGTGCACCCGCAACCCCCCCGCAAGCCCTAAACAAACAACAAGGGCCAAATACCCCCTTCACCCACATCCGCTACCCACAATAAACCTGGCACGGTGGGTTAACCCCTTCATTGCCTTAGCAGTTAGCCGCTAAGCTAATGAAGTGGGCTGTACATGCATTTTTCCTGCCTCGGATGCATGCCGGCGGCTCCGGTGCTGGTATCAGCTCCAGGGACCCCCGGCATCAATCCCAGCCAGGAAAAAGGCCAGATTTTTTCTAAGTGTCGCCCTTGCCGATGTTTCTCCTGCACCAACTTGCCAACTTTAGTTGGCGGGCTGGATTGCCAAAAAACTCTCCATTCTGGAGTGCCGATCAGCAGCGAAAAGCTGATCGGGGCTACCTGAATTCAGCCGAGTTCAAAAAGGGCCGATAAGTGGCTTATCGGCACCCGGCTGCCGATAAGTTTTTATCGGCAACAAAAATTGCCGATTTTGCCCACTTATCGGCGCTTACTGAACCGGGAGGGCAAATTTGGCGAAAAAATGGCGATAAACGGCTTATCGGCGCTTACTGCATGAGGCCCTTAGTATGTATTAGTATAGAAGCCTATAATGGTACAGCATGCTCATATAGAAGGATACAGAGGGCAGGAGCTATGGAACGCCCTTCTGTGAGTAATTACCCCAAAACGTAACAGAAAGGGAATAATTATTAAGTGTAAAGTGTAAAAACAATTTTATTAGTACTCAACACAATAAAATAACAGGGGAATAAAGAACAAACAATTTGAACCTGCTAGTGAGCAGCAATTTAAAATTGAATCTGTAATACAGTTACGTAGCAGATGGCAGTAATTGACATTATTTGCCTAAGTATAGGAAAGTGTATGTACCAGACATACAAACCAGCCCACTTGATGTGGGTCATTGGTGTGTGAAACCACTTGAGCTGATAATGACAGGCTTAGTGTGTAATGCTGATTGTAAGTGCAAGAGCCTGCTGCCTAGTTAACTGTAGCATGTAACAGGGTAATTACTCTATCTCCAATAAGTAATTCGGTCAAAGGTTCCTGTGGATAATAAGGACCCCCCGCTGTACAGCTGTGAATCCCTATGATAAGTGGTACCGGGGAGGGGTAGGGGCAGAAAGTGACCCTAGAAATTGGTAGCTAGGTGAAATGGTAAGTAGAACAGTAGTGGTTCTCAATGTGCTTAGTGCCCAACCAAGTGCAGCAACAAATTAGCAATAATGGCATAGGAGGTCAGCAAAGTTGGGAATATCTGCTGGTAAACTCTCCATATCATAAGGGTGACTGTTTAAATTTCCCTATAGGTAATCCCACCTTCTGCTACTTGAAATGAATAGATCCTTATAGTAAGGGGTATCAGGGGAGGGTAGGAACAGATAACAAGGAGTCCCCAATGCTAAGTACCAGATAAATGATCCCAGTAGATAATTGAATCTTCCACTATCTAGACTTGATGGTACCTATGCTAAGGGTACCTGGGGGGGCGGACGGATAACAAGAAGGACCCAAGTACCAGGAAGCCAGAGATATTGGGTGAGTTGATGAGCCTAATGAAAGGAAGAGAATGTAGGGAAATTCCCCCCCTTCCACGGCCACACTATAAATCAATAAGGTGAAAGAGTAAGCACTGCCAGAGTCCCATGGAGCCAACTCCTTAGCTCCTGCCCTCAGTATCCTTTTATACAGTACGAGCATACTGTACCATTATGGACTCCTATACTAATACACACACAATATAAAGGGGTGTCGAGTGCATCCAATTTTGGGACTTTGTTGTGTCTTACCCTCCACCTGGAGGTTTGAGACATTATGGATTCTCACCATACCCCTTCCACTAGTGCACCCACCCTACAATTAATTACAGGAGTGCGTATATCCTGTCTGTTGCTGTTTGTCCATATCACCAGCAAGCCTCATGGCTTAATTAAGTGTAGCCATGCTGTAAAATGGTCTGCAGTTGTCTCCCCTGCTGGCAGTAAACTGGTAAGTTACAGGGATGCCAGCAGTAATCATGGAGGTTTGCCCTCACACCCTGGTGAGGTGCCCTATGTCTGGATGGGAGTGCACGTGATATAGGTAGGACTCGCACACACTACCTCAGCTGCCTGTCTGAATTGACAATCCCCGAGTACCATCATGCGGGAGACTCAGGAGTCCTGTTGCCTACAGGTGCACCACCAGACATGACCATGTAATGGGGACTGGTTAGACCACAGGGGCCAATATGAGATTGGGTGGGTCATACTAGAGGGAATACCCGTTACATTTGGAGCCACTGCTGAGAGACCTGTCAACAGGACAGGCTTTTGCTAGGCACTCTGGGAAACAGGGAGAGTGTCTGCTGCCACTTTGTGCTGCGTGGGACGGAGCCAGGGGTAGTCAGGGGAGCTGCTGGAGCTGCAGACCGCACGGATGACCTGCAAGGAGTTAGTGGGGCTGGAGCCGGGCTATAGCTGTCCTAGTCACCTTGAGGTAGTGCTAGTGGTAGGACGCCTAAAGGGATAAACTGGTAATGTAGTTCAGGAATCCCGGAGAGGGTCTGCGCTAGGCTTGCCAACAGTAGGTAGACGCCCAAATTACTGCATGGAAGAGCCAGAGTACTGTAGCCCATTCCAGACCACTTACCGAAGGGAGCACAGACTGGGAGGAAGGAGATACAGCAGACACAGAGCGAGTGAGCCTAGCCTGAGGTTGTGCAAACACGAGTCAGATCTACATTAGGTACACAAGGTGGTGCACAAGGCATTTTTTTTGTATCGGTGTGGCAGCTGCCCCGCAGAGAGGAGCTCCATGTACAATAACCCAATATATAGTGGCCGAATGGTGACCGCAAGAATGGAGGATCCGCGCGGTGCGGAAGGTCCAATATGGCGGACGGAGGCCGAAGGAGAGAGCGCACATGGCATGTGTGCGGGTGAAGAGCAAGCTACAGAAGAGACTTTTGTGAGCCTGCTGTGGAGTGGCATGAAAGCTGTGGCTGTGCCGTGTTGGTCCTGCTTAGGCCCTTGGGGTAGTAGCCCTGAGGACAGTGAAGAGGACATTGTTATGAGATATGACAACATAATGGACTTGCTTGTCATTCGACGTACAAACAGTCAAAAGCTACCTCAACCATGAACAAGATTGACATTGCAATCCAAAATGGCGCTTCCCGCTTCCCTGGGAAACCGCGTGGGCCAGTTGCAGAAAATGTTGCAAATGCTCAACTTGCAGAGCCTTGGCCAGGAGTGGTGCCAACAGGAAAACCCCACCCTGATGGGGAGTATGGCGCGAAAGCTGGAGCCGCGCCCTCATGGACTATGATGAACTCAGCCCCTGTGCTGGGTCATCCTACAAATTTAAGGGTCCTCCCCCTAATCTCAACCAGGGGGAGTGGTTTCCAATTTTGGTGGATGCGGATGGAGAAAGCTGGACCCAACCCAAGATGGCGGCGAGACACGTGCGTGTCAGGACGTCGCTTCCGGCGGGCAAAGCGGAACCGATTGGGAGATGACGGCGCCTCTTCGCTCGAGCAGTGTCAGCCGATCACCTAAGTCGAAGAGGAGCGGGCGATCGATGCGGAAGCCGGAGAGCAGTGCGACGGAGAAGCGGAGAGCCCATGCGGGGGTACCGGACCAGGTAGCGGTGAAGAGCTGGTCGTAGCCCCGCGGATACCGACTGTCCGGCCCTATGCCCAACCCCAGGCCCTAGCTAAACCCCAGGCCCTAGTTAAAGCCCCGGCCCCAGTCACCTTTTCCTTTGGGTCATCCTTGAGCTTAGGGATGTCAGGGGATTCCCAGGTCACCTCCGATGAACGGACTGGGGGGAGCTTGGACTATGTTACCTCTGATGACGGGTCGGTGGGCGGCGGGAGGTACACTCGGCAGGTGTCAGTGTCCAGTGACTGTCCCAGTACTGTCAGTATTACTATTGGTAGCCAGAAAAAGAAATCAGAGTATCAGGCCCAGTCAGAATGTACTTCCGGCATATCTTCAGGGGGTGTACTTGAAGGGGAAGATTTGGCCGAGACGTCCCTGGAAGAGATTAAGGAGGATCGGTTGAAAGCAATGCAGGACCGGTGGTTCGATATTAGTCGAGGGCTAATAGAGCCATTGGGTCCCAGTAAACTAGAGGATCCGGCAGAACCGGACGAACCCCTGTCATGGGTTCTGCCAGGGAGAGCGGGTAACACCAAATTGATCCGGGCCAGCCGAGCAGAAAGGGCCATTGTAGCCAAGTACAAAAACTCACATGGGTTAGAGTACCCCTATGTCCCCGAACCCCTCATGCAGGAGATAGAGGATCAGAGGGATGGGTGGCTAAGAGAAACCATAGAGATGTATATGGTGAATAAAGGGGGTGTGATTACTGGTCGCAGAGCAGAAGAGAGGATCTCCCAGCTAATGCGAGTATGGAGCATCGGGCGCAGTATATACATGCACAAGGCTGTATATAGACCTGAGAGTGGCTTGCCCAGAGAATACAGTATCACTGTAACCGACATGGCAGGTAGGGAGGTGAAGAAACCAGATCCTCGCCACTATTATTAGGCAGACAGAATAGTGAGGTCTGTTTCTAAGATAAGCGCCCCCTGCTGGTCAGAGAGCGCTACACTGTTAATAATTATGAAAACAGTACTGTTGTTTTGATTAATTATGTGTTCCATTTTACAGTGCTTCCTGGAAAAAGGTACACCAAATTTAGGTCCCAGCCGGGACGGTGGGGATTCACCAGGGACGGTGGGGATTCACCAGGTGGAGATTGTAGCCATGCTGTAAAATGGTCTGCAGTTGTCTCCCCTGCTGGCAGTAAGCCTGGTAAGTTACAGGGATGCCAGCAGTAATCATGGAGGTTTGCCCTCACACCCTGGTGAGGTGCCCTATGTATGGATGGGAGTGGCTACATGCTCTGAGTCCACAGTTAGTGACATCAGAGATGTGCCTGTTTCCTGAGGTATATAAGGCACAGCACTGCCCAAAGTTAGTGTGTTGGAGGGAGAGCGGTGGAGAGAGTTACAGGAATAAGTCTGTGTTGAGACTTGGCAAATGAAGGGCCCACTAGTGCAGTAACTAGTGGCCCATTTCTACATGAAGCCTGACATTGCCACACTGTGTCCAGGGACCTGGCACAGGGGTGATCTCCCTGCGGGGAGAGGGGATCCCACTCCATTGGGAGGGCGTACCTTTTCAAGGGACAGCACGGCGAGATGTGCGGCTGAGTTAATCGCTGCCAGGGTGCAGTTTGCTACATCAACAATAAAGATGCCCTGTTCAAAGACAACCCCACTGTGTGAGTGTTAAGTTACTCTCCAGTGGCAGTCACCACCAAGAAGGAGTCCCTCATCAGGACCCTCTCCCTGCGGACACATAGATCCTGATGAGGTGGAGGCGCTGCACGTAATATAGGTAGGACTCGCACACACTACCTCAGCTGCCTGTCTGGATTGACAATCCCCGAGTACCATCATGCGGGAGACTCAGGAGTCCTGTTGCCTACAGGTGCACCACCAGACACGACCATGTAATGGGGACTGGTTAGACCACAGGGGCCAATATGAGATTGGGTGGGTCATACTAGAGGGAATACCCGTACATAAGTAATTATCCCTGAAGAACAGTGTATTACTGACCAATAATGCCCTGGCTGGAAGAGTTGAAGGCCTGAGGCAAAGTCGAGGGACTTTAACCCCTTTATTGGCCAGTAATGCCCTGTTCTGACGGAATTATTACTATTAGCTAAATGGAGGCTTTTTTTTTTTCATAAAAGGGTAGTCATATTGATTTTTATCAGCATGATCACCTACATTCTTTTGCTTTAACTACACGTGTTTATTAAAATGAAATTGTACATACTGTACACACAGCCCCCTCAATATACACACACAATCTGCATAATAATAATAATAACTCTGGCAGAATAATTCCTTTTAGGGGATACTCAATTGTGGGTGACAGCAAAGTTTAGTGTTTCTTGGTGTCTGTAATAGCAATGTAGCTGGTAGGGAAAGCCTGTTTGCCGTATACAGAGCAAAGGTTGTGGATCCGCGGGAGATACAAAGTTGAAGAGTGTCAAGTTGATACACAGTCCCTGCTCTTGTATCTGTTGTGCATCAGCTTTTTTGAAACAGACGCTCTCCTGTGCTGCCTCGCTGGTGGTCACTCACGGCTGCTCGTGGCATGTGACGTCACACTCCACCATGTGACCCTCTGCTGCCACCCTGTGGATTTACGAAAACCTGCAGAAACATCCTTCCTGGTTACTAATGTAACTCTATACATCTCACCTTGGGATATAAAACATTGCAAACACGAGATAAGGAAGAATACCTGACGACTCATAATTGAGTACCCGCTGAATGGAATTATTCTGCCATACAAAGACTAATATCACTATTCCCCCTCACAGACTGCTCCTGGAATCATTTTAGCCTGTTCATTTTCTGTTAGCTATTTTTACTAGCTATCACCTGTCGGGCCACGTTACACAGTGTATTTATGTTCCCTGTTATTAATTCTACCACTAAAATTACGTGAGTACACTCGTAAGTCTGCCATTTTTGAAAGGTCAACACTATTAAAATGATGTTTAATTTTTGCAATAACTCTCTGGTGTGCGCTACACAGGATCTGTCCATCTGGCAGGCTCAACCCACAGATCCCTCCTTTCTCTATATTATATCTATAACATGAAAATAAACTAATTCCACTGTACATGTTTAACAGTTAACGTTTTAAATATTGGTGACTTAGAAACCTAATAAAAATATAATAATTGAAAATACTGATAGTGACTAATCTTGTATTTAAGATAGGCCTCAGTTACTTAGATTTCATAGATTTAAACTGATGAACATTTAGTTTCAACTGCTACAATAGGTGACATTTTAAAGGGTTTAAGAAAAAAATGCATAGTTTTATTAGGTTCTGTATGTAAGTAAGTATCTCTAAGTATTATAGGCAAGGCAGCTTGTGCATAACCATTATTTGGTCAATTTGTTCTACAGTACAAATCAGTATTATATATACATATATATATATATATATATACATATATATATACATACACACACACACACACACACACACACACACACACACACACACACACACACACACACACACACACACACACACACACACGCACATATATATATGAACCAGGTTGAATGTTTTTGAAGCAAAAAGTGGCACTGTGTGCTCATTTGCATGTCATTTCCCAGAATCCCTTGCTGCAGTGTAAGTGCTGTGTGCGGGGTGATAATGGTGAAAGGCAGGGTTGCAGACCTGTCTAAGACATGCAAATGAGCATACAGTAATTTATCCATTTGCTATATATTATATATATATTTTTTTTTATATACTGATATAATACATAAATAATAGAAACACAGTTACATTTGAGAAAAGGGAACCCCAACTTTCTAAAGAATTATATTTAACATTGCATAGCAAAAGAAATAAAGGGACTGTAGGGATAAAAGAAGTACATTGAGACATGGTATTGGAAAGCAGTAGTCAGGGTTATTTTCAGATTGAATTTGAAGTTACAGTAGAGAGGTATACTTGACTTTTAGTACTCGGGGCAAGAAGGTTCCACAGGTACAGGGCAAAGGGCTATTATGTTATGCAACTTTATAAGGGGGCATGTGTAGTAATTGAAATCATGTATTTTTACTTTTCTGGTTATTTTTCATCAACTGCTGACAAATTCTTTTTTAATGCTAATATATGAAATATGTTAATATATGAACAACTGCATAAAATGAATCATGCTGTTCAAATTTGCACATTATAAGAACTTTACTTATGTATCACAGTACCTTTTTTTACAAATATTATCTGGTTGCTAACAATTAACATGGATGTGTAAAGGTTCAAATACATTTATGATTGTTTGTCTTTTCCCATTCTATTTCAGATTAATAGAACTTCTTCCTTCTGTAAAAATAAACAACTACTGGGGTATTCTAAGCAAGTGCCTCGCATACAGTAAAGCTGCATCAGACCCTTTTGTATATTCTCTTCTGCGTCAACAATACAAGAAAGTTCTGCTCAACATTGTCAATAGAATGCTGAAAAGAGAACTATATCCTTCGTCGGGCTACAATAGCTCTCTTGATACAGAAAATGACTACTGTCTGCGCAGAAAAAGCTAAAGACATCACAAATCTCTTACTGTGTCTGTAACTTAACTTTCAACAAATTGTCAGATAATTATCATGTACATTACAATGAACGTTAGAAAGCATTACCAAAGGTCCTAAAGTCCTTCTGAGTTCTCCTGATTTGCTAGTGCACACTGCAGCACTGTTACGGAACAATAAAATAAGACAGTTTCTAATAAACTGTTTCTGAAAAACATTTCAATAGAGTTATCTATTTCCATGCTAAATAACAATCATCATTTTTAATTCGATTGGAAGCCTCAGCCTGTGTTGGTTTGACCCTTTGTAAATGTTATGTAGTTCGATATCCATTGCCATTTATAAAAAAAAATAATTGTATTTACATACACTATGACATATCTATATGCATCAAAATGGTATGTACACTTTAACAAATTGATTCTATCATGTGCATAGATGTTGATCTGTACAATTCAAATAAAGAAAATAAATTTGATGGCATTGCTTTTAAAATGCTTTAAAAATAAACTTAGTACTGTATATAACTGAAACAGAGACAATAAATATTTGTTAGAAAAGAAACTATTATTTTTGCTAAACACAGTAGTCTAATAGCTGCTAAGTACAGTACCACAGTACCATAGCGTAAATTGTTTCTATATACAGCTGTATTTCTAAAGAGTGTTTTTTAGAGACAAATATCTCAGGCTTTTACATTTTTGTTACTTTATCTGCTTTATTTACATATATATTTAGACTCCAAAGAATTTTCATTTTTCACTAGAGTACAGTTAAATTGAATGTATTGTCACTTCTTTTGGCTCTATTTAGCAATATGATTATAATTATTCTCTATTTTTAGTATACTGTATGGGTTTTGTACTGTATAACATATAGTTGTTTTTATCTTATGTTGCCCTATGCTACAGAGATTTGTGAGCAAATATAAGAGAACTTTACTCCAGTTTTACATTGACACAAAAAAACACTACCACCATTCTCAAAAAAACTTGTCACATTATTTTTAATGAATAAAAACAAAACTTCAAAACGTAGTAACATTCATGCAGAAGGGAGTCTGGATAAACACGAAATGTTGGTCAAATATTTTATAGAAACTGCATTGGCAGTGTAGGAAAGACATGTGTAAATCTGTTTTAGGTTACAATGTTTTGTGCCAAAAGAGTTTTGATAAATGTTACGACTACAAATATACAGGCAAGTAATGCATTTGCTGTCTACATTGTAGGGCTGGGATTTTGTCAATCATGTAATTTCCGTGCTGTAAACTGTCATCCAAATCCCGTAGATTAATAAAAGTTTTACTAGAGTGGTTTAAATGTTTTGTATGTGGACATTTTTTTTTTTATCATATACAGTACAAGTGAGGTGCTTTGTAAATGCAAACCTATGAAGAGAAAACTACTATTCAAATATAGGTACAGCGTGGAGTAAAATTTGTTTCTCTAGTTTAAAAATAATCACAAAATGATTACAATTATTGTACTACAACTCATCAGAATATACTTTATTAGGCCAAGGACCATAGTGGTCCAGTTTTGACTTAATGGGGCTTTAACCTAAATGTTAATGTATACTTCATACCTTACTGACGCAGTGTTAAGTGATGTTTTGGGTTGGAAAGGACATCGCATTAACTATAATGGATGTTATTGTCAATTATATGCAAAAGAGGTGATACCCCAAACAATGCATATCTTCAGAAGTCCCTTACAGTTAAGCCAGGGATTTAACCTAATGTTATTTAGGTCATAAATAATGGTGGAGAGTGAGAGAGAGAGCCCCCTATTCTAAAGACCCAAGTGACTGGCATACCTTCCCAAATACTGTACACCTTTAGACAATACATGGGACTTTACAAAATTCTCTCTCTTTCCTCTCCCTACTTCGGGTCAGTAACAGAGAGGAGGAGAGGAACAAAGTGTGTGCACCACACAGATTCTGGCCATTAGGCGGTGCTGCAGAGCTCATATAGCAGCACTGCCGATCCGAGGCTGGCTCTCTCTGCAGTGTCCTGGTAATGGTGTAAGTATGTATGTATGTATGTATGTATGTATGTATGTGTAACACCCCTATTCACCCCCCCTTCCCCAAGGGATACCTGTGGGTAATGTGGTGTTACAGTACTAACCTGTGGGGTTACAGGACTCAGCCTCCGCATGTAGAGAGCTTGGGGTTCAAGGTGCAGCATCTCCACCTGTTGAGGATCCTGCCACAGATGGGATGACCCCCTCACGGAAAACTATACTCTAGTGAATAACCACTCACACAATAATATAACCAATAGAAACTTTACAACAGGGTCCAACATAACATTCATGCACAACACCAGAACACAGAAATAACAACAGTATAATCCCTTCTGCTCAAATGAGAATAACCATACACCTCCCCCTCCTAACCGCACTATCCCCAACACCCCCCGGGATAGTATATGTTCGGCCAAGAGTGAGACTCATCGAGAGTGTGTGTGGGTAGCGCTACCCCCCTGAGATCGTCGTGCACGGTGGGAACCTTCCCTTTGGATGATTACACACTGGCTTCCCTCTAGGAGAAAGGCATCCGCGATATCCCACGATGCGGGGCATCCAAATAAACTTCCCCTCATGCCTTACCACCTTGCATGTGGTCTTGCACGTTCCACCTTGTTCCACGTTGCACCTTGCACGTTCCACCTTGCATGTGGTCTCTGGCCCTGAAGGAGTCCCTTCCTTGGAGTCCAATCCACTTCGCTGCTTCTCCGCTAGGATACTACAGGGAAGGGTTCTTTACTTATGGCCAGCCCAACAACACTCAGCCTACTGTGGCTGGGGATCTAACTTGGGCGTAAAGGAGGTAACACTGACTTAATCCCAGGCAACCTTACTAGCTCCCAGAATAGTCCTAGCACCTCGCGTGCTCAGGCATCACTGACTGTGCATGTCACAGTCCCAGTGTATCATATCCTGCTCAGTGTCAGAGTTCAAGGACATAGTTTATTTAGTCCTCCTTGCCTCCTCAGAGTGACAGAAAAAAAGGGTGCTCGATAGCACTCTAACAAAAAACAAAACTTAGTGCATATAATTATGCGTAAAAATAGTGCCAAAAAGTATATGATATCAGTGACGGTTTATAAATAACAAAATAACAATATACAAGTGACAATCTATAGTGATCTATAATGTGAATATCAATGAAGAGGCTTAGCAGACACACTCAACCCTTGGTGGGAGACTGTTTCAGATGTCTTGTACGTTCAATTCTTTCCAAAAAGGACCAGAGAAGCGCAGCTTGCAGCCATGAAAATAAAGAACATCACATAGTACAGTAATGTTTAAATAAGATTTACGTGATAGTGTAAGGCTCACAAAGGACTACTCACATTGAAGCAGCCAAAACTGAACAGTCATCCAACTTATGGGGTGGATGATCCCTGTGATAGTTGCAGAAACTGCCAGCAGACAATCGCCAAAGAAAAAAAAGACCATATAGTGTAGATTTTTAAATATATTGTAGAAGTGGATAGAGAAGAGTCTTCTCTGCAAGTGCTCAAAGTAGAATAAATTGCTTCTCCTTAGAAATGTTTAATAGCTGTGTAGCATGACCATCATTTCAATTGCACCATTTATTGTTGGAGGATCCTGGTAAGTATATAGAGTAAAACTGTAATAAGGTCAATTTTGCTCATAGTTAGGGGTGTGGGTAACACATAGAAAAGGGATGTGAAGGGAACCTAAATAAACCAGGGACCCTGACCCCTATCTAAATAATAACTCCAACAACCCTTAGAGCTAGACCATATGAATAAAATACAGTGTCAAAGACAGGTTACTCACGACCCTTGTGCAAGCGGTCCTTCTGGTCATGGCGTGCTCTCAGCCCGACATGTATAGAAGTGGAGAATCACCTTAGATAGGGGGAAAGATGGCGGTGCACAGCGTGCCAACAGGTGCCTCATGCGTTCCAGAAGCATGAAGTAAAGCGGAAGCTGGATGGCGATTTTCAGTGCAAAATGTAATAAACAGCAATGAACAGCAAAGACATGATTAAAAAGAAAAAAATCATCTTGAGAAAGAACTCTGACGCGTTTCATGCATCCACTGCACTTTGTCAAAGAGTAATGACCTTTCTCGGATGCTGACCTTTGAAGGAGATCTTCAACCGGAAGTCCCGCCTATCCCTCGCTCATTGGTTCCTCCATAATGGTATAAAGACCAATCGAGGAGCATGGTGAGGTGAGTTGCAGTACTCGCGGTGAATAGAACTCTTCTATTGTCCATGCACACTTAAGCTAAAGTACAAACATTAAAAAACTTTATCAAACAAAAAGACATTGAATCAAACAGGTCGCTGTTGTTCATTCAACACATATAGATATAAGTTAAGATATATGTATGAACAATGTATAACATAAATAACTCTATGATCAATGAAGAAAAACGATCTGTTTAAAAATAATTAAAAACTACTTTAAAAAAAAGATGATATTTTAATAAAGACATATAGATCTGTGGATATATTAAATTAATCTAATATTCAATGGAAACATGTTTCATATTGATGATGTTACAATGAATGACTCTATATATGATAAATTGATTATAGGTCATAAACTATAATAGAGAAAAATATATATATGAGTTAGTGTCCATGAATAAGGGAATATAACCTATGAATTGTCTGTGGAATGCATGGAGTTAATGTACAGATCAATGAGTTTATATGCAGAAATATCTGCACATTATCATATTGAATATCAATTAATTAATAAAGAATAGTATTTCATAGCAATTGTGTCCATATTATTCCAGTTGATCATTGGCATTCCGACATATCATAAGTCATAATAATCATAAGGTCAATACTTGATTATTGTATCATACATGAGGGTTTTATTTGGTATATAAGACTGGTTGTTAAGGTAAAAAATTAATTAATAGAGATATATTATAGAGGTATAAAAATCTCAAAAATAACAGTCAATATATGCCAAACAATACAACAAGGTGGTGAATACAAGATGAAGATATATCTATGTAATTCACAATAAAAAGGTATACAAGGAAGCAGAAATTAATAACTGGACTCTATATCAGAAAATGCTTCAGTTCCCAGTCGGTATTTATACCATCTGGGTATAAAGCATTTAATGTAAAAATCCAGTACATTTCTCTTTTGTTAAGAGTATTTAATCTATTACCTTTTCTAGGATGTATTGGGATAAAATCCAAACCACTAAATGAAAAGGCATCTATGTTGCCTTGTGGGCACTCCTTAAAGTGTCTGGATACTGGGAGTCTTAAATCACTTTTTTTGATGGATCTTAAATGTTCCATAACCCGAATTTTTAAGGGTCTAATAGTCCTACCAATAAATATTTTCCCGCAACCATATTTTAAAGAATAAATAACGTGATCAGTATTACATGTTATCAGATGATTTATCTTATATGTGTCTTTAGTGACTTTAGATGTAATTGATTTAATAGGTTTGGCGTATTTACATACAGAACAGTAACCACATTTTTGAAAACCTCTAGGAGGAAGAAAGCCTTTCGTATGTACCGAGGGAGGAACGAACAAACTCGGAGAGAGATGTGTAGATAAAGTCGGTGCTTTTACAACCCCACCTAAGCCCCGCGGTCCGACCCTGGTTTGTGGCGAGCACAAACGTAACAACGTTATACTTGCCAGGTCTGGATTGGAGAGTAGCGGATCGTTGGAGTACTTTGCCAAGGTCAGGTTGGAGAGTAGCGGATCATTGGGGTACTTTGCTAAGGTCAGGGTTGTAGAAGACAGGATGGTCGTACGTAGCCAGGTCAGAGTTGAAGAGATGAGGAGTCCAGTGAACGAAGCAGGGTCAGGCAGTAGGGAGATCAGGACCAAGGCAGGCAAGGCACAAAGCAGGAACCGGAACATAATGCATCAAGGCATGGCGTCACACAAGATTATGCTCAGCAATGATAGTCTGGGCTGAGCAGCTAGTAAAGGAACTTCCCTCCAATGGGAAGTGAGGCGGAAACAGAGAGGACATGCTGAAAGGCAGCAGGGTCATGCAGGTGCGCCCTATTGTGCAGCCTGATTATGTCTAGGGGCGGAGCTACGTCCCACACGCGTCACCGACGTCAGGGGGTGGCGATCCGATTGCGAGCCACTCACACACCGCACTTGAAGGTCATCCGAGCGGGAACAAAGCCTGGAGGGGGGTCCAGAGCAAGCCAGTCTTCCGCGCTTCACTGACGTACACTGGCGACACACTTTATTCGAGCTCGGCTAGTCCCACGAATTCGGGTATACCCGGGTGTATTGAGGTTTGTGACTGTTTTCTGCCCGAGTGCATTGAGGTATTTTCCAGTCAGGGATTGAAGCATTTTATTCCCGCTGGCTGCAATACTGCACAGTATATATATATATACTGCATTACAATTCATGAATTTATGCCATCTGGTAGACACGCGAAGCATTGCAGCCTATTAAATCCTAATCATTATCATTTAACAGATCAGCCGCCCGTCAGCCAGGCATGAACCCAGGCTGGGAAGGCAAACGCAACGGGGCTTGTCAGAGGTGAGGAGCGGCGCATTCCAGGTATCTGCCAGGTACATACTGGGTATTTGCTCGAATAAAGTGTGTCGGTGCAGTAAGGGGATGGCGACTCGATCGAGCGCCACTCGCGCACCACGCATGTTTGTCTTCAGAGTGGGGTCGGACTGGGAATGGATCTGGGAGGGCAGATTGTTTGCACTTCGCGCGCGTGCATTGGAACCGCCGTTGGAACGCAATACTTGAATGCCAGATGTAGAAGGCTGAATATGTTCGTTCCGGCCATCCGGATGGCAAATCCTCACAATGCAGACTACAGTGAATGTAGGAGCAGGGAGGGTTTGTCTGGAAACTCTCTAGCACTGTAAGGATGGGTACCAGCCAAACCCAGGAGCGGATTCCTTACACCAACGAGGAGACTCTGTTCCGGGGAACTTTCGAGCGATCCACAGTGATATGAGTGTGCCCTTATAGCACTCAATGCCTGTAAAGATTGGGAACATGTGAGTGTGACCTTTTACCACTGTATTTTTATGTATATTCATTAAACTGTATCACGCTATGTTCCCTCTATATGCATTCTTTAAGAGAGCTTGAACGTGACAAGATACTCTTCTGCTGATACATATGTGAGTTATTTTTTCACTTATCACTTGAGCACAACCTTTAATTTGTTGGGATTATAGGTTATTTGTTGTGCTGGTTGCACTCTAATGTGCTTCATTTTCCACCATTAATACCAGGAAACAGGAATTATGCTCAGCCACTTCCTGGTGGGAAGGGCTGACCCTAAATAGCATAGTCAGACAATAGGGGAAAATCTGCACAGAAAGCAGCATCAAGAAAAACAGGAGTCTGAGTTCAGAACCAGGTGATTTCGATAGCTGTTCAGGGAGAGCTTTGCCTGGAACCTCTATAACCATGTAAAGGCGAGTTTCAGTCAAACCCAGGACCAGATCCCTTACACCGTGGGGCCTAGGATTGACAGATGAAGAAAGAAGATTAAAGAAAAGAAGAAAATAATGACAGATGAAGAAAGCAGACGGTGATAGAAAATAAAAGAAAGAAAGATTTTTTTTTACCTGATGCTGGTCTTCAAGGTGGATGGCGTTGGATTGCAGGTGATGATGTTGCGGTACGAGAGCTTGCAGATACAACGGGATTCGGAGGGTGAAGACTAAAGGTAAGAGAAATATTGAATGTATGTAAATGTATTAATTTCAGGTTTTTTCATTGTATTTATTTATTTTTATGTTTGTGATTGCCCATTGACTGATAATGTATTTATCTGTGCCCCATTAGGGTACAGATAAATACAGTGACAGCCAATGCATTTTTTGGCAAATGCTTGTTTTGAATTGATTGTAATTTTTTCTATTTGTTTATTGTTTGGATTCAATTGTTTGGAATTTGGATGGCTTGTTTTTAGTACATTTTAGGATTGGTTAGCATTTTAAATTAATTATTTATTTTATTGGCTAGTGTTTAAAATGAATTAATAGTTTTGTTATTTAGTGCTTTAATTTATTAATTGATTGATTGGCTAGTGCTTTTATTTAATTGGTTGGCTAGTGCTTTAATTTCTTAAATTGGGATGTTTAGGTGCCTGTGTATATCTTTTATTATTATGTATTTTTGGCCTTCATGCTTTTTATTAGGATGACCATTGACTGCTATAGAGGCTTATCATGTGCATATTATATGGATATGATGTACCACTATGCCAATCAATGGGTAGAGGATGGGTATAGTGGTCCCAGGGTGGTTGGTTAGGCCTCCTGGGTGGGTAAAGGGGGATGGGGGTGAACCCATTAATTACTATATTGGTTATTAACTGCTAAGGTGATTAAGGGGTTAGGGGCCATTAGATTGTATTTTTTCTCGTATTCTTTCTGGCCACGTAGGACATGAACCTGGAGTATGCTGATAAGGATGCCTTTCATGATGGCAGGGGTATGTAGAATGGTGTATTTACTTTATTTATGCTGGCTGGCTAATGTTTTGTTTTATAATAAGCAAAATTAGCTATTAACCATATCTGGATAATAGTAATTTTGCCCATTACTGTACTGTATGTGTTAGGGAGGGGGGAGAGGGGTGTATTTATTTCAATGTATTGCCAAAAAGACCACCCAAGAGCCCCGAGACATCTGACCTGAGGGAACAACCTGAGGACCCCCGGCCTCTGGTATAAATTATGTGGGGGTAGAGAAGGTGGGTATTAGTGTTGTGTTTTTAATGTTTATTGTGGATAGCAGTTCTTTTAATATAACATTTAATACTAGTGTATGAGCAGGAGGTCTCCGGAGCAGAAACACGTTGATTTGAGGTCCGGGGACCCCCTGCTTCCCAAGATACAGACCCCGTTATGGGGTGCCGGTATCTTCTATGCATTTAAATGTCCTGCGTCACATGACAGTGGGAATAAAATGCCTAGGAGACACAGCCACCCCATAATGGGGTCTGTATCTCGGGAAGCAGGGGGTCCCTGGACCTCAAATCCACGCGGTTCTGTTCCGGAGACCCCTGCTCATCTACCCTAGTAATAAAATTTATATTAAAAAAACATTAATTTCGGGCAAGATTTGTGCAGGGAGAGGTGGCTCTTTCTGAGCAGCTCTCTTCAGCTGAAAGAAATCGCTGGGTTAGCCCTTTTCAGAGGGTTGATCATCCCGTTGCAGGCTACCCACCTGTTTTTGGAATGGTGCTATCACAGGTAATCGAGGCTTTCTGAATACCGTGATAGCAACACTCAAAAACCAGGCAATTTAAATGGCCCAGCGATTTTTTTATATGAACGCTTCCAACATAGGCCCCACAGTATTATGCTATGCTTATGCTATGTTCGTTCGTATTTGGTATGTTTTTTCATGTATAGAAAGTCACATAAAGGATTCTTGCGCTCATGCTGTCTCGTTAAAGGAAATAATCCGCTTGCAGCAGTGCATGTAGGAGCCACTCCTCACGATGCTCCTATGAATGGAAAACTCCTAAGGGAGTTTTCCAAAAGACAAAAAAGACAAAACACACACAAGTGCTCCACAGATTAGTAAAATGTATATCACAATATTTAATAAAGGTCACTATGACCACAAAATACAAAGAATCACTTGATAAAAGGCACAAAACAAAACAAAAACACATATGCAACATATAGTGTGTTTGGTAAATCACACCCTGTGAATACCAAACCAAAGCATAACTCCAGTGAAATACATATAACTAGTATCTATATAGATAAAATAGCATCCACGCAGGGTGCACAATAACCTCTAAAAAAAAAAAAAGAAGCCCAATTGAGGGGAACGAAACTGATCACAAGAGGTGGCAGCAGGGGCTCAGTGTGGACGCAAAACTGTCCGGACACGCGAACACACGGCAGAAATTACCTCTCTGCAACCACTTCCTGGAATCCCGTTCCAGCCAAAGGGAGACTGCGCAATACTGCCTCTCATGACCCAATGTTCACGCAGTTTTGCGTCCACACTGAGCCCCTGCTGCCACCTCTTTTGATCAATTTCGTTCCCCTCAATTGGGCTTTTTTTTTCATGTACAGAATGTTTTTTCATATATTGGGCATAATAATGAATTAGATATTTAATCTTTGTAATGCAGTCAGTTTTTTAAGCTGCTTGTTTTAGGTCACCGCTGCACCAGTTTTGCACACTATTCCTATGAGAGTTATGGTGTTTATGATTGATGCAGTTTGCAATCAGGTATCTTTTACAGGGTTTAGGTGAATAGAGTTAAATTTATCACTGTGTTTATTGGTGTGATCTTAGATTAGAGGGAGTGTTAGGACCTCCTACCTTGAAAGTGGCAGCAGGCTTAAGACGCTTTTTGCCAAAGGGTTAAACTAAATGACCCTTTTTTCAAGAGAATATATAGGTATTGCACTGTGTATTTTTGTCACATTGGAAGTAGCTTTGGGCATCTTTGTCTGTTTTTTGTTGTATACATTTAGCCACGCCCACTAGCACTCTTTTTGACACTTATATACATATATATTATGTGGTAATGGTAGGGGGATCTCAGAGCTATTTGGGTATCTGTGTGTTTATTAACTGTGTGCAGCTAGTCTCAGCTGCTTTTGGGAGGGTAGTGCCTCCCCCCTCCCCCAAGGTTTAAGCTTGCCCCTCCCCATTTTCCTATTTGGCAGGTCAGTTTCATTTTGCCAGGTTATGACAGATCCAATGTGATCATTCTTCCTGTAATTATACAGGTTAATACGAATTTTAACCCAGGAAGTTTTAAGACCTGCTATGGTCATGCCTTGAAAGTGACAGCAGGCTTAAGATGCTTTGGCCAAAGGGTTAAACTAAACAACCCTTTTTTCAAGAGAATATATAGGTATTGCACTGTGTATTTTTGTCACATTGGAAGTAGCTTTGGGCATTTTTGTCTGTTTTTTGTATGTTCTTTAGGTATAAGAATCAAGATTTGATCACAGCTGACACCTGATGTTTAAGGGTTGTCACAGTCAAGGGTAGCACCAAGATACCTCACACTGAAAGAATTTAGCAGCTGAGAGCTCCCACACTTAAGGCCAGTGTGTTGACTTAGCTGAAGTCTTGTTGTCTTCGGATGGTGAGCATCCACCACGAGCACTTCTGCCTTATCAGGATTCAACCTCAACCAACTGGCACATCTATTGAAGAATGATAATGGGTCCCTAGTGCCTGGTGCAAAGGACAAGTAGAATTGAGTGTCAGCTGCATAGCAGTGATAACCCAGGCCATGACATCTGATTATGTCATCTAGTGGCAGCATGTACACTGCAAGCAACATAAAAGATAGGATAGAAACCTGTGGCACTCCACTTAACAGGGGCATGGGTGCAGCAGAGTACATGCCTGAAGATACACTCTGTGACCTGCCAGTGAGAAAAGATCTGAATCAGCTGAGAACTGTGCCACCCAGTTCACAGAAATCCTTCAGGTGCTCCATTAAGATACCCTTGTCCGAGGCGGAGCCTGGGAGCTGTGGTGCATGGATGCTTGATAACTGAGCTCCAGCCCTTCAGTGCAAACAATTAACTAAATATCGGCATTTTTGGCACGAAAATTTACAAAAAGACACCCTCAAGTATCTAAACAGCGGGGGATGCCGCTGACCACAAGAAGGGGCAGAAAAGTCCCTTCAGTAGCAAGCTACTTCCATAGAACCCCTTGCAAGTCCCCTGCAGCAATGGCGATGGGACAGAAAAGCAAGGAGAGCAGGAACAAGGACAAACCTCCCCCCCAATTGCCCAACGACGAGACGAACACGGACACAGAACCGGGGGCTAACAGACCACCCTCAGGAGCTGGAGATCAGGAGTGGGCCAGGGTTAAGGACATAAAAGAATTATGTGGGGAAATGAGGACATTTTTTAAGTCTGAACTATGGGCCCTGCGCAAAGACCTGGACGCCCTGGGAGAACGGACCAACACATTGGAGGTAAAATCAGACGAAACTATATCAGCCCTGCAGCAAACTAAAGCTGAGGTCGCCTCCCTGACGGCCCAGGTGCGGGAGATGGGGGACAAGTTGGAAGACTCCGACAACAGGGATAGGAGAAACAACCTCCGTATCAGGGGGGTGCCGCAAGCAGTAACAGACCCAGAGGATTTCATCACACGCTGGGTTGAACACCTAATCCCAGATGGATCTGAAACAGATAGACACCTGGATAGGTGCCATAGGGCGCTCCGCTCCCACCCCCAGCAAGGGGACCCACCCAAAGACATTATTGTCCGTTTCCATTTTTTTAAAACGAAGGAAACCATATCCCAAAAGACCAGGAAACAAAAGTATACTGAATTTGACGAGGTCCAGTTCCAAGTATTTCAAGATTTAGCCCCAGCTACGTTGGCCAGGAGGAGGAATTTATGGCCGGTCACAATAGCAATGCGAGACAACACCATAAAGTATCGCTGGCTGTTCCCCTTCGCTCTGCTTGTGATAAAAAATGGCACCCCACATACCTTAAGAAGACCAGAGGATGGTGATGCTTTTCTGCGCAGGTTGGGCCTTGAGCGGTCTTCGGGGTCCCCTGGGTCCTCCCCACATGCTTCCCCAAGGAGGGGGGAGGCTCCGGTGACCTCCTGGAGAAGGGCTGGTTCCGTGGCCGCCCCCCACCAAAGCTAAAAGCTAAAGACTTATCTACGTCAGCCAAACCTGTAACATACCCCAATGACCAAAAAACATACCCCGATGACCTGGGAAGCTGAGCTACCCCTGACTCGCCTAGAGAAGACATCACTACAGCCCCGATCGGTAAGGCCCAGAATGCAGACATGCCGCCGGGAGGCGTCGTCATGGACGTATCTGGCGATCTGTCGCGGATTTTGGAAGGGCGCCATCTTTCCTCCTTCTTCCTTCTGGGCTGAGCGGGAACCTCCGAGGAGTGGCGCGGACCCATTGGCCGCGCCTCCGACACGATCGACAGCCACCTCCAAGATGGCGGCCACCCCCCTTCTTCTGGTCCCGCCCCCTCTGCTTCCGGCGTCCAGCGTTGGCACGGGTGGGTGCGGGCACGGACGCGATGTGCCTGCGATCCCGTGCTGATTCTGGAGGGGTGACCGTCTTCCCTCTTGGGCTGAGCGGGTGCCCCGAGGAGAGGCGTGGGCCTACTGTCCGCGCTTCCGACAGCCAACTCCAAGATGGCGGCCCCACCTCTTCCGGTCCCGCCCCTCCGCTTCCGGCGTTGGTACGGGTGGTCGGCGCTCGAGGGGGGGGGGGAGAGAGACACGAGGGGAGGGGGGGGAAGAGAGACACAAGGGGAGGGGGGGGGAAGAGAGACACGAGGGGAGGGGGGAAGAGAGACACGAGGGGAGGGGGGGAAAGAGAGACATGAGGGGAGGGGGGGAAGAGAGACAAGAAGGGAGGGGGGAAGAGAGACAAGAAGGTAGGGAGGGGGAAGAGAGACAAGAAGGCAGGAGGGGGGAGAGAGACAAGAAGGCAGGAGGGGGGGAGAGACAAGAAGGCAGAAGGGGGGAGAGAGACAAGAATGCAGGAGGGGGGAGAGAGACAAGAAGGCAGGAGGGGGGAGAGAGACAAGAAGGCAGGAGGGGGGGAGAGAGAGACAAGAAGGCAGGAGGGGGGGAGAGAGACAAGAAAACAGGAGGGGGAGAGAGACAAGAAGGCAGGAGGGGGGGAGAGAGACAAGAAGGTAGGAGGGGGGGAGAGACAAGAAGGCAGGATGGGGGAGAGACAAGAAGGCAGTAGGGGGGGAGAGAGACAAGAAGGCAGGAAGGGGTAGAGACAAGAAGGCAGGAGGGGGGGAGAGACAAGGAGGGGGGGGAGACAAGAAGGTAGGGGGGAGACAAGTAGGGAGGAGGGGAGCAGACAAGAAGGGAGGGGGAGACAAGAGGGCAGAGGGGGGGAGAGACAAAAGGGCTGCAGAATACAATCAAATCAGACCGAGAGGTTTGGGGGACGGATATTAGGTGGAGTTCAAGTTAGCCACAGGTTAGGATGTAGTTAGGCTTAACACAGAAGTGTCATATAGGGGTAAAGGTTAAGGTATGCAAGATTCAGAGGGGAGGTTTAGAGGTGGGATTTCCCACGCATCCCACGCATCCCACGCATCCCCATATACGATACCCCTCTGAAAGTTTTCCCTTGATATAAGTCGTTTGAGGTGTTTGAAAAAGTTTTTATTATCTACAAAAGTTATCAGTTGATGTATTGCTGGTACAAGTTTATATAAATAATGCTTCAAGATGCGCTGGCGGGGACTACCCCCGCTGCAGGCTTCTCCTATCTCGACCCATTCCCCGGTAATGGGCCGTATTCTAGTCCCTAGGAGGCTTGTCCCTCGGGACACAGACAAGTCCACCATTACGGACGGTCTGCCAGGCCATACCTATGGGCATAAGGATCTCTCTGGGTCCACCCCAGATGAGATCTTCTCAATTCTTTGTATATTCACTAACAGAAACACACTGTTTACGCTGTCATTTTTGTCTTTTTGTTCGTTATATGTTATATGTTCCCCGGCCCTTTCCTACCTTCATGTGTCCCCCCTCCCTGGGCCCTGGCCTCCCATTTCCCCCATTCCCCCCCAGAGGAAAGAGGAGCGGACGGCAAGGGAATATGCGGTAAAGACATCACCACATCATCAGTCAATCCATCAGACGGATATCTCGGCCCTAGGAACGGGGTAAGACTATGGCTCATGATACGCCCTACACACCCACTATCACTAGATGGCCCTTAACATCATTTCACATAACATAAAGGGTTTCAACAGCCCCTGAAAACGCAAGATAGCATTTACAGAATATAAAAGGCGGGGTGCCGACATATTGATGCTCCAAGAAACTCATTTTAGCGACAAAAGTGCCCCCCGTTTCATGGATAAGCAATACTCGCAGTTTTTCCTCTCATCAGCCCTTGAAAAAAAGAAGGGAATCGCTATACTTTTCCACAACAAGATACCCTTTAACGTTAAAACAGTTAAAAAAGATAAAGAAGGTCGCTACATCATCCTAACGGGTTTCATACATGAGCAACCTATTACCGTAGCAGCCGTGTACGCTCCCTGCGAGCAAGACGCAAACATTTTTGATACCTTCTTCCAAACCCTGAATACCTGGGCACAGGGCCCTATTAAGATAGCAGGGGATTTTAACATAGCCCTTCAGCCAGCTAGATAGACCCAGCACCCCCAAAGAGAGTAACAAAAAAGCGAGACTCTCCCTGACTGCAGGCCTCCGGAAGAACCATCTAGTGGATATTTGGAGAGAGTTGCACCCGCTGGAGAGAGATTACACGTTTTACTCCCATCCTCACAACTCATATAGTAGAATCGACTACTTCTTCGTCTCTAGTAGACTGGTCCCGCTGGTCGCCCGTGATCCATGATATTTCATGGTCAGACCATGCACCTATTGAGCTAAGGTGTAACCAAATTAAACATGGCAGACTGGGAGCAAATTGGAAACTCAATGAATCCCTCTTAAAAATCCCTGATATATGCGAACACATTGGTAAAGAAATTAACCAATTCTTTGAAATCAACACAGGCTCTGTGGAATCCCAGTTAACTCTATGGGAGGCTCACAAGGCGACCCTCAGAGGCACGTTGATAAGTGTCGCGGCGAGACACAAGCGGGAAAGGGACGTTAAATTTATCACCCTTCAGTCTAAATTAAGCTCCCTATCTGAGAGACATAAACAACACCCAGATCCGCAGGTCCTCAAGGATTTCAAAGATACTAAGATTGAATTAAATATGCTTTAGACATCCAGGGCAGACAATTCGTTATATTGGTCCAAGAGGAAATTTTACGAAAAGGCCAACAGACAAGATACGATGCTGGCCCGTCTGCTACGTAACAGACAGACCAACTACAATATCCAAGCAATTAGATTGAAATCAGGCTCCACCTCGGCCAATCCTAAAATCATAGTCAATGAATTTAGTAAATTCTAGGAATCTTTATACAACGGTGAGAAAGTGGCACATACCACAAAAATGAGTAAGTCACTAGGAGATTTCCTAGCAAACTCAAATTTGGCAAAGCTCACTGAGGCGGAAAGAGAGAGCCTAGGGGTGGATTTCACTGGGGAGGAATTAGCCACGGTGATAAAAGAATTGAAACCATCAAAGGCCCTGGGCCCGTATGGCTTCTCGGGGCTGTACTATAAAAAGTTTCGCAAAGTGCTTACCCCAAGGCTGCTCCGAATGTTTAACGCAATATTGGCGGGAGCCTCAATCCCCGGAGAGATGCTCCGGGCATCTATATCACTAATCCATAAATCAGGCAAAGAACCACTGGAATGCAAAAGCTATAGACCAATCTCCCTGATTAATACTGACATTAAAATCTACGCCAAACTACTGGCCAATAGACTAAGTCAGATCCTGCCCAAACTGATACATTCAGATCAAGTCGGATTTATTAAAGGTAGACAAGCAGTGGATATTACCCGACGAATCATTGATCTGATAGAATTGGCTATCAGTGGAAAATCGCAAATTATGATGTTAAGTCTGGATGCCGAATAAGCGTTCGACAGGATCGACTGGCAATATTTAAAAGAGACGCTCTGGGCGTTTGGATTTGGGGAAAGGGTGAGTGAAGTGATTATGGCACTTTACTCAGGCCCTACTGCTACGGTCATACACCAGGGCTTTCCATCTGCCCAATTCCAAATTAAAAGTAGCAAGAGACAGGGGTGCCTGTTATCCCCCCTCCTGTTTGCCCTTTGTATGGAACCCTTAGCAGCTCAGATCCGTGGCTGTCCTGATATAGTTGGGGTAAATATTGACTCGCAATCCCACAAAGCAGCTCTATACGCTGACGACATTCTATTATTACTTTCTCGACCCCTCACATCTCTGCCAAATCTATTTAATCTGCTAGACAAATTCACTAAAATATCTGGATTCAAAATCAATCAATCTAAATCAGAAGCTCTAAACATCAGCCTCCCCACAGAGGTTGAAAAGCTACTAAAGCTAAATTTCAATTTTAATTGGAAACAGAACCAGATTAAATACTTGGGAGTCCATATTACTAAGGATGTTAGAGACATTTATAAGGCAAACTACCCCCTCCCCCTATTCAGATCACTAAAAGCTGACATCTCAAAATGGTCCTCCCAGAGAATCTCTTGGATAGGTAGGATACAAAGTATCAAAATGAATCTTCTCCCCCGTATCCTATACCTATTCCAAACACTGCCGGTGCCACTGAGACTGAAAGACCTACTCTCGCTTCAGTCTGATATCTCCAAATTTATATGGGGAGGTAAAAAACCGAGAGTAAACAAATTGACCATGAAAAGATCCTCCACAGCAGGGGGCTTAGCGGTACCTTGTCTGTGGTTTTACTATAAAGCGGCGCAATTAAGCCAAATTGTCCAATGGCACTCCAACCCTGCATTGAAAAGATGGGTGTAAATAGAAAGGGCAATCTGTGCCCTGATAGAGCTACAAACCTTGATCTGGCTCCCCAAAAAAAGCACATACAGGTGCTGCCATGCCGCTTTCTTCTATGACCAACTCGCTGTCAATATGGAACACGTCAAAGCACAATTGTAACGGATCCACACCTTAGTTTGCTGTTTGCCTTGCCTTACAGACCTATGCAGCCCTGGAACACTGCTCCTGATCTTTGCTGCAGCTCCACCCTGGGTTCACTCATTGAGGCAATGCTGTCACACGCCCCTTCTGCTATTGGTTCACTGACCTTTAAAGACACCTTTCCCACAATGCTTCCCTGCCGAGCATAACCCTTTCTGGTTGTCACAAGTGTTCTGCCACAAGCCCTAAGCCTTGGCTCTGTTGTGTACTAATCTCTCAAGTTCTATTCCCCAATTCACGCAGAGTTTTGTTCCTGTCTCCTGTGCTGAAGCGGAGTACTCTTCATGTTTAACTTCAGATCCTTGTTTCCTGATGCTGAAGCGGAGTACTCTTTATGTTAACTTTATGTTTCCTGAGGTCGGCTGCTAGTCGCACGCAGCAGCCTGTTCCTGTCTCCTGTGCTGAAGCGGAGGTCTCTCCAGTATTGACTTCAGCTCCCTGTTTCCTGAGGCCTGCTATCCTTCCACAGCAAGAGCCTCTCTACTGGTACCTGGGGCTAGCTGCTCATTCTCCATAGCAGTAGCCGTGTCCTGGTTCCTGTGCTGAAGCGGAGGTCTCTCCAGTGTTGACTTCAGCTCCCAGTTTCCCGAGGCTTGCTGTCCTTTCTCTGCAGAGCCTATCTATTTGGTTCCTGGGGCCTGATGCTAATTCTACATAGCAGAGGCCGTGTCCTGGTTCCTGTGCTGAAGCGGAGTACCTCCCATGTATCCTTCTGCTTCCTGTTTCCTGTGGTCTGCTGCCCTACCCTTAGCAGAGGCCAATCTTCGATTCCTGAGGTCTGTAGCTCTCTCTCTCCTTGCACAGGCCACTCTGGACTCTTGCGCTGAAGCACTGGTTTACCAGTGCTGCCTGGCGTCGTGCCCACTCCGGTCTGCCTATCCTTTCCTGAGACCAGTACCATGGGCCATGGTCACCGCACACACAGAACCCACGCCCGCGCTCACGCTCCTAAGCTGAAGCGGGGAACTTCTGATTACCTGTTGCCGAACTCCTGCTTGAATAATGTTTATCCTGATCTCTCCAGTCCTGACCATGGCTTGTCCACTGATGATGCTACCTTCTCCAGTCCCGACCCTGCTACGTACGACTACGAACTGCGCAATCCGGATCAGCCTGCGCGGTCTAAGGTCGGTGCTTTTACAACCCCACCTCAGCCACGCGGTCCGACCCAGGTTTGTGGCGAGCACAACCGTGACAACAATCACTCCCTCAACACTAAAAACTCCCTGATGTCCCCTGTAGACGGACGTTCACAGAGGTACACAATTGGAGACTTTATATGGTGAAATTATAACAAGGCTTTATTGTGCCTTTTCCTTATCATTAGGAAACCATCCAAACAAGGGGAAAACAAAGCTTCTATTCACTTGGGAGTATTTCTAGTGACATACTATGCAATTTCACACCTCCCTTAGTTAAGCATGTCTCCCAGCCCCAAAACATATAGCATGAAATAAGCAGATATAAGAAGTCTCTTAAGAATGAAAGTCTTATCTGTTCCTTGGAGGGAAAATCTTCTCAAATCCTGGTTCAGCTCCCTTCCCTCAGGGTGTGTCAGCATTCAGGTTTAGAAGTTTTCCCTGTGTCTTGAAATTAGCTATGCTGTGTCTTCTGGCAGAGCTCAAGACAGGTTGTGAGAGTAAAGACAATCTCTCCTCTCTCTCCCAAGTTCAGCTCAGGTATGAGCTAAGGAGACACTTCCTGTCTCAACAGACAGGCTTTTGTAAGCAATCTAAATCAGTCAGGTGGTGTTTATTAATTGACTACCAGCAGTTAACCACCACACTGCTGGATTAAAGGCACATTACTTGAACAGGGATTACTCCCCTGTTACATCCCCCCTTTGGGGGAACTCCGACTTTGCTCCTGGTCTGCAGTGCAGTAGTACCTCTAGTTGGAAAACGGCTGGATATACGCGCCTTAGAGACTTGGAGGGCAGTGGCAACAAAATTAAATCATTTGAGCAAATCAGATCTGAAAAGAATATCCCCATTCTGAATTTTTTAAGTACCTCCAGGTCCGAGCATTTTATAATAAACTAGCCCCTTATTCAACGCTGACCAATTTTGAAAAGCTCTGTCTGGCAGAATCAGACACTTCGGGACTCACATCGCAGTTATACGGAGAAGTGGTGGGTTCTGCTGACCACGAACAGGGACACCCAAGATACAGATCTTTGTGGGAATCTGACCTGGGAGAATCCCTAGAAGATGAGGACTGGAGCGATATCTATCTAGCGGCTGCCAAAAGCTCAATCTACACCACACTAAAGGAGAATGCATATAAGGTCCTAATGAGATGGTACCACACCCCACTAAAATAATCTAAGTATGTGCCAGGACTCTCCCCACTGTGCCTTCGACAGTGCGGAAAGTCGGCAGACCTGTTACATATGCTGTGGTCTTACCCTCGGATCGCACCTCTATGGGAAGAAATTCGTGATTGGACTCAGAGGATCTTGGGCCTCCCGATTCCCCTAGAACCATGGCTGTTCTTGCTGAACAGACCGCTAGAGGGGCTCTCAAGAGCAAACAACAAATTAATCGGTCACTTTGCCCTAGCAACCCGATGTGAGATCGCAGCAATATGGAAACGTAACGTGATTCCTTCCATCCCCAAGATTCGGAACAAGATTTGGTTTATCTGCCAGATGGAAAAGTTAACGAGTCTAGTTAACGACACTGGCATCAATTATCTAAAGATCTGGTTACCCTGGTTGGCCCAAACAGACATACCCGGGGTGGAACGGGCCACAATTTGGCATTGATAGCACTAGATGCATTCTCCTTTGGCAGGTCCAGCCTATATTCCACCTTGTTATTAAAATTATCAGGGAATCGGCAAACAGGTCATAGAAGTTCCTTGACAACAGGTGTACGTACACGGGCTCAAATAAGTAGGTCTTAGTGATCCTAGCTGAAGAAGCACCCTCCGAGAGCCGCTTTCACCTCAACGAGAAGACATGCCTCCCCCAACCCTATATCCTCCCTCCCTTATGTCTCTCCCCACACTCCCCCGTCATCCAGCGGTGAGTTATATGTCTCCTGATATGACGGTAGATATCAAGACACCGAAAGATGAATGCTAAGTTAGTCTCGTCTTGTGTTGTCCTGTCGTCATCCCACATACACTGTATTAATTTGAAAGACTATGTCATTTGTACCTCCCTTGAGTGGGTTTATGCCACGTTATGATTTGTACCTGTACATTACTTCAATAAAAATTACAAGTTACAAAAAAAAAAAAGATACCCTTGTCCACGGTATCAAGTGCTGCAGAGGTCAAGGAGTACAAAGCTCGAACAGTCACCTTTCTCTCGTCATCAGGAGATCATATAGCACATGAGCCAAAGCTGTTTCAGTACCATGTCATCTTCTGAATCCTGACTGGAATGGGACATTAATGTAATGAGCTTATAGATAGCTTTCCAGTTGGGTTGCCACCCATTTCTCAATAACCTTCCGTAGGAAAGGAAGGTTTGATACAGGCCTGTAATTAGCCATGCAATCCAAGTCTAATGAAGGCTTTTTTAGAAGAGGTCTGATGACTGCTTCCATCAGTGGTTCGGAAAATATCCCTGTCTGCAAAGAGCACAGAACTATTTTTTACGAACACTGGGCTGATTTCATTAGCACAACCTAAGATAAGGAGTGTTGGGACTGATTCCAAATCACAAGTAGTGAGTCGCAAGCCCTGGATTGTTTACACAAGGTCTCTACATCCAGATGGTCTAAGCTAGTCCATAAACCATAGAACCAGCACTTTCATGCCTTTAACCCTGACACTTATTAGATAGCACAGTAAGGACCCAAGCCTTGAGGTTACTTTATCGGAGAAGAAGAGTAAAAAATCATCACACCGGGATTGTGAAAAGGCTTAATCGGACTGAAGACATGCTGGTTTGCAGAGCTTCTCCGTTGGGCGGAAAAGCTGAGGTGGTCTATTGTCCGCTGCCATGATCTCACGTGACAGGAACACAGACTTCTTACTAGCAATTTTGGACTGGTATTTCATGATATGACAATCAGTTTAAGCTTGTCCTCAACCATGGAAGACTTCCACCAGGATTGTAGTTAACCCATCTGGGAGCCAATGTGTTAACACATCAATCCCACTTAGATTACTCCCAAACTGTTACATATGCCTATAGCATATATTATCTCTTACTGTGCATGCAATGTCTTGTATATAATGTGTAACCCTGCTCACTTAATGTAACTATGTTAGCGCTTCCCAGAGGCACTTAAATTAGATGCCAGGGAAGTGGCGAAGTCCTCTGTAAATGTCACTTACCTTGGTTCAGATGGTTTCTGGAGAAGTGTCGCCATGGCAATGTGATGTCATGATGCCCAGAACCAAGGTAAGGGGGGGTGGGGGCATGCAGAGAGAGGGGGACAGCTGGCATGGGGGTGCAGGAGAAAAAGATTGCGCTCCCCAGCTCTATCTCATCATCTCTCCCCCTCCTCATCTCTCCCCCTCCTCCTCCTCATCATTGATTTTTTTCATCCTAGTCCTGTAAAAGAAAATCTTCAGTTTGGGAAAAATATGTTTTTATCAAAACCTTTAAATTATTTTCTATAAACTGCTTTATGATTAGTATTAGTCACTACAACAGTCACTACAACTTTGGAACCAATGTCAATCTTTTCCTCCCTTACCTATAAGTTCATACTTTAATATTTAATTAAAGCAGTAGATAATACCAATATGTCATATTTGTATTGTGTTTTTGCTATGTAATTCTGGTCCTAGGTGTGACTGGACCTTCAGAGGGTTATTTGGGATGATTCAAAGGTTAGCAGCTTTATTATTAAGTTATTAATACAGAGATACAATAATTAATACTTTATGTGGTTTATAGTTTAATGGAAGATCATCACGCATGATCATGAAGTGCTGTTCAGTGCAAAAGCTAGTCACCTTTCCCCAGCTACTTTTAAAGCAAATTGACATGATAGAGTATATACAAAATAAAATTGCTACAGTTTAGGTTTAATATTTTGGCTTTTGGGACAGTGTATCCATAAAGCTAAGAACATGTTACAAATCATGTGAAAAGGGTAATTATACATAAACTATAAATAAGGATAACAGCCCAAAACATTAATTTCATTAGTTTAGATATAATATGATCTGACAGCACTGAATGAGTTACACTGTATGCACTGAAAGAATGTATAAACATTTTTGTGGTATTGTGGTTACTTTTTATAAACTTCACATTTCTGCTCTGTTGTGCAACATTTATGATGGGAACATTCAAAGCCATATGTATTATCTTAAAGTTTACAAGTTTAAAAAAAAAAAAAAACCTGATAATAAAAATGTATCTTCTTTATAATTTATAGTCAACCAAACCCCCTATTTACATCCAACCGTTGCCAAAAGAAATAAATAAATGCAAATCACTAGGTTTAATGATTCCTCGAGTGAAAAGATCATGCCTGTATTCCAGACAGGGAGAGGTGAAAAGTATGTGAAGTCTCATCACAAAGCTGTACTTTCCAAGCACTTCTAGCAACTGTAATATGACCCGAGGGGTCGTGTTTATTGCAACACGTGAGTGATTTGGATGCCTGGAGGAATTTTACGCGATAGATCTGAGACAGTTACAATTTGTGCAGGGAATTTGTTCTTGTTGCTGCTGTGCCACATCAGTGAGTCCTGGAAACAAAGGGTAACAAACATGCTGCCTCTGCTCGGTTGTTTGCTTACCCTCACGGCCGGGCTCGCACAGATCTCGCCCAGATGCCACCCCGGAGATCGAGTGTTGGGTAAGAACAGAACCCAGATGCCATTGTCTATCGTGTGCTGATTTAAGATAGTCCTACATTACATTTTAATTAAGACTAAGTATTAATATATTATTATAATATTGAAATATTCATTATATAAATATATATATATATATATATATAATAATTGTATATTATTATAATATTAAATAATATTAATTAAGATTAAGTATTAATCTCTTTGGTGCACACAAGATACACACACACACACACACACACACACACCTACATACAGTACACACACGGTACAGTTCTTTGCACCAGTTTTGCAACCTGGGACACTGATAATGTTGATAACGTTTTGAAGGAAATAAGCAAGGACAGTAGATCTTGGATAAGATTTTTTGCATCTCAGAGCAGCAATAGCAGCAATTCTTCCTACTTGTTTTTATTTCTTTGTGTGCTGAAAATTTACATTTCAACGTGCCAACATTTCTCGAAATCACCCCAGCAAGTCAAAAGAAATGCACCTTCATTTGGGATAGGTTTGTTTCATGGATCTGACTGTCATTTAGACATCTATTTTTTTTATAGTCAAATAATTATGTAGATATATTGAGAACCAGGGTGTTCATAAACCCCCAATACATTTTCCATAAATAAATAAATGGTTCTACTTTGTTAACGGTTTAATGGATGTTTAAGTAGTAGTGCCACTGTGCCTCATTGCAAGAAATTGTAAATCAGTGAACAACAGAGACATGTATTTTGTAACTTATTTTAGAAATATGTATTAAGCATATATGCATTCTTCTATAGTAAGAAATTCAAACATCAGATTTGTAAATAAAAAAGTAAAGGGGCATTTGTAAAAAATAGCAATGTTAACTAATGGATTAGACATGTGAATTAAATCAGCATTCAAATATCTAATAGCTGTTGAAACTTGCTCAGCTGTCCACTGCCTGAAATGTGAAGATTTGGGTTTTGCAAATAAACGTTTAGCCTCAAATAATTAAATAAACCCATTTTAACTTTTTAAAGGGCAGTTCCATGTAGCAGGCTATTTATCTTTTTTTTAATCAGATAATTGTAGGTGTGTATATAAATATATATATAAATATATATATATATATATATATATATATAAAAGAAAAGAGAAAAAAGCGCCGATTCCTAGTGCATTACTGTGCAATAAATTATTTAATTTCCCAAAAAGGCTCATAAAATGAACTCACAAACATAGATAGATAAAAAGCATGTTATGAGATAATACTCATGCTCCAAAGGATCAGCAACCGCCGCTTCACTGCTACACTGCTCCGTGGCTTCACCGTGTCCAAACTTGTCCTCGTGGTTCACCGTCAAACAGGAACTCACGAAATCGGGCTCACCGCAACTCCTCTCCCCGGTCACACACCAACAGATGAACTTTGGTTCCCTCTGGGGACGATAGATGTGGCGGGACTGCAAATGACGTCACCCGATCAAATTCAAAGGACAAACGGGCTAGGATTTACCAACAGGTCTGCCAGCAGCATTGGAGGATCAACTGCACAACTGTTGGTAAATGCTGCTGGCAGACCTGTTGGTAAATCCTAGCCCGTTTGTCCTTTGAATTTGATCGGGGGACGTCATTTGCAGTCCCGCCACATCTATCGTCCCCGGAGGGAACCAAAGTTCATCTGTTGGTGTGTGACCGGGGAGAGGAGTTGCGGTGAGCCCGATTTCGTGAGTTCCTGTTTGACGGTGAACCACGAGGACAAGTTTGGACACAGTGAAGCCACGGAGCAGTGTAGCAGTGAAGCGGCGGTTGCTGATCCTTTGGAGCATGAGTATTATCTCATAACATGCTTTTTATCTATCTATGTTTGTGAGTTCATTTTATGAGCCTTTTTGGGAAATTAAATAATTTATTGCACAGTAATGCACTAGGAATCGGCACTTTTTTCTCTTTTCTTTTTTTCTATGCAGGTGGTGAGGGAGGTCGTTGCACCCTCGTTGAAGAAGCTGCCTGTTTCCTGATAGTGCTTTATTTTTTCCCCTCAATTGGACATTGTTTTGGGACTAAAAAGGACAGCTTGTATTGTGCACCTATAGGAGGTTCAACAGCACTATATATGTTTTTGTATATATATTTTATATGGCTAGACATCTATTTGTCAGGTTTTATTAATGTTATTGGTTAATATATTCATGTAATCAATACTAATAATTTATATTATTCAATCCACCTTACTCTCTGACATCTCCACACAGGCGCAGATCTTCATTGTATATATATATATATATATATATATATATATATATATATATATATATATATATATATATATATATATATATATATATATATATATTTTTTTTTTTTTGCCCACAGCTGTACTTAGCACTTTACAAGAGAGATAATACAGTACAGGGTATTGATGTAAACAGTTTTTCCAACAAAACATCTACATCAGCTGTTCCAAAACTTTCCAACTGTTAAAAGCTACTTTATTTTTTTCCATATTTTTAAAACATATACATACATCTCTATCATATTTTACTGTTCAACCTCTTTACAGTGTGTCATGGATGGAAGGAGAAGGAAACCATGGGGGGGGGGAGAGCTACAGATCATATGATCTAAATTGGATTGGTGTGATGCAAAATTTTAGGATGACCATACTGAAATAACTTTCCATGCAGACAAAGAAATCTTAAGATAATTTTTATATCCCAAATAGCCATTGAATGGTTGTTTTCTTAAGAGACAGGAATTGAGAGCAGATAAGGAACATTTGGCTGACCCAATGTACTCTTTTCCCCAACAGACAGTTCACTCCAGAAAATATGTTTCTGTTTAATAAAAGGGACTCCTTTATTAATCTGTGCTGACAAGTAAAGTTATTGCATACCACAGCACATTATCATTTTTCACTTGCTCAATTCCTTTAGTTGTTAGGCAGAATTCTTAAAGGTGCAGTTCTTTCTAATACCAATGGAAGCAGAAGTTGCTTTTTCTCATATACTGCCATATAAGTTCCTTAAAACAGCAGTCCAAGCTGCCGTTTTAAAAATGTGTATTTCTCCCCCCCCCCTCATCCCCTTTAATATGTGCATTAATACAATCCACACAATGATAAATAATTAGCTACGTTCCCGATCGATCCATTCTCCTGTGATGGATCGGTGAAGATTCGGCTTGGGTGTTCACTAAATGGCTGCAGAGGAGTATTGACTCAGTAGCTGTTACTTTTTAAATGGTTGCTATCGAAACAAAAAGGGCTTGTTACATTATAATACATTAAAAATGTCATTGAGAGTTGTTTAAAAAATGCTACATGTTTTTTCTTATAGTACAGAACTGATTTATTTATAAAAAAAAAAACAACACATGTATGATATTGCTTGGTCTGCAGCTTTAAAATATGGCTTGGACATGACTTCGTAGAGAAGACTGATAATTGACGGCTAAGTTTCCAAAGTGTCCAAAGTGGTTCTGTGTGCGTGGTCTTTCGAGCACTGGTCTTCCTCCAACCCTCCCCTCCAGTTGGAGGTAGTGCTGGAAATATAATGCAAGACTCCAATATTTTTATTGAAGTATTTTTGCACCATAGAATTAAATCTTGGGCAATCCGTAAAAAGGTCCCCTTCAGGGCCAGAGGTCCTCCACTTCCATGCAGATTATTGTCTGATTACGATATACTGTAACCTTAGAAAATGAGCATACAGGTTATGTCATAAGGGCCACAGGATATGCACTGTATGTCCATAGGGCACTAAATGGATGAATGGGTTACAGCTAGGCTTCTGTCTCAGGTCTCTGCTGCTCCTTGAGAAGATCTTTAGTTTGGGCCAGCCTTTGTCAGGTCTCTAGAAAAGTACTGTAATGCTCTGGAGCCCTGGAAAAATGCAGTCTGTGCTACTCCCTGCTCATATCTATATTATTACAATCTTACTTGGAGAAGGAATCTAGTGGTGGACAGCAAGACAAGGGAAACATTCACTCACACGGCAACTCCCCACTTGCTGCTCTTCTCTGACTATTCTGATTGCCTTTGTATTTGTATTGATTGCTGATTGCGTCTGTGGATTATGCACCGCCCCTGTAGTAAATTTGGAAAATGTGAGTTTGATTCTAGTAGGCAAGGGTGAGAGAGAGCACACAATGGACAAAAGATAAAAAGTACACAGTAGGCCATAAAAGAGGAACAGAAACAAAGAGGGTAAAAGACAGTGAAATATGTGGGTGAAAAGGAGAGGAACACAAAGTGGGGTTTAGGAGATACAACAGAGACAAATAATGAGACACACAGTTTAAAGCAGCAGTCCAAGCTGGCTTTTTTTTTTTTTAATTTTCCCCTTTAATATGTGCATCAATACAATCCACACAATGATAAGTAATTATCTAAGTTTCCGATCGATCCGTTCTCTTGTGATGGAAATAAATTATCAAAAAATAGATTTCTTGAGTTCAACAAAGACCTTAAACATTAGTAAGGCAGATGTTAATAAACTGAGGTCTAATCTAGTAGTAATACAATGGGATGATGTTTTTGCAGGGAAATTTTTTTTATTTTATTTTATTTATAAAATATTTTTACCAGGAAGTAATACATTGAGAGTTACCTCTCGTTTTCAAGTATGTCCTGGGCACAGAGTAAAACAAAAAATGTCATTGAGTTGTTTAAAAAAAATGCTACAAGTATTTTCTCATAGTACAAAACAGATTTAGTAAATAAAAAAAAACAGACACACACAGGACATTTCTTGGTCTGCAGCTTTAAATAAAAAAGTAAGACACGGGTGGAAAATTAAAGAAGAGACAAACACACACACTGGAAGAAATGAGAGCCAGTGGTCCAGCCGTCCTATAATAGGGCCGCGCGCACACGGCAGTGAGCGTGGAGCCGGACGATCAGGGAGAAGACTGTGAAAACTATGCTACCGCTCAGTGACTGCAATGTATGTATGTATGTGTGCATGTATGTGTGTGTTTCTGTATGTAAGCTTGTCACGGTAGCTTGTGACAAGTTGTAATTTACACCAAAACTATATATAAATATATATATACCTGGGTTTGAACTGGGACGAGACTTAAGATATAATAAAGTGATTTTATTCCTTGATAAAGGTGAACACAGCAGATATGTACAAATAACAGGCAAAATATAGACACTTACTTAAAGATTATGGCAAGAAAGCCATCAGGATTAGAGACTGGCCACTTCTCCCATATTTCAGTTGACATCACAGCAAAACAGGGAGGATACATGCATGCATGAAGATCATTTGCATGAACAACAATGAAGAACTTTCCATGAACAACATGAACAACTTTGATAGAGGGTGGACAGCTAGTTTATATACCGTTTGTCCCTCTATCTGTAACCTTAGGTGCCGTGACGGCTAGCAAATGTCCCTTTCAAGCTTTTGAAGCTTGGTTTGGACTTCCAGCGCCCAGTGTAAAAAGTTACACGTACTCTGGTTAATTTCCTTTTGGTCAGCTTGGGCCAAGCATAAGCAATCAGCCTTTTAGCCTTTGATGACCAAGTATGTAAATTCTCCTTTCCTGCTCATCACAACAGGGGTTCCTCAGAACTCAACCAAAGTTTCATATTTACTGCAAATCATTGCATAACTTCCGTTCCGTAATACACACAGTCAGGTGAGATATATTAATACAATCCTTGACACCTGACGCTCGCAGAGAGACCAAAAATTACAGTGTAATATGAAAATTAATAGAGATATTAATATCTGGCATTTAGCAGCAGGTACATATACAGTGTTTAGACTCCCAAAGATATGCTAAATCTCACGATTACAAATATGTAACTCTTATCCTTTTCAGCCAAGGACATCTCATAATATTCTTATATTTAATAAGGACACCAATTCAGATATCCTGTTTGGGGTAGCCCCCCCCTGGCCCCATCAATAAAACCTTTTGAAGCAGGCTGGTAGCTCCTCGCATAAACAATTCGGTAATTACTTCTTTGATCAGGATTATTAACTTCCATTGTAAGTGTGAAGGACCAACACTCAGTTTCTTGGTTCTGGACATTTTAAAAACTGCAAAAAGTCACTTTATCAAAAATATATGTCCCTCTTATGACAAAGTTATATTTTTTTTATGTGGGTACTTGGGGTTTTTCCCTGAGGCTGCATCTATCATGTGGGGTTCTAAAACCTTCTCTTCTCTAAGACACCAGCTAAGAATACCTTGCTGGCAGGCAAGACAGGTCAAAATATTCCCCCCCTTTCCCCTCATGCTCCAGACATCCCTGCCATGCAGCTATTTCTCATAAGAGGCCACCCATACAAGGCAATCCACTTACACGCTGGCACAGGCAGTTGCAGGCCCATGAGGCAAAGGGAATACACAGATAACGCATTACTTAGCCCACTGGGCTTTCACAGTTAACCCCTTAAGGCCCAGTGTGTGTGTTATGCAGACACTGATTAACCCAGACATTACAATGGGACAGGGGAACAGGGGAGAATACATTTACACAGGGGAATAAGCATTTTCATGTTATTTAACAAGGGTTAAGTCACAGTTCTGGGTCTCAGCCCAGTTAACCCCTTGTCTCCCTGGCGAGGTTAGAGAAGGGCCCTTGGGGGGTAACCCCGTTAATCCCGGGCCAAACCCTCCCTACCGTCACACCTCCCCTGCTCAAGGGGCCCTGGTACCCCAGCGGCCTCCCCATGGCCCTGGGATACCACTGGCGCTCTTGACGCACTCAATACGTCCTGAGGGATTGGCCTGGCAAAATTGTCCTCCGGCATTGACCAGTACACAGTGGATTGTAAAGTCCAGGTCCTGCTGCGCCGGGCTCCACCGTGGCCTCCGGGCCTTCTCCTTTGCCTCCCTCTGCCCCCCACCCAGTGTCTGGCGAACCAGATACATAGTGAAGGGGCCCCTGTGCAGACCATGCTGCACATTGCCCAGAGACTGGCATATCTCTGCACCAACAGGAGACCAGCTATCAAGCACAGACCGTCGCTTTCCTGTGAACCAAGTCTGGGACAGGGTTATGTCACTATTCTGTAGGGACCCTACCTGCCCTGGCTCTGTGCCACCCTTAAGCTGCTCTGCTATACTCCTGACTCTCCTCTCTGGCTGCCTATCTACCCACAGCCTCTCCTTTGGGAACCCAGGGGGTTCTGTCAGAGGGGTCATTCCTGGCCAGTCAGAACAAGGGACCTTCTGCCTACCTAGCCCATCCCTAGCTTCTGCCAGCTGCCTAACACCCCACTGACCTCCTATCTCCCCCGGCTCCACGGTGCCTCCCTGCCTAGCCTCCCCTAGGCCCAGCACCTCAGCCTGCTGCTTACCTCCCTGCAGCCCACCTGCACTCCTCTCCTCCCTGGGAAATCCTACCCCAGACCCTGGAACTACCTGAGTGCACCTACCTCCTTGACCTTGTCTCCCCCTTACCAGGGATGAGCTCAGGGGCATCTCTCCAGATGCAACCGCCTTAGCCCTTGGCTGGCAGGTATCCCTGGGGTGGCACAAGCCTGCCACTGCCCCGGATACCCCCAGCCCATAGCCAGGCTGCAACAGGGGGCTGCCGATCTGAGACACCCCCTGAGGCTCTGCCAGGGTAACGGGAAACTCTAGCTGCAATACCTGCTGCTTTCCCTCCCTGGATACCACTAGCCCTCCTTCTCTCACTGAGATCTGCTGCTGGCTACCTACCTGCAGCCTCCCCTCACTCCGCTTCTCCCTAGCTAACCCTAACCTGGGTCCTAGGGACACCTGAGTGAGGCCATCTCCCTGACACTGTCTCCCCCTTACCAGGGATGAGCTCAGGGGCACCTCTCCAGATGCAACCGCCTTAGCTTTTGGCTGGCAGGTATCTCTGGGATGGCACAAACTGGCCACTGTCCATGATACCCCCAGCCCATAGCTAGGCTGCAACAGGGGGTTGCTGATCTGAGACACCCCCTGAGGCTCTGCCAGGGTAGCGGGGAAAACTGGCTGGCTCACTTGCTGCCTTCCCTCCCCGGTTCCCACTGGCCCACCCAGCCCTCTCCCAGGCAATCCTACCCTAGAGCTGGGTGCTAACGGGGCTAGCCCCTCTCCCTGAAGCTGTGCCCCCATTACCGGAGGTGAGCTCAGGGTTGCTGGTGCAGATGCACCCACCTTAGCTTCTGGCTGGCAGGTAATCTGGGGGTGGTCTAACTGTGCCACAACCCCTGGTACCTCCAGCCCATAGCAAGGCTGCAACAGTGGGGCTCTTAACGGAGAGTCCCCTTGCTGCTCAGCCCAGGTAATGGGGACGTCTAGCTGCCCTACCAGCTGCCCGTCCTTCCCCTCCCCTGGTACCCCTATCTCCTGCCACCCCCCGGTCACCCCTATAGTGAAACAACAGGGTACAGTCATAGGGAAACATAAGTCAAAGTCAGTCTGCGACTTGGTCTGGCTTACCTTGCTGGTCTCCGCTGAGACCGCCGCCTTCATTGGTCCCAATTGCAAGGGGACTGGAGCAGCCGCCGCCGGCCCCATCTGGGCTGGGCAGCGCCGGGCCGCTGCCGCAGCAGCGCCCGGGTTGGGTACAGGTAAAACGGTGCAGGACAAGGGTCCCAGGTCTTTGTGGAGGAACACAGCTCCATGCAAACTTGGTAAAATAACCCCCTCCCGCAAACCCTGTCCCTCCCCCCAAATAAAACTGCCGCCGGCAGGATGCCCGAGTGGCGGCTTTTCCTCTGCCGCCGCCGCTGGTTCTCCGCTGGGATCAGGTGGATGGCCGCTGCTCTCCGCCGCTGTTGCTGATGTAGCCCGTCCAGGTTCTCCAGGAGACGTCCCGCGGAGGGTTGTCGCCCCGGCTGGGCGGGAGCCATCAGAGGATGCCGCTAACTGGGTCATCTTTTCCGCAGCTCGTAAGCGTTGGCCCTGAGGGGCTTCTTCGCCTGACCGCGCACGGTCACGGCACTGGGCATTATTGTGGCCCATTTGTTGGCAGTGCCACAGCAACTGCCGGTGCTTCTCCGCCACCGGTGGACTAACCCCAGCAAGGGGCAACGGAGTCCAGACCGGAGTTGCTGGAGCGCCGGGCTCATTCCAGAGCTTCTCTGCCGCCGGTGGACTAACCCCAGCAAGGGGCAACGGAGTCCAGAGCGGAGATGCTTGAGCGCCGGGCTCTGGGGGGGGGATAAGCGGGTCGGATCATTGCCAGCTTCAGCTGCTCGAGCCGCTCTGCTGGGGACATCTCTCCCTGCGCAAACATCAGAGCCAGCAATTCTGGGTAAAATGGACTGGCCGCCGCAACGGCCAATACCTCTCCTGGTGCAAGACCACCCGCCCCCTCCACAAGTCTCTGCCGTCCCAGAGCTGGGTCCCTTCCCTGCTCTCCGGGCGGTGTGATGGTTACAGCAGCTGCAGCTGTGGATCTTTGCTCAGCCTGCCGGGTTTCATGCTCACCCATTGCTGTCTCTCTCTCAGCCTTGCTGGCTGCTGCTCCCCGCTCCGACTTGATGCACTCCTCCGGTCTCAGTGCCCGGCTCCAGTCAGACGGATGGCCGGCACTTTGGTTCTGGAGGAAATGCTTCTCACAAGTAGGGGAACAGTGAGGAGGTGCCATATCTTGTGTTATATGTTGTACACTGTGTGTTCAATATCTTTAGTCCCAGGAACTTGTAATTACCATCAAGTTCCAACTAGATCACAGTACCCCGCAGAATACTGTAATCCAGGTCCAGTTCGGTCCCGCCAGCTGCCACCAGTTAATTACAAGCTTGTCACGGTAGCTTGTGACAAGTTGTAATTTACACCAAAACTATATATAAATATATATATATACCTGGGTTTGAACTGGGACGAGACTTAAGATATAATAAAGTGATTTTATTCCTTGATAAAGGTGAACACAGCAGATATGTACAAATAACAGGCAAAATATAGACACTTACTTAAAGATTATGGCAAGAAAGCCATCAGGATTAGAGACTGGCCACTTCTCCCATATTTCAGTTGACATCACTGCAAAACAGGGAGGATACATGCATGCATGAAGATCATTTGCATGAAGAACAATGAAGAACTTTGCATGAACAACATGAACAACTTTGATAGAGGGTGGACAGCTAGTTTATATACCGTTTGTCCCTCTATCTGTAACCTTAGGTGCCGTGACGGCTAGCAAATGTCCCTTTCAAGCTTTTGAAGCTTGATTTGGACTTCCAGCGCCCAGTGTAAAAAGTTACACTTACTCTGGTTAATTTCCTTTTGGTCAGCTTGGGCCAAGCATAAGCAATCAGCCTTTTAGCCTTTGATGACCAAGTATGTAAATTCTCCTTTCCTGCTCATCACAACAGGGGTTCCTCAGAACTCAACCAAAGTTTCATATTTACTGCAGATCATTGCATAACTTCCGTTCCGTAATACACACAGTCAGGTGAGATATATTAATACAATCCTTGACACCTGACGCTCGCAGAGAGACCAAAAATTACAGTGTAATATGAAAATTAATAGAGATATTAATATCTGGCATTTAGCAGCAGGTACATATACAGTGTTTAGACTCCCAAAGATATGCTAAATCCCACGATTACAAATATGTAACTCTTATCCTTTTCAGCCAAGGACATCTCATAATATTCTTATATTTAATAAGGACACCAATTCAGATATCCTGTTTGGGGTAGCCCCCCCCTGGCCCCATCAATAAAACCTTTTGAAGCAGGCTGGTAGCTCCTCGCATAAACAATTCGGTAATTACTTCTTTGATCAGGATTATTAACTTCCATTGTAAGTGTGAAGGACCAACACTCAGTTTCTTGGTTCTGGACATTTTAAAAACTGCAAAAAGTCACTTTATCAAAAATATATGTCCCTCTTATGACAAAGTTATATTTTTAATATGTGGGTACTTGGGGGTTTTCCCTGAGGCTGCATCTATCATGTGAGGTTCTAAAACCTTCTCTTCTCTAAGACACCAGCTAAGAATACCTTGCTGGCAGGCAAGACAGGTCAAAATATTCCCCCCCTTTCCCCTCATGCTCCAGACATCCCTGCCCTGCAGCTATTTCTCATAAGAGGCCACCCATACAAGGCAATCCACTTACACGCTGGCACAGGCAGTTGCAGGCCCATGAGGCAAAGGGAATACACAGATAACGCATTACTTAGCCCACTGGGCTTTCACAGTTAACCCCTTAAGTCCCAGTGTGTGTTTTATGCAGACACTGATTAACCCAGACATTACAATGGGACAGGGGAACAGGGGAGAATACATTTACACAGGGGAATAAGCATTTTCATGTTATTTAACAAGGGTTAAGTCACAGTTCTGGGCCTCAGCCCAGTTAACCCCTTGTCTCCCTGGCGAGGTTAGAGGGGGGCCCTTGGGGGGTAACCCCGTTAATCCTGGGCCAAACCCTCCCTACCGTCACAATGTGTATGTATGTTTTGTTTTTATGTGTTTTGTTTTTATGTGTTGTTGCATGTGTGTAGTCAGTCACTTTTTACACTTCTTCGCAAGAAAACTCTTATTAATTATGAAGAGGGAACCTCAGCACCTACTTTCCAGAACTCGTAGAACTGCAGACATTTCAGCTCTCATTGCATAGCTGACATGTCTGTTTAAAGTCAGTAGTTTTGCATTAACACTTTCTCTACCTGTGCATTAATGGGCCTTCTAACGGCTAAAGGGTTAACATTTCACTAATTTAGTAATCAGTAAATTGTTGACATTCAATGAGATATATATTAAATGTTCTGACAAAAAAAACATTTAAATATAAATTGAATAGGTACAGAGTAACACACACACACACACACACACACACACACACACACACACACACACACACACACACACACACACACACACACACACACACACACACACACACACACACACACACATACACACACACACACACAGTACCATTCCAAGCCTGTCGCTCACAGCAGCACGGACCGTACACACAAAAAGAGTGCGTCACGTGCACGAGCGTTCGCACAGGCACGCGCGCTCGTGCCCACTATATTACGGGCCTGAGAGGTAGGACCATGCTGATGCTGCAATTAAAGTTGGCCTATTTTGACATTGAAATAGTGAAGAAGATGGCATTTATCCTCTTCCCTAGTGGCTTCTACTTAGCTTTCTGCCATTTAACCAACAAGACGGATAATTTGATTGCTTACTGATTTTTGTTGGCAAACTGTATCTACAGTATAAAGGCATGGAAAAGGATGGGGCACACGCTTAAACCCTGTGTGTGCTACATTGTAGTGTCGAAGCCTGCAAGACCACCTGGTGTAATTACTATAATTAGAATCAACTTGAGGAAGCATGAAAGGGAGTAATAGATTGAAGTGACAGGAAAGTAGTGAAACATTTAAGTGGTAGAGGAACTATGGAAATGTTTCTGCATCTCCACTGTCCCAGTGTGAATAATCTGTTTAATATTGTAAAATGGCATGTTTAAAACCGCAGTTCAAGCTGCCGTTTAAAAAATAAATACAAATTTCCATTCAATATGTGCATCAATACAATCTGCACATTGACAAGTGATTAGCTAAATTGCCGATAGATCTGTTCTCCTGTGATCGATCGGCGAAGATTTGGCTCAGGGGTTTACTAAATCCCTGCCAGTGCTGCATGAGAGGACCCAAAAGGCAAAATTCTGTGTGGAAGATCATGTGACCAGTCTGTCACTAGATACAATTGGTGCACTGCTAGAGAGGGGACAGGGCTCAAAAAGGGATGTGCCCAAGGTTGTTTCTGAAGAGGATTTGACTTTGTAAATGGTTGCTATAGAAACAAATGCTTGTTACATTAGATAAAAAAATGTAAATGCTACATATATTTTCTTATAGTACAGAACTGATTTATTATATAAAAAAACCACATGTAGGATATTGCTTGAACTGCAGCTTTAAGAGGCATCTGCAACAGGACAGGATATTGAATAGTATTTTCTAACAGTATTCTTATATGTTATATTCTAATTTAAAAACATCTAAAAAAAAAAACATACAAATACACTTCTGAAACATTACTTATATAATAGTATTTGTGCTAAAAATGTAATATAATATATAATGTCAGTTTTTACTGATTTCTTCCATTTTTGTGGCATATGATTTGAAGAGTAAAGTGCTTTAGTTTATCTACAATTAAATAATTGTTTTGAAGTCTTTCAAGATAATCTTTGTTTTACATGTATATTTAGATTAGACATGGCATTTAAACCCATTCTCTTCCAGCTCCCTTTTTCTACTTGACCCATTTAGAAAACAATATAGACCAACCCAAAGATACTAAATAAGTTCATATAGAGTTCAGAAAGACATATAATCTAGACTGACATACATTTCTGGTGTGTACAAATATGAATTTAAGTTTAAGGCAACATATTACTGTATTAGGTATGTTACCCCCTTACTTAGGGTACTTAGTTTACTACCTGTCCTTTATCTATTGTCACTACATTTCTTGTATATTGAGTCACGTTTGGATGCATTTTATTTATTTATAAAATATTTTACCAGGAAGTAATACATTGAGAGTTAATTCTCATTTTCAAGTATGTCCTGGGCACAGAGTAAAACAAATAATACATGGTTACAAGTACAGTTACATAATGAGCAGGGTATACATTATACACAAGACATTGCATGCACAGTTAAAGAAAATATATGTTATGGGCGTATATAACAGTTACAGACCAGATTAAAATGTGAGACAGCCTTAGATTTGAAAGAACTTAAACTGGTGGTGGATGTGAGAGTCTCTGGTAGGTTGTTCCAGTTTTGGCGTGCGCGGAAGGAGAAGGAGGAACGTCCGGATACTTTGTTGAGCCTTGGGACCATGAACAGTCTTTTGGAGTCTGATCTCAGGTGATAGGTGCTGCATGTGGTAGGGGTGAGGTGCTTGTTCAGGTAGCTGGGTAGCTTGCCCATGAAGAATTTAAAGGCAAGACAGGAAAGGTGAACTTTGCGCCTAGACTCTAGTGTTGACCAATCTAGTTCTTTGAGCATTTCGCAGTGATGTGTGTTGTAGTTGCATTGGAGAACAAAACGACAAATTGAATTGTAGAGGGTGTCAAGTTTGCTAAGGTGGGTTTGGGGAGCCGAGCCTTAATACTATGGGGCCTATGCAGAGAGCAGCGAATTTTAAAATTGGCGAATTTATTAAAAAGTAGCTTTTTTGGAGAGTTTTAATCTCCATATGCAGAAAAGTGCGAATTCTGCTATGTTTAACATGGATGCGTGTGGCGAGTTTAAATTGGCGAGATGCGCGCTTCAGAAATGTGTTAAAACAAATTCGCGCCTTTTTTTTTCCCTTTGCAATGGCCGCGAGCGGCAGTTTTTTTTGGCGAGGCAAAACGGAGACAATCGCGCCATTTTATTGGCGCGAACAGCCGCTAGATGCCGTTCGCGCCTCTCTGCATACGGATATTTTTTAAACTGGCGAGATTGCGGTTCTCGCCAGCCGCGAGGCGAGTTTTACAAATAGAAAAGAAAAATTGGCGCGTTTTTCGGAAATCTCCATTTTCTGCTGTTTTCTGCGCGATTATCTCCAAAAAATGGCGAATTTCGAAAATTCGCTGCTCTCTGCATAGGCCCCTATGTCTCCATAGTCAATACTTGGCATTAGCATCTGCTGTGCGATACGCTTTCTGACCAGGAGACTTAGGGAGGATTTGTTCCTGTAAAGTACCCCTAGTTTGGCATAGGTCTTGGTTGTCAGGGTATCAATGTGCATCCCGAATGTTAAGTGGGAGTCAAACCATAAGCCCAGGTATTTAAAACTAGTGACAGGTGTTAGGGTGGTGTTAGCGTTGGTTCTAATCTGGAGCTCAGTCACTGGAAGCTTTACAAATTTAGTCTTGGTCCCAAATACCATTGTTACAGTCTTGTCAGTGTTTAAAAACAGTTTGTTTTGGGAAATCCAGTTTTCGAGTCTCAAAAAGTCAGACTGAAGTATGTGTTGAAGGTCAGAGAGGCTATGGCTGTGTGCATATAGGATTGTGTCATCTGCATACATGTGTATTGAGGCTTCCTTACAAGCTGTGGGAAGATCATTAATGAACACTGAGGAGAGTAGGGGCCCCAGAACAGAGCCTTGCGGGACACCACAGGTGATATCCAGGGGGTTGGAGTTAGAGCCTGAGATGACACATGTTGGGATCTTCTTGATAGGTAGGACTGAAACCAGTTTAAAGCATGTTTCCCTATTCCAGAGCTCTTGAGTTTGTTAAGCAGGATAGCATGATCAACTGTGTCAAAAGCCTTTGCAAAATCTAGGAATACTGCACCAGTGAGTTGTCCCCATTCCATTCCACACTGGATTTCATTGCAAACTTTTAGCAGGGTAGTTACGGTGGAGTGTTTGGGACGAAACCCAGATTGGAATTGGCAAGGGAAATTTGTCTTGGTATATAAATCGCTTAATTGGGAGTGGACACATTTTTCCATGACTTTGGATAGAATTGGGAGAAGTGAGATTGGCCTGTAGTTTGAGACAGTGTTTTTGTCCCCACTTTTGAAGATTGGGACAACTCTGGCAGTTTTCCAGGTCTTAGGGAATGGCCTGCAGACAGGATAGAGTTGACTATGGACGCAATTGGTTTGGCAATGGGTGGGGCACCAAGTCGTAGGAACCTAGATTGTAGTAAGTCGGGTCCACATTGGCTGCTTAGTTTTAGTTTGAGGAGCGCTTGTATAATCTCCTCTTCAGGTACTGGGCCAAATTGAAAATTGTGGGCAGTGTTGGGAGGGGGTGGGACTGTAGGGGTACTCCCATGATGAGATTCAGGTTTGTTGTTTAGGCTTCTCAACGGAATTAGAAATGTCATATGTAAAACAATGTGGTAGGCTTTCCTAATTAAGAAAAAAAATATTTTCGTTGAAACCTGTCAATGGGGAAGAACTTATCAATCAGGTATTTACTCACCCTATAGCCCACCCTTTCCCTGTCATAGCAACAATAGTTAGGGGGAAATAGAGAGAGTGGTTTTGCCTTTGCACAATCCTGTTCAGTACACAATTGTATCACAACAGTGATTAGCTGGAGAAAGACAAGCTTCTACCATGTCCTGCCATGTGTACAAATCTAATAATAAAAATAATAATAAAAATAAATACAACTTATGTCTAGCTTTAACCACTTGAACATACCCCGCATATTGGTTCAGTTTAGTCTTAAGAGGAACTGCACCATTAGGACACATACACTGCTCCATGATCTGGTACCTTGATGAGCTGTTCAACGAGCTGCAGTAGCTCAAATGAAGAATTAATTGCTGAAAGAAACACTTTTTTTAGATTTTCATGTTGTCTTTTTGCTATATTTTTTTGATATTCAACCATGGAATTTCTAAAAATAAAGGTGTAATTTTCTAGATTTTGAAGACATCATTTACTTTTATCTTCAATATTTTTATGGTCAGCTACTGTGCTCTTTAGAACATCACTTTTTTTTTCTTTTGATGTACTATGATTTCCCCTATTAGGATTGAGTACCTTTTTTAATTCCTAAAGTGATAGCACTCTGTATTAACCTGCAGCAAATTATTTCTTGATTTTTGTATTTCTTTGTTTTCAAGAAACATGCAGTAACACATTTACTGAAATCATTTCCCTCTAGTGAACCCATTCTGATGGTTACATATTAAAATCTGCAATCTGTAAAAGTGGTGAAAATAAAAAAAGACACTTGCCTTATCAAGAAGAATCAGAATCCTGTTGAAAGCAATATAAATCATCTTTGCTAAATTTGCTACAGTTCTCCCATTCGTCTTGAGACGCGGAAGACTTTGATGTACAGTATAAGCCCTTCTTTATTGCAGTAGAGTTTCTCTACATTCTGCAGTGTCTTTTCTAGATTATTTTTTTAAGTGGGGCTGCATATGTCTTGTCCCAGTCCACTGGAACATCAGTTCAGTCAAAGGCAATTAGTTGAACACGTTTGGTGTTGGTTATATTCTTGGTTGGTTCCTACTGCATCATTTAAAAGATGCTTGTTCTTGTCAATTCTTCCTTTATAAAAAAAAACTCCATTCCTTTTATACTCTTGTTGTTAATTTGTGGTTCCATACCATTTCGTTCTCTTTGAAGTCCAAACACAATTAATTATCTACAGTGTGTGTTCTATCAATGTTATTCAATTATATCTCCTTTAGTCTTTTTTTCAATTTCGAAGTTCTCATAATTTAATAAAAGTGATCTATAGTAAAATACCTGCATGTATCCTGATTCAACTGATAAAATCCCTTATTCATTACCATCAAAGTTTGATTATACTCTTATCATAAACATAAATACAGTGATTATGCACAAAAGCAACAATGCCACACATTCACTACCACATAGGTTGAACTTGATGAACAAACGTCTTTTTTCAACCTCATCTACTATGTAACTATGTAACATCTGTTATGTTTTAAGTGAAGTGGTCTTATTCATTACAAAATAAATCTCATCTACAATGGAAATCAATGTCACGTTTAAAGAACAGATTTATTTACTAGGTAACAATATTATGTTAAAAAAATATTTTATGTTCCAACACCAGTTCAGTTATTAGCATAAAATAATGAAGGAGCCCTATAATAATCACTTGATCTTCACTAATTCCCAAAGGCCCATTCACTGAACAATTATCTAATTGAAAATACTGTATTTAGCACAGTCCATGGTGTCCTGTGTCATTTTTCCTAATAAAGTAATTTGTGTTGTATCATGCACTGCTTTTTTTACCGTAAATATATATAATCATGTTCTTATACCTTTCTTTATTTTATTTGCAGGGCGATGTCTGCCTCCTGCTGAAGAAAAAGGTGCCTTTATGCATTTCCCCCCGAGTTTATGAATATATATATGTCTGTGAGTGTTACGCCGGTGCTGCCCGCAGACCAGACCCGTCCCCTGTGCTGAGGTGGGACGTAGGGATACACGCACCCACAGCAAAGGGAGCGCGTCCGGAGTGTGGTGTTAGTGTTGCCAGGCCAGGTATAGTAAGGAAGACAATACTTGCCGGTACCGGTTGTAGAGGAGGAGTAGTTATTGCCGTTGCCAAGGTCAGGGATTGGAGAGTTGCGGAAGGTCGAAGGTATAAGCCGTGTGTCAGGGATGCCAGAAATCACGAAGTCCAAGTAGAGCCGAAGTCGAGAGCCAGAGGGGGTAGTCGTCCAATCCGTGTCAATACCTGAGGAGTCACTGAGAGAGTATTCAAATGCTTCCATACAGAACTATGTTGAGCGACCCCTGCTCCGATTTCCCCCCTCTGCCTGATCTCCATTATGATTTCCCCCCTTGCTCCGATTCACGCCCCCCCCATGTGTGTGTGAGTGCCTGTGTTGTGTGTGTGTGAGTGGAGGGGAGCAGGGAAGGAGCTGCTGGTGTGTGTCCTGGTTTTTTTTCTTAACTATTGGCCGGCTCGAGAGGAGGGGGGGGTGATGCGCGAGAGGCAGAAAATTTGTTTCTCCCTCTCCCTACAGACCGCAAGTAGCGGTCAATTGCCTGTCAGCGCGCCGCTTGTCTGCAGTGCAGGCGCACTGACTGAGGTAGCGGGGCCTTAGCCTGAGACATGTGAATGTGCTCACAAGTGATATTCTTTATTGGCTATATGCTAACAATGGGGGGTTTCTGTCGCCTTTTTCACCCACCATAACTTAAAATGTATATATATACTAAAAGACAGAGAGCGCACTCCCCATAGCGTAAAAAAGTACATTCAATATTAAAAAGGGATTGGGAGAGGGATTATGAACACTAACAAAGGTATAAGTAAATCAAGCGATTTGTGATAATAATCACCGCCAACGAGGTATACACCGTCCTGGATCACACCAACAGTTCTGATCGATTTTTCCGTCCAATTCACCAGTAGAAGTTCAGCCTCTGATAACTACACAGAAAGTGCTCCGTCTCTCTGCTTGGAATGCAGTCTACGAGCAACGCAGCCTCAATCCAGCTCCATGCACGCTCCGGCCGTAAAGCGTGCACTTGCGTGATGACGTAATGTCGCAAAATAACGTACCGCTACTTAAATTCTTTTTATATATATATATATATATATATATATATATATATATATATATATATATAGCTAATGGAAATATTCCTGTATGCTCATGTGCATGTCTTAGACAGGTCTGCAACCCCGCCTTTCACCATTATCACCCAGCACACAGCATTTCCACTGCAGCAAGGGATTCTGGGAAATGACATGCAAATGAGCTTACAGTATCACCTTTTACTTCAAAACCATTTTTAACATGGTTCCTGTTGCAGGGTACATGCAACTACACACGTGGGTTTCTTGACAAGGCTGTTTTATTTTGCCTTGAAAAATATACAGCACACAAAACAAAAATAGCTCTTTTTCAGCAACAAACGAAAATGGCTTTTCCTTCAACAAACCGAACAAAACAGTTTCTCTTTAGTAGACAGTTTATATATATATGCAGCTACCCTTTTCCATGCAGGGGACAGACAGTTCACAGTTTCACTACTTTGATACTCAGACCTTGTTTTCAGGAATCACTTTAGCAGCTTACTCCTCTCTCATCAACAGCAAACTCCATGTGTCTACAACCTGGGTTTTAACACACCTTGATTAGGCAGCTGGGATCCAACTAATTGTCCTGAGGTTCCCAGCTGAAGTTTAACCTAGTCAGTGCTGCACTGCAGACTAGACATAGGTTTTCCAGGCATATAACTGTGGCTTTTATTTACCCTGTCACATTCCTCCCCTGTTAGTGTGTGGCTGGGGCTACGCACGGCTGATGCCCGACCATCCACCCCTTCTCTAGAAAAGAAGTCAGCATTTGCGTTCTCTTTTCCCGGCCTATGCTGAATCTCAAATGAGAAGGGTTGGAGGGCCATATACCACCTAGTTAATCTAGCATTGGAATCCTTCATGCTATTTAACATTTCAGTGGAGCATGATCCGTCACCAAAGTAAAATGAACTCCTGCCAGATAATGCCTCAAAGCCTCAATTGCCCACTTTACTGTGAGGCACTCTTTCTCAATCACTGAGTAATTTTTTTCCCTTGAGAACAATTTCCTACTCAGGAAAAGGATAGGATGTTCAACTCCCTCAAACTGTTGTGACAACACTGCCCCTAGCCCTATCTCTGATGCATCTGTTTGCACTATAAAAGGGCTGTTGAAGTCTGGGCTTCTAAGGATGGGACCCTCTGATAGACACCTTTTTATGTCCTCAAAAGCTCTCTGACAATCCCTTGACCACACCACTTGTATAGGGGCACACTTTTTTGTGAGGTCCGTTAAAGGGGCTGCCACTTCCGAATAGTTGGGGATGAACCGCCGGTAGTACCCTGCTAAACCCAGCAGAGAGCATACCTGCGTTTTTGTTTCGGGGGTTGGAACTTCTTTCAGGGCAGCTACCTTGTAGGATAGTGGCCTTACTTTTCCACCTCCCACTGCATACCCTAAATATTTGGTTTCCGCCTAACCCAAGGCACATTTCTTAGGGTTGGCTGTGAGCCCTGCCTCTCTTAGAGATTTGAGGACCGCTTTCAGCCTATTTAGATGGGCCCGCCAGTGTTTACTATAAATGACAATGTCATCTAGGTAGGCTGTGGCATAAGTCCTATGGGGCCTCAGTACCTTATCCATGAGTCTCTGAAATGTGGCTGGGGCTCCATGCAGTCCAAATGGCATTGTCACAAACTGGTATAAACCCATGGGAGTGGCAAAGGCTGTTTTGCATTTGGACTTTTCCTCTAAGGGTATTTGCCAGTATCCTTTTGTCAAGTCCAACGTGGATATATATTCCGCTTTACCAAGGGCGTCAATTAATTCGTCCACCCTTGGCATCGGATATGCGTCAAACTTGGATACCGCATTGACCTTTCGGAGGTCCACACAAAATCTTACCTTTCCATCGGGTTTAGGGACCATAACTAGTGGACTACACCACTCACTGCATGATTCCTCAATCACTCCTAAGTGTAACATTTCTTGTACCTCCAGAGCCCTACGACTTTCAGGCAACCTATATGGACGGGAACGTACTTTTACCCCAGGTGCTGTCTCGGTTGCATGGGAAATTAAGTTTGTTTGTCCTGGTAAGTCAGAAAAAACATCCGGGAATTGTGTAATTATTGCTAACAAGTCCCCTTTTTGTTCAGAGGACAACTGTTTACCCATTGGGATTTTATCGTCACCCGTGGAGGCTGAGGACCCAAGTCCATTTCCTCCTCCACCGGGTGGATGAATAGAGACCGCTGCATCTTCCAGGGTTTCAGCAAGTTCACATGGTAAATTAGTTTACCCTTCCTGGACCCTGGTTGAGCGATCTCATAATCCACATCACCCGTACGGCGGAGTACTTCGAATGGGCCCTGCCATTTGGCCAGGAGTTTACTCTCGCAACTGGGTAACAATAACATCACCTGGTCTCCTGGGTGAAACACTCTCATGCAAGCATTCTGATTGTAATGTCTCTCCTGACTGTCCTGGGCTGATCTAAGATTCTCCCTGGCAAAATGGTCGACCACATCTAGGTGCTTCCTAAGGTCTAGTACATATTGCAGGGTATTCTTAGAAGGGGACTGCTGTTCCTCCCAGGACTCGTTTAGGAGGTCTAGGATACCCCGGGGTTGGCAGCCATAGAGCAATTCAAATGGAGAGAATCCCGTGGAGGCCTGGGGAACTTCCCGCACTGCAAACAGCAGAAAAGGGAGAAGTTCATCCCAGGCTATCTTTTCTGAGTCTACAAATTTCCTCAGCATCCCTTTTAGAGTTCGGTTAAATCTTTCCACCAATCCGTCACTCTGTGGATGGTAGACCGATGTCCGAACCGACTTGACCTCTAGTAATTTTAAGACATCCTGCATCAGTTTAGCCATAAAATTTGTACCTTGGTCTGTCAACATAACCAGGGGAAGTCCAACCCGTGAGAACAGCTCCAACAACTTGTTGGCTACTTGCTTCGCCATTGCTGTTCTCAGGGGGAACGCCTCAGGATACCTTGTTGCATAGTCCACTATTACAAGGATAAACCTGTGTCCTTTCGCAGAAGGTTCTAGAGGTCCTACCAAGTCTACCCCAATCCTCTCAAAGGGAACTGACACCAAGGGTAGAGGAACCAAAGTTTTTTGTCCCTTCGGACTAGTTAACTGGCACTCCAGACATGCCGCACATAACTTCACAATATCACTATGCATCCCTGGCCAATAGAATCGGGACGAAATACGGTCCAATGTTTTATCCCTGCCCAGGTGACTACACCAAAGGACAGTATGGGCTAGAGTGAACACAGATTTAACAAACGCCTTGGGAACCAATTTCTGTCTGGTGACCTCTCCTGTTTGTGTCTGCCTATTCACCCTTTACAGGATATCATTCAATAATTCAAAATGGGGGAATACTATCACCCCCTGTGCATTCAATATCTGCTCATCAATTTTTACTACTTTATCATACTATCTAGCAAGGACTGGGTCTTCCCTTTGCCTCTGGCAAAAATCAGGGAGGTATAGGTCTGGTAAATCTCCAGGGCCCATATCCCCCTCCCTCTGGCCATATCCAGTCATCACTTGTGACTTCTGGCTACTAGAATGGTCACCTTGAGACCCAGATTTCTGCAACCAGTCCTGTTTGTCAGAGCGTCTTTGCTTCCAAGTCTTTTGAACCCAGTGTCTACTGGGAAAATGGTCTGCGAGAAGGGGAACAGTTTGCCAGGGTTCTCCTGAGCCATAGAATAAGGCTGCTCGTGAGAGACTGGAGCCATTAGGTCCGAAAAGAAAGACCAGACCCGGCCGAGCACAACGGGGGCAGGGAGCCAAGGAGCGACTCCTACTTCGAGGTAGGCCTCCTGACCTTTTACCTGTAGCAGGATTTTGGCCATCGGATACTGTTTTACATCGCCGTGTATACATTCTATACTCCATGAGGAGTCAAAATAACACACTTTGGTGGTAACAGTTCCTGGAAGACCAGAGTTTTCCCAGAGCCTGAATCTACAAGGGCCTGGACGGTTTTTCCCCCAACCTGGGCTCGAAGTAGCCAGGGCTTGTAATTTTCTCCAGTGAAGGTCGAGGCGACGGTCCTGCTGAAGGAACAATCCATCTGTGGACAGCCACATGCCGGTTGCCTTGTTCTCCGCAGGCAGAACATGGAGAGGGTTCCCTCGAAGGAGAGTGCCGCGGATAGCGCTCCGCTGGACAGGATACTGGAGACCAGGCATCTGGTGGGTCCTGTGGGCGACGTCCTCGGAAGTTCCTCTCATTTGGCGACAAGCCGACATCCGAGAATCGGCGGTGCCCGGCATTTTGACTTCTTCCTTGTTGGAAGGACTGCTCCTTTCGTGGCACTTGGCGGTTGCGTATGGAGGGGCCGTAGTTTCCCCATTGTTCCAATCTCCCACTTTTGGTATCCGCAAGTGTTGGTGAAGTTGGATCTGTCGGGTCCAGGGCACTCGCCTGATTCTCGGCCCCAAGGAAGTTCTCAACGAGTCGAACCGCCAAAGCTAGGGTTTCAGAAGCATGGCGTTTTACCCACGAGAGTGCGGAAGGGGGTATTATCTGTAGGACTTGTTCCAAAACCACTTGCTCAAGAATTGCCACCTTAGTGCGCTCCTCGGGTTGTATCCAGCGAGTACACAAGTCCAATAACCGCTGAGCAAGGACCCAGGGTCTTATCTTAGCAGTGTACTTCAGGTTCCGGAACTGCTGCCAGTAGGTCTCTGGGGTCAGACCTAAGCGATCCAGTATGGCGGCTTTTACTTGTTGGTAGTCCATTGCCTGATCTGCTGGGAGGCCCTGATATGAGACCTGGGCTTCTCCTATGAGGAGCGGGGCCAAAACAGTTGCCCAGCAATCTGCAGCCCAGCCCTGAGCTTCGGCAACCCTTTCACATGTCAATAGAAAAGCCTCTGGATCCTCGTTTGGAGCCATTTTCCTCAGGAGGACCGGGGGTTTGTGCGCACGTTCTGGACTGGCAGACCCCTGGAATTGGGTCAGCAGCTTGGCCATCCGCTCATCCTGTGCTGCCTGCTGCTGGGTTCGGAGCTGGGTTTGCTGCTGCAATAGTAGTTGGGCCTGCTCCTGCATTAACAGTCCCAGTAGTCTGGTCTGCTCGCACAGAAACTCTTTTAAAAATTCTTCAATTTTTCTCATTTTTGTGTGTGTGTGTGGCCCTTCAACTGCAGGGGCCTCTCAAAATCCCGGCACTTCTGACACCATATGTTGCAGGGTATATACAACCACACATGCGGGTTCTCTTGATAAGGCTTATTTATTGAGCCTTAAAAACATACAGCACACAAAAACAAAATAGCTTCTCTTCAGCATACAAAAACAAAATAGCTTCTCTTCAGCAGACATAAACAAAATAGCTTCTCTTCAGCATAGAAAACAGGGCAGCTTCTCTTCAGCATGCAGGACACAGACATTTCATCATACATGTACTTTGGAAACAGACCTTATAGCAGTAATCTCTTCAGTAGTTCAGTTCTGTCTCCTGACCAGCTAGCCTGCATGTGTGTACAGCCTGGGAGTTTTAAAACACCATGATTATGCAGCTGGGGTCAGACTAATTAAGCAGCCCTTCTCAACTGAAACTTAACCTTGTCACTGCTGCACTGCAAGCCTAAACATAGGTTTGCCAGGTATATGGCTGGTGACGTTCATTCACCCTGTCACATCCACCAAGGTCATCCGTGCTCCGGCAGCCAACAAAAACCTATAACGTCATTGGTATATAACATTATGACTTTCTATTGGTGACCCCATGGCCCATATTTGGCATTTTTATTTGTCAGACACTGGCATAAAAGTCTACAAATATCTCTGCAACTGGGGGATACACTGAGGTCAAGGAAACTTAAAAAAAAAGTACAACACAAGTGGGGACTACTGCCTTAACAAAGATATTGTTATATATATGTGTGTGTGTGTGTGTGTGTGTGTGTGTGTGTGTGTGTGTGTGTGTGTGTGTGTGTGTGTGTGTGTGTGTGTGTGTGTGTGTGTGTGTGTGTGTGTGTGTGTGTGTGTGCGATATTGATATATATTATTAAATGTGTACAATAATACTCATTATTTTTCTTATTGAATTAAGTTTGACTTCTTTTAAAGAGTTCTGGAGATCTTATTTAGTCAATTTCAGCAAATCACCAACAGTCTGGACTGTTGACAATGTCCAGTAATGTCTAGTATTCTAGTTCATCCTTTACATGCTTCTTAGCTACTGACAAAAGCTGGTTGGCCCCTCACGACTTCCCTTCTTTTAGGTCAAAGCAGAGAAGGGAGAAGAAGCAGACAAGTGCCCTCAGAGTAAATGTCAGAACCTAAACATAGCTACTAACGTTTTTATCATTGTGTTCTTTTTTTTTTAAAGCAACATGCACTGATCATTCTTTGGGATATTGTGATGACTTGCCATACACTCAGACAATATTTCCTAACTTACTGAATCACCAGTCAAGAGGAGAGATAGAATTCAGTGCTGAATATATTCTATTGAGTGTGATGGATAATTTGCTTCAAGGACAATGTAATCCTGACCTGAGACTCCTGGGTTGCTCAGTCCTGGCCCCACGCTGCGAGAAAAACAAAGTTGTGAAACCCTGCAGGAAGGTGTGTGAAACGTTAAGGAAAAATTGCCTTCCCGCCTTTGATGCAATTGATATGGCATGGCCCTATTTTTTGGATTGTGATCGTTTCTTTGTGGGGGAAGAAGAAGGCTGCCATAACCCACTGGAAAAACTAAGAGGTAAAATATAAATACTGTATTAAATGTCTTTTTAGCACTTGTTGAGGATCACATCAATACCTTGCTGTTTACCTGGTGTCAAAAGTAACTAAAGCTGCAGATGTTTGTCATTTCAAAAGCGATTTTATTCTTACAAAATATTACATAACGCTCAAACATAATAATACATTCATTGTTTATATTCCCTTAATGAGTTTTAAGAAATCCTTAGCCTGTTTGGACATTCATGATTTCTGCTCATCACTAAAACTGTTGTCGCTGAAATAAGGTTTGTTGGCTAATAGCACTGATCTAGTTTCATATTTAAGAAATGTTAAAGTTGAGAAGGAGCAAAAAGAAAAAAAGGAAAAAACATAAACGGAGATGAAATAAGCAGGAAATTATCAACATTCAATTCCTGATTGAATTAAACACTATATAACAATAGAAAATGCTAAGACAGGAAATTGTCTATGCAAATATGGCAACATATCTAAATACATGAACATAGTAACATTTTCTTTGACATATCCACCGTGTTCATTCTAGACTAGTAGTTGTTGTTATGAATTGCATACAGAGCTACAAAAATGTGGTATCTCTATTAATATATATATATATATATATATATATATATATATATATATATATATATATATAGCAACTGTAAATATTACTGTATGTTCATTTGCATGTCTTAGACAGGTCTGCAACCCTGTCTTTCCCCATTGTCACCCAGCATACAGCACTTCCACTGCAGCAAGGGATTCTGGGAAATGACATGCAAATGAGCACTCAGTGCCACCTTTTGTCTCAAGCTCGTATTACACAAGCCAATCCTCAAGCCAATGCATGCTGTTTTAAACACAGCTTTTAAACAGAGGCTGGGATGAGATGCAAAGCCATTAGACCTACTCACATACATGTTTCAACCTTGATGGGTATCATCAGTGTGAGGCTGGTCTTAATGGCTAGAGCAGGTTTGAGACTAGACTAGGTAATCACCACTGTCATTAAGGTTATGGTGGGTAAAAAAAGTGACAAAAACCCTCCACAGTAAAGCATAAAGCAACTGTAAATATTACTGTATGTTCATTTGCATGTCTTAGACAGGTCTGCAACCCTGTCTTTCCCCATTGTCACCCAGCATACAGCACTTCCACTGCAGCAAGGGATTCTGGGAAATGACATATATATATATATATATACACTGGCGGCACACTTTATTAGAGTGCGGCCAGTTCCGCAAGCCGGGAGATTTCCCGGCTTGCTAGTGGCATCCCCTCGGCGTGCCGCGCGTCACCGATGCGCGGTCACGCGTCATCGGGAGCCTGCGCCCCCTGCACGCGCGTCCAGGGCTCCCCGAGGGAGCCCTGGTGTCCCGCGATGTGGGGGACGGCGGCAGGGGGTTCCGGGGGACCCGGCGGACCCAGAGAGGAGAGGGGGAAGCCCCGATCGGCGGGCCTCTCCGCCGAGGCTTCGGCGCGCGCCCGGGACATCCCGGCGCGCGCCAGGTTACTGTCGCGGCCGAGAACGGGCAAATGCTCGAATAAACTCGGCCGCGACAGTATATATATATATATATATATATATATATATATATATCATACAATAACATCAATAGGTAATAAAGCAACAACACTCAGCAATTCAAAATAAAGAAAGTAAGATTTATTTTTTTAATATATATATAATACTGATCTGTACAGATACTGAGGGATATGTTTCAAAGTATTGTAGGTTGAAAAGTGGGCAAAAAATATCTAGATTTATCAATGAAAGACAATACGTTTTTTATATAGAGGTGTTATTTTCTGCTCTTTGTGTGTTTGATAATTAACGCCATTTTTAATGCTTTCTATGCATTCTAAACGTCTCTCTAGCCTCCTTTCAATTGTGTAGTTTTCCAAACATGTTTGACTGTATATTAACTGTTTGAGTGCCAAACTTTTCTGACACTTGGAGGCAACAGACATGTTGTCCTATAACAAAGAAATTTATCGTGATAAAAATATTTACTGTGATAAATATCTGATCAATGGGAAAGACATCACATTTGAAAATTAATGTTGAAAGGTATTTAGTTTTAAAATGTAATACAAGTGTAGCGCAGTTTCCCCCACCACTGAGTGTGTGGTGCTTTACCTGTGGCTCAGAGGAGGCCTGAACCTCCGCTGCTGTTAGCCTGTGGTGTACCTGGATCATCTGGTGATAGCGCCTCCACCCGTGAGGGATCCTATCAATGTTGGATAACCTCGTCACAGGACAATGTAATAAATACACACTGGGTATGGTATAAGATTTACTGAACAGGCAATAACAATAACAGAATACAGGCTTCACAGGGCCATACCCCCACACAGTGCCCCCAACGACCGTGCCTGTCTAAGGGCCTGTCCCTGTACAGCCACAACCTTACAGGGGAGTTGGGGCCTTGCTGGGGCCTAATAGGGCGTCTGTGGCCTAGTGCAGGGGCCACAGATACCCTGCACATACACCCTTAAACTTCAGCGTCCAAGCTCCGACTAAGAAAATCAGGCAGTAGGAAAGGAAATCATGGGGGAGTGTTCTGTCTGGGGAGAGGTGTGGCTGTGGCTACAGTCCTCCAAGACAGCTCTATGCTGTATTGCCAGGGATTTAGACCTAGACATCTGACGTCACTAGGGGGCGCCATACGGTCGCTCTGACGTCATCAGGTGGGCGTCAACGTTCTGGTTATGTGGCAGAACACATAAGAGGGGTGAGTATCAGTGGGGTGGTATATATTTTGACTGTTTTCTTGTGTTTGGTAGTCTTCACCTTGAGAAAGGCAGTATTAGACTGCCGAAACGTTGGACTTTATGGCATATTAAACCTCCTTTTGAGTAAGACCGTGTGCCCACTTCTTCTTCTTCTTTGTATAGCCATATGTCTCCAGAATCATGTAATCCACCACTCCTGTGAATTGTCTGATTTGTCAGATGCAATAACTGGGCCCTTTCTGTCACTCTTCAGGTTAATGGATCTAATTCTTTGGGAGAGCTACTGTGTATTTTGAGTCACTGGAATGTAGAGCTAATTGCAAAGAGTATAAATGCACTAAGGGATTGGTTTATCAATGTAAAGAAAGCATAAAGAGACAAGTGTTGCACCATTTTCTGCTTGCATTTACATACAAAATGTGTCCTACAACTGACACAAATTGTTCGTCAGGAAATTTTACACTACTTTTTTGACGTAGATAGAATATAAAAATTCCAATAACCAGACACAGAATTTGATACATCATCGTATAATGTGTCTGTCATGTAAATCCTCCTATTGCTGCTCCCATAATCACAAATTGAGATCCAACAACATTTGGATCACAGACCTTCATACGCCATGGAAAGAACCAGAAGATGAAATGTGTAATTCTGCTTTTATTGTGAACCAAGTTCCTTTGATATATAACTATACCTAAGATTACTCAATGAGCAATCTGTTTAACAAATGCATGCATTTTAAATTATGTAGAAATGTTGTGGCAAAATTTAAAAGAATGCCAGTTAATTACGACATTTTTTTTACATATGTTTTTACATATTTTATTTATTTATTAAATGTTTTACCAGGAAGTAATACATTGAGAGTTACCTCTCGTTTCAAGTATGTCCTGGGCATAGAGTTAAATTATTAAATTAACTAATTAATTTATTAAATTATGTTAAAGAAAGTATTATTATACTATTGTCCATTCAGTGTAATTCCATAATGTATAGTGTTGTGCTTTGTGCCTGCGTTTCCTTGTTTTCCCTCCTGCGTTATACTGTATCGCAGTGGTTCCCAAACTTTTTCGGTTCAAGGCTCCCCAAGGCAATCAGGATTTTTTCAAGGCTCCCCAAGGCGATCAGGATTTTTCCGCGGCGCCCAAAGTAAAAACAAAGGTGTATATACATACCTAACAGTTGCAGTGCGCAGTTGGTGTCTCTCTCAGGCACACACTCTCAGACACACACTCACTCTCTCAGACACACACTCTCACTCTCTCAGACACACTCTCACTCTCTCAGACACTCTCACATTCTCAGACACACACTCTCACTCTCTCCGACACACACTCTCACTCTCTCAGACACACACTCTCACTCTCTCAGACACAAACTCTCACTCTCTCAGACACACACTCTCACTCTCTCAGACACACACTCACTCTCTCAGACACACACTCACTCTCTCAGACACACACTCTCACTCTCTCAGACACACACTCTCACTCTCTCAGACACACTCACTTTCAGACACACACTCACTCTCTCAGACACACACTCACTCTCTCAGACACACACACTCTCTCTCAGACACTCTCTCTCTCTCAGACACACACTCTCTCAGACACACTCGCTCTCAGACACACTCTCTCTCAGACACACTCGCTCTCAGACACACTCTCTCTCAGACACACACACTCTCAGACACACACACACCACTCTCTCTCTCTCTCAGACACACACACTCTCTCTCTCTGACACACACACTCTCTCTCTCTGACACACACTCTCTTTCTTAGACACACACTCTGTCTCAGACACACTCTCTCTCAGACACACTCTCTCTCAGACACACACTCTCTCTCAGACACACTCTCAGACACACTCTCTCTCAGACACACTCTCACTCTCAGACACACACTCTCTCACTCAGACACGCTCTCTCTCACTCAGACACACTCTCTCACTCACTCTCTCTCACTCCCTCTCTCTCTTTCACTCAGACACACTCTATATCACTCAGACACACTCTCTCTCACTCAGACACACTCTCTCTCACTCAGACACGCTCTCTCTCACTCAGACACACTCTCTCTCAGACACTCTCATTCTCTCAGACACACTCATTCTCTCAGACACACTCTCTCCCACACTCCCAGACACACACACACACACACACACACACACACACACACACACACACACACACACACACACACACACACACACACACACACACACACACACACACTCCCAGACTCTCCCAGACTCTCCCAGGCTCTCACACACTCTCCCACACTCTCCCAGACTCTCACACACGGACACACACTCTCCCAGACTCTCACACACTGACACACACTGATACACACTCTCCCAGACTCTCACACACTGACACACACTCTCCCAGACTCTCACTGATACACACAGGAGGGGGGGAGGGGAGAGGGAGGGGGGGGAGGGGGGAAGAGGGGAGGGGGGAGCAGGGGAGAGGGAGGGGGGGAGGAGGGGGGGAGGAGTGGAGAGGGAGGGGGGGAGGAGGGGAGAGGGAGGAGGAGGGGAGAGGGAGGGGGAGGAGGGGAGAGGGAGGGGAGAGGGAGAGGGAGGAGGGGAGAGGGAGGGGGGAGGAGGGGAGGGGGGGAGGAGGGGAGAGGGGGGAGGGTGGAGGAGGAGAGAGGGATGGGGGGAGAGGGATGGGGAGAGAGAGGAGGGGAGGGGGAGAGGGGGGGAGAGGGGGGGAAAGGCAGGAGATCCTTGCAGGCAGCTCCCTGCACACAGTCACAGATACACACACACATATACACACACAGATACACACACAGATAAACATGCACAGATACACACACACAGATACACACACACACACACAGATACACACACAGATACACACACACACACACACACACACACAAAGATACACACACAGATACACACACACAGATACACACACACACACAGATACACACACACACACACACACAGATACACACACACACACAGATACACACACACACACAAACACACACAGATAAACACACACACACAGATACACACACACACAAACACACACAGATAAACACACACACACACACACACACACACAGATACACACACACACACACACACAGATACAGATACACACACACACACACACACACACACACACAGATACACACATACACAGATACAGACACACACACACACATACACACACACACACACACACACACACACACACACACACACACACACACACACACACACACACACACACACACACACACACGAGAGCAGTGGAGAGCAGAGGCAGCGACGGATGTGAGTGACTGGGGGGAGGGGGCGAGGGGGGAGGGAGATGAGGAAAGGCAGGAGATCCGTGCAGGCATCTCCGTGCACACAGTCACTGGATAGGCAAATGTACAACCCCCCCCCCTACCTTCTCCTATCACCCGGGGCAGAAGGGGACGGGACACCGCGCAGCCACCAGCAGACAGAGGAGCCAGGCAGAAGGCAGACATATACACTCACCGTTTGCTCTGCCCAAAGCGGAAGCCCCGCCCCCGGCTTCCTCTGACCTGCATCCAATCCCCTGCGGCCCGGCCAGCATTAAGGAGGGATGGTGGGGTGGGATAATCGGAGGGATGGTGGGGAGGATAATCGGAGGGATGGTGGGGAGGATAATCGTTGGGATGGTGGGGAGGATACTCGCGGTGCCCCTCTAGGCAAGCCATGGCGCACCAGGGCGCCGCGGCGTACAGATTGGGAACCACTGCTGTATAGGATGTATATACATTCTTTGTATCAGCCCTTGTTTGAATATCAACAGGTTCTGCTTTTTGTGGTTATTGCACCCGCAGATACCACATCACTTATGTGATATTCACCCCTATACCTATCTACCATATCTCCATCTCGTCACTGGGGTATTTTAACTACAGTGTATATATTGTGTCACATTTATCGTCGGATTTTACAGTTAATTAAAGTTTATTATTTTTTGTTCTGTGTTCAGCAGTACTGTGGTACGTGCTGGTGGTCTGTTCCCATTTGAGGGTTTTTTGTGGTAACAGTCACTATACTGTTACTTTAAGTATAATTATTTCTCTACCCATATCGTGAGTGCAGATATGTGGAGCTTTGAGTGACCGCCTGAGGTCACTTACGAGTGTCGTGTAGAAAGCCAGTGCATCAGAAAAAACAAGTCCTGTTTGGCATAATAAACTGAGGTTTAGGATAAACTCCTTCAATGTAAGCATATAGCATAACGAAGCCCCAATAGGGTTAGGGGACTAGTACCTAATGCCAGCGGCACAATAAATAAATAGTACAGACCAACGTCCCATATATCAGAGAAAAAAGGGGTACAGCGACCCACGAAGTGAACTCACTCAGTTTCTCCTGGAGTATCCAATCTCAGAATCTTCATAGGCGTGCAATCTCCCAGGTGATGGCAGAAACAAGTAGAAAAATAAGGGGACCCCTGCTGTGGCCTAGGGGGGGACCTTTTTGTCCACTTTTTATGTAATAAATCTATTTTTTGTTGCTTAAAACCGTGAGCCTCCTTCTGTTACTTTGGGCAGTGCACTGCCTTATTTTTCCACTTACACGTGTCTCCTATAATTCTATAATGTATCCTAATTGTTAACCATTCAGTTATTTATTTTCCTATCTAAAATAATATATAAAACATTTGCAGGATATGGTTTAATGTTATGTTATTGTACATGTAAAAAAAGGGTTTAAAGAAAATATAAACATACCATTTTTATTATACATAAATTTAATGCCATTTTTATTTTTTTTCCAGCGAATGTAGAAATAACACCTGAAGATCTCCCTCCTGAAATGCCTAGCACTTTCATTCATTTTACCCACCACACCTACTCACAGATGGTCAGTGTTTTGAAGAAGACTGCAACCAGATGTTCTCAGATCTCCAAAACATACAGCATTGGACGTAGTTTTGAAGGCAAAGATCTTTTTGTAATTGAGTTTTCAAGTAATCCTGGTAAACATGAAGTTCGTAAGTATCAACAATTCTCATTATTCACACCAGATTATGGTGACATTAAAGGAACTGATAACCATGTCAGACTCTAATAATACATGCAGCAGTTAATGATCAGATAAGGTCCAACATGAGAGTTATTTTGGGGGGGAATTATAGTACACTATAGTGCTGATGACAGTACACTTGAAGAAGGTAGCTGTGGTTTTTTTCAAAACTTTGTGCACTATTACGTCATCTGTGAAAAACAGTGTTGGTCCCCAATAAATTATCACAATGTACAAGGAACCTACACTTCCCCATGACCAATACAGCTGCTAGAACCTTGAAAAATGGGCCTAATTTCATTAATATGCTAACCTGCATATCTTGCACCCAAGAAGTATGTTACCCAAGGCTGGAATACCACTGTTTTATGTACCTTCACCTTCTTGCAATGGAGTCTCTGATTAATCATACATACTGTATACTTATTAAGCAGTGACTATCGAACACTCAAGTTCAGGGGCATAGCTATAGCACGGGCAAAGCCTGGGGGCCCACACTCTTGGTGGGCCCTCTCTCCAACCCCCCCCCCACCCCCATTGGCGGCCCATTGTTCTCTTCAGACAGGTGGGGGAGATGGTATGCGGCGGGCCCCCAGCAGAGGAATCAGCACCTGTTACACAGGCAGAGCAGGGGAGGAGCGTGCTCTAGCAGCAGACACCGGAAGTAAGAAAAACTTCCGGGTCAGACCACTAGAGCGCGCTCCTCCTCTGTGTAACTGCTGCTGATTCCTCTTCCGGCTTCTCTTTAACACCGGACCACCCACAGGTAGGCATGGGGGAGGAGGGGGGAGAGAGGTGATGATGGTGTGGGGGTGGGGGAGAGAGGATTATGATGGGGGATAGAGAGGGGTGATGATGGTGGTGGGAGAGAGAAGTGTAACGGGTTTTCCCCCACCCACTCGCAGATAATACTGTGGAGGTGTAGGAACATGCAAGGTTACTCAGGTGTGGTGCATTACCTGTTGGCTCACAGGAGGGCTGAGCTTCCGCCACGGGGAACCTGGGGTACATATATCTTATACATCTCTAGGTGCAACGCCTCCACCTGGGAGGGATCCCAACGGAGTGGGAGGAGGCCCTCACAGGAAACAACCACACAAAGCGAACAAATGTAAAACAGGACTGGCTTTACTGCATAACAAACCGTATCTACATACATCAACACAACCTTCATACGCCACGGCGGACGCTAACCACACTGGGCGTCACGGCGGACGCTACCACCTCTGGCGTCACGGCGGACGCTAATCACACTAGGCGTCACGGCGGACGCTACCACCTCTGGCGTCACGGCGGACGCTACCACCTCTGGCGTCACGGCGGACGCTAACCTCCCACCGAGTGACCCCACCCCGTGTCCAGTAACCCCCACCCAAATGTCTCGCACCCCCAAAGTCAAATACCACTGTGCATGTGTATGTGTGACTGCGCAGCCACTATGTCTGGTGATAGGCCTGGTTGGTGCACGTGAGTTGCAGGTTACCTGCCCGGGCTCCAGCCACGGGTACCGCGATATCACTGGAGATCCGCCTGATCCGACGTTGTCGTCCACACCGCGTTGGGTGAATTCCAGCGCGGATAATATCACCTTAGTCCCAGGGTCTTTGATGGTGTTCTGAGCCCAGAACCCACCTCGCAGGGCCGCGCGGCTTTCGCACTGTGTCCCTGACTAAGCTACCAATAAATAGGGCAGTGTCCCTATCTAGGGCCTGTCCCTATACTCCACAAGCTATTAAGTGGCTCAGGACCTAACTGGGGCCTGGGGGCTGCTGGCCTAATGCAGAGGGTCACTGACCCCTGCATCCACCTCTTACCCCTAGCTGGTCCGGATCCTGACTCCTGCGTGACTGCAAAACCCCGCGAAAAGTATCTCTTCTTTCCCGGGCAAATCCCTCAGCCCTATTGGCTCCCTGGCGTCAGGTGTCTCTGCCCCTATGCACCCTGGGGGCTGGCAGTCTATTCTCGCGCATGCGAGAGCTATCTGGGGCCTCCCGTGCTGTCTCCTGCATCTGCGCATGCGCAACAGCACTAGGCATGGCGGCGCCCTGCTTCCCGGCCGCCGGGGACCCCAGCAACGCGATCGTGGCCTCGGCAACCGGCCCGATCGCGTCCCCGGCAACCGCCCGTCCGCGTCATGGCAACCGGCCGCACATCCACACCGCGCGCTACAACGGGGAAGGAGGGGGTGAGTGCGCGAGGGGGGACCTGGCTACATCCTCCCCCTGGTGAAAACTCCAACGTCCTCGCTTGGACCACATAACTTCCCACCAATGTACAAAAATTATATAATAAAAATGCAATAAAATATATAACTTAGCACAGTTATAACTCTAAACGAGGTTGCATAACTCGGTGAGCATCACAATCACAGACTGTATCTTACTCCGAGAACACTGCTGAGCCTCATAATGGGGTGCCCCCATTTGATCATAGGTTACCCGAGTTGGAGGGTACCTGGCCCTTTGGCTCCTACGGAGTTGTTCTTCAGCAACTCCCTTTGGGGAGTAATAAGTACAGTCCTGAGGCTCAGCCTCTTCCCTTGAGGGGAGAAATGTCTCTGAACAGTGTCTGTTAGGCACAAAGCACGGGCTCTGTGGATCCAAAGGCTGGCCTGTTGGTGCCACCTTAGTAGGCATTGGCCTACGGGGCCCCTTACCCGTAGCTCCTCCGGGAGATGCCCCTTCTGTGGAATAGTCCCTTTGAGAGGGTCCCTCCATAGGGTCTTCAGGAGTTTCAGAGTGGGTCTCGTTATTTACAGTCTCTTGACCCACCTCTGATAGATCGGACTCACCGTTGAGCGGTGTGGCCTGTATTTCTTCTTCTTCGTCTCCCACTTGGGGGATAGGGAGAAGGTGATTACGATGCCAAACCTTTACCCGGCCGTCTGTGTCTTTGATGCGATAGACCGGGAGGCCGGGCATCTGTGACTCTACCTCATATACGCCATCTCTCCATCGGTCTGCCAGTTTAAGTTTTCCGGGGACTCCCAAATTACGAAGTAACACAGCGTCCCCAGGACGTAACTCTCGATACTTGACTTTGTTGTCGTATCGTCTCTTATTGCCAGCATTCAGTTTAGCTGTAGACTTCTCAGCCTGTTGGTAAGCTCGCTGCAAACTGTCCTTTAGCCTTTGCACATACTTGAAATGGGTAGCATTGTGTATCCCATCCGTTGAGACTCGAAGACGCACATCTACGGGGAGACTTGCCTCCCGCCCAAACATGAGGAAGTACGGGGAGAACCCAGTGGACTCATGGCGAGTACAGTTGTACGCGTGTACCAACGTTTCTACGTGACGACTCCATTCTGTTTTCTGCGTTCCCTTCAGAGTTCCAAGCATGTCCAACAGGGTCCTGTTGAATCGTTCTGGCAAAGCATCTCCTTCGGGGTGGTACGGAGTCGTCCGGGATTTGGTGACGTTCAGCATTTTAAGTAATTCTCGGATCAGAGTACTCTCAAAATCTCGCCCATGGTCGGAGTGGAGTCGATTTGGAAGACCGTAATGAACGAAGAACTTTTCCCATAGAACTTTCGCGACCGTGATAGCCTTCTGGTCTTTTGTGGGGAAGGCCTGGGCATATCGGGTGTAATGGTCCGTGATGACCAGCACGTTACCGATACCTCGGCTATCAGGTTCGATACATAAAAAGTCCATACACACCAAGTCCATTGGACCAGAACTCTTCAGATGGGCCATGGGAGCTGCTCTGGTAGGCAACGTCTTGCGTTGAACGCACCGGGCACAACGGCGGCAGTGTTGTTCCACCGCTTCCCGCATCTTGGGCCAGAAGAACCGGTCTCGGACAAGCCCAAAAGTCTTCTCTACACCGAGATGCCCGTGTTCATCGTGTAGGGACTTCAACACCAGGTATTGTAAGTTCTTAGGTAGGACTAGATGTCTCCTATCCGGGTGGTTGTGGTATTGCACCACCCGATAGAGCAAGCCATTGTCTATTTCAAATTTATCCCATTCTCGCATGAGTAAGGCCACCAAGTCATTGGGCGCACGTTTCAGAAGGGCTGGGTTCCTCTTTTCAACGGCGTGCCGGATGATACTAGCGACCGGATCTCGAATTTGGTAGTCTACCAGATCTTTCCACCGGAACACCTTGTCATGCGTGAGGTGCATCCCTTTTGGGTCGCAGTAGGCGGCGGGGACAGCCTGCGACTGGCATCCCAAGGAGTCGGCCACTCGTAACTCGGAGAAGGCCACTTGGTCATTAACTATGGCTGCAATTTTACACATAGCCCGCACTCCGGGGCCGGGAAGTTCTTCCCATTCCTCGTCATTGGGGGTAGCGAGTAGTCCTGGCCTTCGAGAGAGGGCGTCCGCCCCAATATTCAATGGCCCCGGCTTATACTTCAAGGAGAAGCGGTAGTTACTGAGGGCGGCCTGCCATCTGTGGCCGGCTGCATCTAATTTGGCCGACGTATTGATGTACGTGAGGGGATTGTTATCCGTCCTTACCTCGAAGGTGACACCGTACAAGTAATCGTGGAGCTTCTCGGTGATCGCCCACTTGAGAGCCAGAAACTCCAACTTGTGGACGGGGTATCTCGGCTCACTGGGTGTCAGACTGCGGCTGACGTAGGCTACAGGCCGAAGACCTTCGGGGTGCTTCTGATGCAGGACAGCACCCAGTCCATTGAGACTGGCATCCACATGCAGGACATACGGTTGTTCTGGGTCAGCATATGCAAGCACTGGTGCTTCAGTCAGACTTTTCTTCAAGTTCTGGAAGGCCCGTTCACACTCAGGCGTCCACTTATCGCCAAACGGTTGACGGGCCGACGTGGCCTTTCTCCCAGTATCTTCAGGGTATATCTTCAGCAAGTTGTTCAGGGGTTTAGCTCGACTAGAGTACCCTTCCACGAACCGACGATAATACCCACAGAAACCGAGGAAGGACCGCAGTTCCGTGACATTATCGGGATGCGGCCAGTTCACCACAGCTTCTATCTTGGCTGGATCAGTAGCAATCCCCTGGGCAGACACGATGTGTCCCACGTAGGTCACCGAGGTGTGACAAAACCTACACTTGTCGAGTGATAGCTTCAACCCTTCTTGGCCAAGACGATCTATCACCTTCAGCAGCCTCTCCTCGTGTTCTTCTAAGGTCTTCCCGAAGACAATGATGTCGTCCAGGTAAACCAGACACTCCAGGGGAATCATGTCTCCGATAGTCTTTTCCATCAACCTTTGGAACGTAGCAGGCGCCCCACATATACCTTGGGGCATACGGGTGAATTGATAGAATCCCAGGGGGCAGACGAAAGCTGTTTTCTCCTGGTCTTCCGGCGTCATGGGCACCTGATAGTACCCTGATCGGAGGTCAAGCACGCTAAACCAGTGACTCCCATTCAGCGCATTCAGGATCTCTTCAATGCGCGGAAGGTTGTATTGATCCGGGATCGTGCGATTGTTCAGTGTTCGGTAGTCGATACACAGTCGTACGGACCCATTCTTTTTCCGCACCACCACTATGGGCGACGCGTAAGGTCCTCGTGATTCCGTCACAATCCCAGCGGTTTCCATGTCTTGTATGGCGTTCCTCACATCGTCCACATCCCGAGGGGCAAGGCGACGAGAACGTTCCCGGAACGGAGTGGCATCACTCATCCGAATGGTATGTTGGGCACTGCGGCTGCACCCCACATCCATCTCGCTCGTGGAGAACACATGTCGTCGTTGCAGCAACTGGGTGGTCAACCGCTCTTTCCACTCTGTGGACAGCGTTGACTCGCCGAAATTGAAGTCCAGATCGACTATCCGCTCGTGCGCGGCCGCCGCCTTCACCTGAGGCGTGGCTCCCACCGGGCTGACCGGATATATGCATCCCAACTTCTGGTCAACATCAAACTCCATCGGAAAGGGGGAGAGATTCTGCACATACACGTGGGTTCGAATAGGGATCTTAGCCGTCCATTCCCTCACTTCGGGTAGTACTCTATACCCTCGCTGAACCTCTTCTTCTTCAGGCTCACTCTCCAGCGAGAACAGTTGGTTGTTCTGGTCTCGGTCAGGATAACAACACCAGACGGCCATCTTTTGCACTCCCCCTGGTAATATGGTCATCAGTCCTCGTTGACGATTGTAGAGGTCCCCATGACGCTCCAAGGCATATACCCGGTGGCACTCTTCTCGTAAGATGGGGTCTAGGAGCGAATCGGCCAGCGGCAACTCGTTGGTCTCTTTCAAGTAAGCTCGGATTATAGCCTGCACTATGTCCAAATTGGTTCCCAAGATGATGGGGTATTTGCAATGGTCGTGGGGCTCCGGGCATACCATGGCCGCTACCTGCATAGGGTGCTTCTTGCCGGTGTTCAGTTGGAGTATGTCCAGCTGGACCCTTGCAATCCCATCGATGGGGTAGTCTTCATTACTCAATCCCCTAACCTTCATATGTTCGGCCGGCCTCAGAGGGCAGTGTTGAAGGTGCTGGTCATAGAACTTGCGATATATTATGGTCACTTGTGACCCGGTGTCCAATAGAGCTGAGGCGTATATCCCTTCTATTACCATGGGCACGATGGCCGCGGGGCCCACTTGACTGCAAGCTTCACCGGGTGAGGCGTCCTCACTGGGGCCAGTGTCAGCAGGGGAATCCGTGGTTCCCTGAGGGGTGTTCACCTCAGGCTCGACGGTCTGGGCTCGGCATACCATCGATCGTGCTGTGCTTCTTCTGTCAGGAGGTTTTTCTTCCGGTTGGTCCTCCTTCTCCGGACAATAGTACGAGATGTGGCCCTTCTTCCCGCAGTTGTAGCAAGATACCTCACGGCGGTCCGGTCGACCCTTATACGTGGATGAGGACCGCTCAGAACTACGACTTTCCCAAACAGACGACTTGGGGGTCGCTTCCTCCTCTGGTGTGGAAGGTTTCTTACTCTTTGGGGCCGAGGGGGCCACAGGGTCATTCTTGGGGGTAGTTTTGGGTTTCTTTGATTCATGGAAATGGCGCTGCACTTCATGGTCTCTTATGTAATCCATTAGTTCCCCGTATTTAGGGGATACTGCCGCGACCGGGGCGGCCCGCATCATTATAGCTATGTTGTGGTCAGGCAACGACCCCTTGAGTAGCTGTTTGAACCGGTATCGGTCCGCTTCGGCCGCGGAAATGATATGCTTGTCCAGGAGGGTGCCCAGGGACAGCTGTAGGTCACAAACGAAGGCAGATAAATCTTGTCCTTCACGTTGTCGGAGGGCTTTGAATTGAGCCAGTAGCTCATCTTCGTCGTCTTTTCTGGCAAAGTATTTAATTAGCATTTCCACTAGTTCCTGGGCAGTAACTTCTCCTTCCACGCTCCGGTGCGCCCGCACTAACCGAGCGGCGGGGCCTTGGAGGCACTCGACCAGTATTTGTCTCTTGCTGGCTTCAGAACACGACCACTCCTCTATGATTTGAAGCGTATGGTCCCTCCATGCCTTGATCCCCTCTTCTCCCGTGGGCGTCGGCAGAATCCCAGAGAAAGCCTTGAGTTTCCGGTAGTTATGTGCTTGCGTCGAAATGGTTACAGCTTCTGCTAGTTGGGAGGCTATCGTGTTCACGTCAAGATTCCCACTAAGGGCCTGACTACTGCTCCCCGTTCCTATGCTAGGCATGGTTGGGGTCCCGCCAAACCGTTGATCAGGGTTGGGTGGGATGAGCGGGCTCCTTGCCCAGCTGGCGGTACCTCCTAATCCGCTTGGGGTGAAAGAGACCCTAGGGGGGTCCACCCGGTGAGGTGTACTGGTCACTCGTTGGCTCGGGTGTAATCCAGTACTGGTGGACGCTTCTTCAGGAGTTGAGAGTCAGCGTAGATCATGCGGCAGTCCTCTGCGGAGGGCTCGGGTAGGTTTAATACATGGGGGGCCGTTTCTAAGCATATGTCACTCATGGTGAACAGGAGACAGGTGATCCCCCGGCCAGCAACATCCAGTTTATAGTCTATCACCCGGGCGGTGGCCAACCCCGGGCAACTTCTTACTTGCGTGCGCACTGTAGATAAGTCTGTATCAAGTGCTACCCTGGTGACTGCAACCGCGCGTCTTGGTGCGCTAAGGCCCAGGCATGGACATCCTGCGGTGACGGCACGGACATGATGAAAATGAATCGGGCAATTTAGAAAAAAAAACGGAACAGGGCACCCCAGGACTTACTCTCAGCAGCGCCTCCAAATGTAACGGGTTTTCCCCCACCCACTCGCAGATAATACTGTGGAGGTGTAGGAACATGCAAGGTTACTCAGATGTGGTGCATTACCTGTTGGCTCACAGGAGGGCTGAGCTTCCGCCACGGGGAACCTGGGGTACATACATCTTATACATCTCTAGGTGCAACGCCTCCACCTGGGAGGGATCCCAACGGAGTGGGAGGAGGCCCTCACAGGAAACAACCACACAAAGCGAACAAATGTAAAACAGGACTGGCTTTACTGCATAACAAACCGTATCTACATACATCAACACAACCTTCATACGCCACGGCGGACGCTAACCACACTGGGCATCACGGCGGACGCTACCACCTCTGGCGTCACGGCGGACGCTAATCACACTAGGCGTCACGGCGGACGCTACCACCTCTGGCGTCACGGCGGACGCTACCACCTCTGGCGTCACGGCGGACGCTAACCTCCCACCGAGTGACCCCACCCCGTGTCCAGTAACCCCCACCCAAATGTCTCGCACCCCCAAAGTCAAATACCACTGTGCATGTGTATGTGTGACTGCGCAGCCACTATGTCTGGTGATAGGCCTGGTTGGTGCACGTGAGTTGCAGGTTACCTGCCCGGGCTCCAGCCACGGGTACCGCGATATCACTGGAGATCCGCCCGATCCGACGTTGTCCTCCACACCGCGTTGGGTGAATTCCAGCGCGGATAATATCACCTTAGTCCCAGGGTCTTTGATGGTGTTCTGAGCCCAGAACCCACCTCGCAGGGCCGCGCGGCTTTAGCACTGTGTCCCTGACTAAGCTACCAATAAATAGGGCAGTGTCCCTATCTAGGGCCTGTCCCTATACTCCACAAGCTATTAAGTGGCTCAGGACCTAACTGGGGCCTGGGGGCTGCTGGCCTAATGCAGAGGGTCACTGACCCCTGCATCCACCTCTTACCCCTAGCTGGTCCGGATCCTGACTCCTGCGTGACTGCAAAACCCCGCGAAAAGTATCTCTTCTTTCCCGGGCAAATCCCTCAGCCCTATTGGCTCCCTGGCGTCAGGTGTCTCTGCCCCTATGCACCCTGGGGGCTGGCAGTCTATTCTCGCGCATGCGCGAGCTATCTGGGGCCTCCCGCGCTGTCTCCTGCATCTGCGCATGCGCAACAGCACTAGGCATGGCGGCGCCCTGCTTCCCGGCTGCCGGGGACCCCAGCAACGCGATCGCGGCCTCGGCAACCGGCCCGATCGCGTCCCCGGCAACCGCCCGACCGCGTCATGGCAACCGGCCGCACATCCACACCGCGCGCTACAACGGTGAAGGAGGGGGTGAGTGCGCGAGGGGGGACCTGGCTACAGAAGTTATGATGATGATGATGGTGGGGGGAGAGAGAAGTGATGATGATGGTGGGGGAGAGAGGTGATGATCATGGTAAGGGGAGAGAGGTGATGATGGTGGGGGAGAGAGGTAATGATGATGGGGGAGAGAGGTGATGATGATGGTGGAGGAGAGAGATGGTGATGATGGTGGGGGGAGAGAGGTGATGATGGTGGGGGGAGAGAGGTGATGATATTGGGGAAGAGAGAGGTGATGGTGGTGGGGAGAGAGGTGATGATGGTGGTGGGGAGAGAGGTGATGATGGTAGGGGAGAGAGGTGATGATGGTGGGGGGAGAGAGGTGATGGTGATGGTGAGGGGAGAGAGTTGATGGTTGGGGGAGAAATAGGTGGTGATGATGATGGGTGAGAGAGGTGATGATGATGGTGGGAATAGAAAGGTGGTGATGGGGGTGGAGAGAGGTGGTGATGGGGGTTAGAGAGGTGATGCTGATGGGGTAAGAGAGGTGATGATGGTGGGGGGAGAGAGGTGATGATTGTGGGAGGAGAGAGAGGTGATGATGATGGTGGGGGGACAGATGTTGATGGTGGGGGAGATGTGATGATGGTGGAGGGAGGGGGAGAGAGGAGGAGGCCAAAAAAGGGGGAGAGATGCTGATGAGGGGGAGAAATGATGATTATGATGGGGAGGGATGATAATGGGTGATGATGCAGAGGAGGGATGAGGTTGAGGAGGGATGATAAGAGCGAGGATCAGAGAAAGGATGGGGGAGGGAGAAACAAATTGCAGTCGGTATTAATATTAATGGGGAAGATAGAATGGCCTAAAAAGGTCAAGTTGTGCGCCTTGCACTACACCAATGGAGATATGGGGAACCAATAAATTGTGAATGTGTGGTGACGGAACAAAAAACTGCAATAAGAGTGCGAAGGTGGTGCTGGCAGGGATGGGGTTAATGATAAGCAAAGAAAAGAAAGAAAACTCCCTAATAGCCGCACAAGAGAACACCTATACCTATATTAAAAATTACTATTTATTAATAAATGATTAAAATATATTTATTGCAGCAAAAAACTAACGTGAACCAAAGTGATTAAAATAAATTAAAAACGGAGGAGGTAACCGTATGCCTAGTTCAAACTAACAGTGTATGCTAGGAATAACTATTTTAGAATGTCCCACTGCTATATGATTATACTAACAGTGGTAGTTATACCAATACAGTTCTATATAGTTTGAGGACTACACCTAAATGGAGAGTATAGCTTAATATAGTGTGTGTGCTGAGAATAATATAGTATATTTGTTGAGCCAGCTAATGCTAGTATACGGATATATACACACACATATGTACCAGACCAACAGGTTCAAAGGTAAATGAACCTAGAGGTCTGTTATGTTTAGCAAAACAGCTATTTCAAGATCACAAAGTATGTGTCTTGTACTCTGAACCATGACAAATAGGAGAGTAGTCAGAGTGTTGTGCTTCCTTTAACTAACTTTAACTTTCTCTAACTGAGAAAACGCAACAGACCTCTCCGATATAGCCAGCGCACTAGGTGGTGACGCTTAGCCTGCCCAATGGGGACCTGAAATTTATTTTGCCCGGGGGCCCCGTTCATGTCTATCTACGCCATTGTGCATGTTTCACTGTTTTATGATACTGGATACCATAATATACTTTAAGAGCCTCAAATGTGCTTTTCATAGAAAAAAAGAGATGTGACTAATATAGCCCCCACTTTAAGATTATTTACATTAATTGTGATATTTTCAGTGAAGCCTGGTCACCTCGTATTATTAGCCAAAAGTATTGTTGTGACGGGGAGGAAGGGGTTAATAGCAGATTTGCTATGCATTACTGTGGTTGCCCTGTGCCAGCCATTTTTATTCCTCATTTGCAGGCCATTCCCTGCCTGCAAGGGTAAAAGACAAGATGCATTGCTTGCCATACTCTCTAACCGACACATGATGGCAGTCTAGAAGCCGGCATTTCAATGAGAAATACTAATTCTAGAACGAAAGCACCCAGAAACCTGATTTTTGAGGTGCAAATACAGTGTAAAAATGATATTTATGCGCATGTAGTTGTTCAGTTATGACACAAACGTAACATGTTGTTAAATTAAGTGCGTAAAAACTCCAGATCTTAAATGTAAGGCAGGAGCTATTTCTTGTAAGTCCAAGCAGGAATTCCGTGGACATACAGCTGTGATATGGGTGAATGAGCTTCGGTATTTTTATGATGGAGCCTCAAAGATATCGAGCTGATTAGCATCTTCCTGTCTAAAAGAGTGTCAGTTATGAAAAGACCCAGCAGACCCATAATGTATACAAAACTGACATACTGATGCACAGCAGATGTCAGGCTAGTGACCCCTCCGGGTCAAAAATCAGACTTAGTGGTGCCAAGAAATGGGTGTAGCCCAGGTATGCTAAGTGGCATGGGCGTCAACCTAACCCATGCGCCCTGCCCACCGGACAGCCATTTTGACCGGTCTTATGAACTGTGGGTAACTTGCCTATTCGTGGGTTGTTTTGTTCCCACGAGGGGGATTGGATCCACATGTTAAAGATAGCTTTGGCCAGTCTATAACTGTGGCTCCCCAGGTATCCCCAGTGTGATTCCTGAATTTTAATCCATGATGTAGAGATGCAAGACTTTGTTCCAGCACAGCAGCAATCAGTCCAGGAGTGAAGGGGTTAACAACAACATAACCACAGGACTTTTAAAACCAAGGCTGCATTTCTTGCACTGGCAAGCAAACGACAATTTATTTCGTTCCAAGGACAATTTATTTTGTTCCCTTATCCCAGTGAGTGTTGTTTTAAGTGTATTCTGCAGATGTCGTGTGTTTGTCTATTAAGGAAATAAATCACAATTTATTTCGCAACTTGTTCTGTTCAATCAAGTACCCAGAAATATAAATGTGTTGAAAAAGTTGGTGTCATCGTGACAATTGTCTTTCCCAAACTATTACGGTCGCTTTATTTGTTCAGAAGATTTGTAAGATTATCAAGTCACTTCTTGTGCAACAAGAAGAATGTGTCTGTAAATATTGTAGAGCTCTAATGCTTTTTTTCAAAGTAAATATAGATGATGGGTTGGTAATATATATATACAGTGGTTGACAAATCACCAAAAAATCTACTCGCCACACAAAAAAATCTACTCGCCACCTAGTACCAAACGTGTGCTGCTTGGGCCAATATTTACTCGCCCGGGGGTTAAATCCACTCGCCCGGGGCGAGCAAATGTATAGGTTTGTCGAACACTGTATATATATATATATATATATATGTATATATATATATATATATATATATATACATACACACACACAGACACACACAGACACACACAGACACACACACACACACACACACACACACACACACACACACACACACACACACACACACACACACACACACACACACACACACACACACACACACACACACACACACACACACACACACACATATATACACACAGTGGTCGACAAATCACCAAAAAATCTACTCGCCACACAAAAAAATCTACTCGCCACCTAGCCCGGGGTGAGCAAATGTATAGGTTTGTCGAACACTGTATATATATATATAGGGAACCATGTTAAAAATGGTTATTGAGGCAAAAAGTGACACTGTGTGCTCATTTGCATGTCATTTCCCAGACTCCCTTGCTGCAGTGGAAGTGCTGTATGCTGGGTGATAATGGGGAAAGGCGGGGTTGCAGACCTGCCTATGACATGCAGATGAGCATACAGCTATATTTGCATATTTGCTTTCCTGTGGAGGGTTTTTGTCACTTTTTTTACTCACCATAACTTGACTCAGTGTTGTGGTTTGGCCTATCCCATAAGCCTCTCTTGCATTCCCAGTAAAATCAACCCCACACTGATGAGACCCATCAAGGTCGAAACAGCTGTCTGTGGGTGGTTTTCTGGGTATGCACCTTAACCCTGGCTGTGCTCAAAGCTGTGACCATGCAGCAAGCTTAAGCCTATAGGGAACCATGTTAAAAATGGTTATTGAGGCAAAAAGTGACACTGTGTGCTCATTTGCATGTCATTTCCCAGACTCCCTTGCTGCAGTGGAAGTGCTGTATGCTGGGTGATAATGGGGAAAGGCGGGGTTGCAGACCTGCCTAAGACATGCAGATGAGCATACAGCTATATTTGCATATATATATATATATATATATATATATATATATATATATATATATATATATATATATATATATATACAGTTAGGCCCGTAAATAATTTGACACTGATACAAGTTTTGTTATTTCGGCTGTGTACCAAAATAAATTCAAGTTACAGTTAAATAATGAATATGGAATTAAAGTGCAGTCTATCAGCTTTAATTTGAGGGTATTCACATTCAAATTGGAGGAAGAGTTTAGGAATTACATCTCTTTAATATGTAGCCCCCTCTTTTTCAGGGGACCAAAAGTAATTGGACAATTGACTTAAAAGCTGTTTCATGGACAGTTGTGGGCTATTCCTTCGTTATTTCATCATCAATTAAGCAGGTAAAAGGTCTGGAGTTGATTCCAGATGTGGCATTCACATTTGGAAGCTGTTGCTGTGAACCCACAACATGCGGTCAAAGGAGCTCTCAATGCAAGTGAAACAAGGCATCCTTAGACTGCAAAAAAAAAGAAAATCCATCAGAGAGATAGCAGGAACATTAGGAGTGGCCAAATCAACAGTTTGGTATATTCTGAGAAAAAAAGAACACACTGGTGAGTTCTGCCACACAAAAAGGCCTGGACGTCCACGGAAAACAACAGTGATGGATGATCGTAGGATCCTTTCCATGCTAAAGAAAACCCCCTTCACAACATCCAGCCAAGTGAAGAACACTCTCCAGGAGGTAGGCATATCATTATCCAAGTCTACCATAAAGAGAAAACTTCACGAGAGCAAATACAGAGGGTTCACCACAAGGTGCAAACCATTCATAAGCCTCAAGAATAGAAAGGCCAGATTAGACTTTGCCAAACAATATCTAAAAAAGCCAGCCCAGTTCTGGAACAGCATTCTTTGGACAGATGAAACTAAGATCAACCTGTATGATGGGAAGAAATATGTATGGAGAAGGCTTGGAACAGCTCATGATCTGAAGCATACCACATCATCTGTAAAACACAGTGGAGGCAGTGTGATGGCATGGGCATGCATAGCTTCCAAAGGCACTGGGTCACTAGTGTTTATTGATGATGTGACAGAAGACAGAAGATGCCGGATGAATTCTGAAGTGTATAAGAATATATTGTCTGCTCAGATTCAGCCAAATTCAGTGAAGTTGATTGGACGGCGCTTCACTTTACAGATGGATAATGACCCAAAACATACTGCGAAAGCAACCCATGAGTTTTTTAAGGCAAAGAAATTGAATATTCTGCAATGGCCGAGTCAATCACCTGATCCCAACACGATCGAGCATGCATTTCACTTGCTGAAGACAAAACTTAAGGCAGAAAGACCCACGAACAAACAACAACTGAAGACAGCTGCAGTAAAGGCCTGGCAAAGCATCACAAAAGAGGAAACCCAGCGTTTGGTGATGTCCATGCGTTCCAGACTTCAAGCAGTCATTGCCTGCAAAGGATTCTCGACAAAGTATTAAAAATTAACATTTTATTTATGATTGTTTTAATTTGTCCAATTACATTTGAGCCCCTGAAATAAGGTGACTGTGTATGAAAATGGTTGCAATTCCTAAACGTTGCATACAATATTTTTGTTCAACCCCTTGAATTAAAGCTGAAAGTTTGCACTTCTATTGCATCACGGTTGTTTCATTTCAAATCCATTGTGATGGCGTACAGAGACAAATTTTGAAAATTGTGTCAGTGTCCAATTATTTCCGGACCTAACTATATATATTGTATTCCATTTCTATATCGTAATCTATATATATAAATTGTAAAATTATAGACTTTTATTTTACTACTTTTTTTTACAGTGAAGCCAGAATTTAGGTATATTGGCAACATGCATGGAAATGAAGTTGTTGGCAAAGAATTGCTGATATACCTTGCACAGTATTTATGTTCAGAATATCTTCTTGGAAATTCAAGGATTCAAACTTTGATCAATACAACAAGAATTCATCTTCTACCTTCAATGAACCCAGATGGCTATGAACTTGCAGCTGAAGAGGTAACACTGAAATGCTTAAGAAGTTATTATTTTATTAATAATTTATAAATGATAAAATAAAAAAATAAATAATATAATAATTTACAAATTACACCATACCATGCAGGAATTGAACCCATGGCACTTCATATGCTAGTACAATTCTCTAGCTGCTACACCACAGGGTTGTATGATTAACCTGACTCTATCAACAACGTCAACATCTACAGTAGCAGTGCAGTAGATGTTAAGTTTATTTATAGAATGTGATTCATTCCACCAACCCTGTGGTGTAGTAGCTAGAGAATTGTACCACCATGTGATACATCATTTGTTTGATTCCTGGATGTGTATTATATAAAATGTATTCACTGTTGAGCTGTCATTGGTCAGAGAAGGGTCATGCTCCTCTGCCCTCGAAAACGTACGTAAGCATGGACAGCCTGATGAAGCAGGGAGAGGAGAGAGCTGCAGAGAGGAGAGAACTGTAGATGCTGGGTAAGTCATTGCTGTTCATGGCTGCCATTTCCCATCAATAAAGCATTGAATGTTAAAAAAAAAAAATTAAATCCCTTGGAGATGTTTTTAAATCGGGAATCATGCCGAGACCACGCTATAAGCAGATCCGCGTTGTAGTAGATATCGCTATAACGGGGTTGAGCTGTAATTTGTATTTCCTCATCTAAACACCTTTTTTGCATATAAAGTAATACAAATATTTTAAACACATCACTCTATATATATTAAATGGTGCCAAGCCAAAAGACACCTCATAATAGAACAAATCAATGAAATTACTCCATGTGATGTATTAACAGTTCTGCTATTAACATTTTTGCTGCCAGTTTGTGCTTTTGGCATAGTTCGGCGGAAGGCAGGCACAAGTTTGCGTTAAATAGCCATTCCCAAATTATTAACTGTTATTTTTATGCTACCATTCTACTTTAATGTCAAAGGGAATGCCAGTCAAGAGATTATACCCTGTGATTATGAATGTATAATTTTGGGCTTGGGCTCTAAGGAGGGTTGTACCGGATTTGTCTCTGAACTGAGTTACTGTAGCTATTTTGTTGAGCACTATGCAGTTCCAAAAATACAGAAACGTGAAGTTTTCCAGTACAGTGGCGTAGCTAGACATGTGCGGGCTCCCGCGCAAAAAAAATTTCAGGGTCCCATTATGAGTGAACATATTCCATAGATTCAGGAGTCTATATCGGGCCCCCAAACGTGTTGGCAGCCCCGCAAGCCACCCCTCCTCTTTTACACCTCCTCACTCTCCTCTATTCACCCCTCACTCCTCATGTATTTCTCTCTCTTGCCCCCCTCTCTTGCCTCCCTCCCTCTCCCTCCCTCACTCTCCCCCTTTTCCTATCACACTCCCCCCCCTCTCCACTATCACTCAGGAAACCCCTCCCCCTCCCTCCACAATCAAACCAGCTCCCTCTATCCTCCCCTACTCACATTAATTACCCCTCTAGCCCGGGCCACACACACACAATCCCCCCACTACAATAGAGTACTCCCCCACACAGTACACAAATTAGAATAACCACCTACACGCACACTACATTAACCTCCCCCCCACACACACACAAACTACAATAACCTCCTCCCACACACACTAAAATAACTCCCTCCCCCCCCACACACACTACAATAACCTCCCCCCCCCACACACACACTACATTAACCCCCCCCCACACACACACACTACAATAACCTCCCCCCAACACACACTACAATAACCTCCTCCCCCCCACACATACACACTATAATAAACCCCCCACACTAAAATAACAATTTCTATCCTTATTTACTACCTTTAACAGTTGATCTTGAAAATGTATAATTTAAGTATTTCTTCATTTTAATTGAGACCCAAGTGATCCGATTATATAGATTTGATATGACTTCTTTAAATGAATCACTGATACAGTATTTGTAAAGTTGAGACGATAATAAGATACGGTGCTTAATGTGCTTGTATTGTCACAGTCTCTTTCACATGTTGTTCTGCATGAATCATGAAGATCAAATCGCACAATGGCACAAACTGCCAAAAAATTATTTTGAATGGATAATTCTTAATAAATCCCTAATAAATACACCGGAATGCCTATTTTGAACTATACAGTTGTGTGAAAAAGAAAGTACACCCTCTTTGAATTCTATGGTTTTACATATCAAGACATAATAACAATCATCTGTTCCTTAGCAGGTCTAAAAAATAGGTAAATACAACCTCAGATGAACAACAACACATGACCTATTACACTGCATGGGGATACCACCACCCCATAACGGGCCTGTATCTCAGGAAGCATGGGGTCCCCATACCTGAAATCAATGCGGTTCTGCTCCGGAGACCCCCTGCTCATGCACACTAGTATTAAAATATAAATAAAAACAGCTTCATTACCTTACCGGCTAGTCGCTAAGGCAATGAAGGGGTTAAACTTCAATAGCCTGTTTATTGGGGGCAGAAGGGGTGGATCAAGCTGGTAATAGCCCCAGGTTGAGTGGTTAGGCCTGCCGGGAAGGTTGCGGGAGGAGTTAACCCCTTCATTACCGGTGAAGGGGTTAACTCCTCCCGCAAATTCCCGTAGCCTAAAAACCCACATCAGAATAGGATTCCTTTGTAAATATTATTCCGGTATCTGAATCTTTACTTTTGACATTAATACAGATAATTTATTTGTAGGGAGCTGGCTACAACGGATGGACAAATGGACGACAAAACGCACAGAATATTGATCTTAACCGAAACTTTCCTGATTTAACATCAGAAGTTCATAAAATAATGAGGATGCGCATGGCACGAACAGATCACATGCCCATTCCAGAATCATACTGGTGGGGTAAGGTACGAAATGTAGATTTTTATTTATCATTAACTACATATATATTGTGTATTACTTTCACAACATTCAGTTACACAGTGCTTTGCGAAATAAACATGAAGTCATTGGAATTCAGGAAATAGTACCAAATTATAGGTTTACAGATATACAGTAGCAGATGTTATTGCACCCGTTATCTCAAGCTAGTGCATTGTCTTACAGTGAAAAGACTGTGGCTGTCATTCTTCTTGATCTAACTCAATTATAAAGTAATCAGATTTATTTACACACTTTCTAAATATTTCAGTGGAAGGAAATATGCACTTTAACCCTTTGGGTGCCCCTTGACATAGCCAATAGGTTGTGGGATCTGACATTGTAGCCATGTCATACTCTATTTGCTTGTTTTCTTGGAGAGATTGCATTCTGCGCCCCTGTGCAGTTCTGAGTGTGATCTCGCCAGCTGTGGAATGGAAGAGGTCTGTCGTGTGATCAGAAAGTTATGAAAAAAATATACAAAGAGGACAGTTTTCATTTTTGAAAGTGTAGCAGTCATAGGTTATTTGAGATTTAAAGTAATTAAATGAAGTTTGAATTTCAGAAATATTTTAATATACGTATGTAGCCATGGCTGATCCAGACTACCTCTCTGCCCCCTGTCACATAAGTCCTTTGTAGTTACAGGCTGTGGCAGGCTATCCTAGGGCTTTGACCCCCTCATGCTGACTCTCTGAGTGAAAGGAGAGGTGGTGCCACAAGGGTCTGTGTACAGCCAATAATGGTACAGACCTTGTGCCTTCCCCTTCTGGTGCATCAGAGAGGAAGTGCTGAATTATAGTTCAGTCCTCCTCCACCCCTCCTGGGGAGAGGAGCATGTGCGATTTCTCTTCCATCCCTCCCAGAGAGAGGAGGTGTGTGCTGCTCCTCCCGGCAGCTGGGAGTGAGACATTCCAGTCAATCCCTCCTGGGCTGGCTGGTTAAAGAGAGATCAGAGGCCTCAATACTACCATAGAGCCCAACACCATCCAGAGGCTTGGACCCTCTGACATCCATCTGCATCTGCTGTATACCATCTGCAGTGACTGCCCAAATAAAGCCGTTTGCTTTATATACCCCTTCCTGAGTCTACAGTCTATTGGGCAGGGGTGTGAAAGAAGTCTGTTCTGGTGGGAACTGTCTCTGGGAAACCTGAAGCCCACTGTAGCTGGAGGCGCTGACACCCATGAATGAAGACTAAAATCACCAAAAGCCTGTCCTATTCCACCACACCATCACAGATTACTCAGCTCTCTTGGAACCTCACAGGTTGCACGTACCACAAACAGCAGTAAACAATAGTACATCTTCCAGAGAGGGGAGAGGGGGCGGGGGAAACTGTGTACTACACGTACTACAGATGAAGACTTTACATATACATTTTGAGTAGCCATTTATGCTTCTTTGAGGAGTTGTCAGTAGTATTCCTAGGTGGGAACACAGGTTATGTGTTTGTGGGCCTTAATGATAAAATATTGCTTGTAAGTTAAAACTGTTACCAATAAGCAGCCACATAAAGCAATTGTGTACATAGCTGCTATTAAACAAAATATACATTTAGCTAAGCAAGTCTGTGGCAAGGGAAGCTTGTAAAGTATAGCTGGGAGCAAAATAATATGCATAAATAGATCTACAGTATTTGAACTTAAAGAAATCTAAACAGGTAATTGCCCATGTGTCTTAAAAGAGGTGTTATTAAACTATTTAGAGCACATTTTAACATTGTTTTCAGCATATTACTTGATATATAAAATACTTTTTTTAGTGTAAAAAATATGTAGATGAAACGAAAAAAAATCGTGTGTGTGCAGAGCACGCACATTTTAAGTGAAACTTGTTTGTCTTTTGTCACTGTTGTGTCACAGAAATTGTATTTGTGTTGGTGATGTTTTTAATTAAAAATCAAAATACAATTTAATTGACAAAACGCAAAAAAAATTGACTTAGAACGCACGTGCTTGGCACCTCCCCACCTCTGTATTAGCTATTTGTACAAATTGTGAATTCCTCGTTTGTGTGTGTGTGTGTGTGTGTGTGTGTGTGTGTGTGTGTGTGTGTGTGTGTGTGTGTGTGTGTGTGTGTGTGTGTGTGTGTCTGTCTGTGTGACTGTGTGTCTGATAGTGTGTGTGTGTGTGTGTGTGTGTGTGTGTGTGTGTGTGTGTGTGTGTGTGTGTGTGTGTGTGTGTGTGTGTGTGTGTGTGTGTGTGTGTGACAGTGTGTGACAGTGTGTGTGTCTGTGTGACTGTGTGTCTGATAGTGTGTGTGTGTGTGTGTGTGTGTGTGTGTGTGTGTGTGTGTGTGTGTGTGTGTGTGTGTGTGTGTGTGTGTGTGTGTGTGTGACAGTGTGACAGTTTGTGTCTGTCTGTTTGACTGGGTGTGTGACAGTGTGTGTGACTGTCGGGGTGTGTGGGTTGGTGTGGTTGTGGTTGTGGGTGGCAGGTGGGTGGTCTCGGCTCCGTGTCCTCTTCTCCTCTGGTGCTACTGCTGCCCAAGCACGACGCGTTGACGGCTTCCGCACTCCAGAGGCCTCAGTGCATGCTCAACGGAGACCGTCCGGACTATTCTTGTGCGCATGTGCAAGGGCCCGCATGCGCTTGATCGCGGCGATGGCCGCATTTGCGCATGTGAGAGCTGGCAATGTCTGCGCATGCACAAAGGCCCAAGGACCCTTCTGTGCTGTGCGCATGCGCTTGTGCACCGAGCCAACGGCTACTGCGCATGTGTGCCGAGCCGACGGCTACTGTGCATGCGCTTGACGCAGACGGCTGCTACAGATGCAAGACTTTTGCCCACACTGACGTGTACCGACGACCTCTTTTGCCCACATGACGTCATTTCCGTAAATTCACTCCTGCCGGCAAAGAAGTTTCACTTCAAAAGTACTATTAATATGAAAGTCAAAATATTATTCTCCTCTCTATAGAGCAAGCACTATAATGCTGCATGTAGTGGTATTATGTTTAACAAATGGTTTGGCAATATACCAGCATGATATTTCTGCCCTGCCGACATTTGCCTAAAGCTTTTCCCGGAGCTTCCAGCCTCACTCCTACTCACCCTTCCCTTCAGGCCGCTTCTTTAGTGAGAGGAGGGGGCACAGCCAGCAGGGAGAGAGAGGGGAAGAGGTGAAGCTGGGAGCTCAGTGACAAATCTGCATCATGTAAATGGGTTCACAGGAATTCTGCTTGTTAATCTCCCTCCCTCTTAACCCCTTTCTCCCCACCAACCATTGTCTCTCTTACACCCCTCCCCAATAGCTTGTTTCCCCTTTCCTTCCCAAATGTCCCTCTTACATTCCTTCTTCCCTCTCCAGTGTCTCTTTTACATCCTTTCCTCCCCCTCCCCTTTATCTCTCCCCCTAAAATAATAGCTTATTTTAACCGCGTCCTTCCCCAAATGTCTCCCTTAACCCCTTCATCCCCCAAATGTCTCTCTTAACCCCTTCATCCCCCAAATGTCTCTTACCCCTTTCTCCCCTCCAATGTCTCTTAATACTTCTTCCCCTCATGCCTCTCTTAACCCTTTATTCCCCCAATATTTCTCTTTACCCCTTCCTCCCCCACAACTGCACTTTTAATCCCTTTCTCCTCCACAATGTCTCACATTGGGGGAGAGGAAGAGGTGAAGAAACATTTTGATGACTTCATTTTTTTAAATTCCTAGGCATTTATTGCAATAGATTATTTACTATCATTATCGTGGCCATTATTTGTTATCACCCAACTCAAGCTTAACACAGTGATGTCAGATGGAATTATTATTTGGTTAACAAGAAAATTAATCTACTTTAAAATTACTGGTTCACTTGGTTATGGTACTGGGATGCACACGTCTTTCCTTGAACTCATTACCCTCCATCTAAAGTAATAGGGAACTCATTACAAGTTTACATTTCTGTGTAATCACCTTCAGCTTTGATAAGCTTTAGTAAGGTATGCAAACCAGTTATGTAGATCATTAAAAGCAATTATGTAGATTAGTCAAGTCAAGGGAAAACAATTATCATAGCCATTTACCACTAGTCTGTCAACTTTTTTATGAATAGTTTTAAGTTCTAAGAATATTGAAGTTATTAAAAAAAAAGGATAAATTAGCGCTAATCACTAAACTACTACTACTAATATATATTACAAAATACAGTACAGTGTTAATACAATTTAAAAGTGTTAACAGAGGAAGGTAAAGAGTCCAATATAGATATACTTAAGTCCAGCTGCCAGAGTCCAGGAGAGAGTTCCACGTCCCTCCAAATATGAGCAGAGAAGAAAGAATGTCCTCTGGCGCGTTGACCCAAGTGTATTTGTAATAGATAGTCCAGGCAAAAAATCAAAGAAGATAACAATGTGTTAATAAAAATGAACTCCCTTTTGAAAGTTCTTGCAATTAATATTCATGCACTTACAATTTGAGAATGACTTGTACTGTAAAATTCTTCCTATCGGAATGTCAGAGGTTAATCATGACAGGCTAGAACTCCAATTGTAAGTGCATGAATATTAATTGCAAGAACTTTCAAAAGGATGTTAATTTTTATTAACACATTGTTATCTTCTTTGATTTTTTGCCTGGACTATCTATAACAAATATACTTTGGTCAACGCGCCGGAGGACATTCTTTCTTCATTGAAGTCATTTTGAATGCATTATTTTGTGCTTTATTTGACTCATCCGCCCCTAACGAAGCTGTGTTCGGGAGGGCAACGCGTTGGGCGTACGATGTAGTGACATCATCACAGGAGGAGGATTGGACGCTGTGTTTTGCTCTCTCTGCCAGGTTGTAGACGGATGTGAAACTTCAGTGCCGTGTCATTTATCGTATTAGACATCACAAAAACAAGAGGGTGTGCACCAATAGTGTGCTTCTTGTTACAGAATAGTTGGTATTACCAACAATATCTCATATTTTAAAAAATAATTATTTGGTGCCCTATTGGTAATAGAATATTATAAGATACACTCTTCTTTGTTTTGTTGGAAAAAAGCTATTAAGATGAATTATTTGTATTAAATTGATCTAAGTTATATGCATGCTTTTGGAGTTCATCATTTTTGGACTTCATCATTTTATTCTTCCAATTGCCAAAGTTTTTTTTTCTAAGACTAAGAATAAAGAGTAAAAATATCATATTTTGATATTAAAAGTCAGCAATAGTGAAAAGATTCTACTCTGACAATTGCAATTTCATGATCCATGATCGGTGAAGACTTGGGGTTTTACTAAATGGCTGTCAGTGCAGAAGAGGACCAAAGATGCAAAGTTCTGTGGGGAAGATCATGTGAACAGGCAGTCTAGATACAATAGGTGCAAGGCTACAGAAGGGCAGGGCTCAAAAAGGGGTGTGCCAGAGCCTGTTTCAGAAGAGGAAGGGGATGTAACTTTGTAAATGGTTACTATAGAAACAAAAAATGCTTGTTACATTATAATATATTAAAAATGTCATTAAGAGATTTTTTTTAAATGCTACAAGTATTTTCTTATAGTACAGAACTGATTTATTTAAAAAAAAACACGCATGTAGGATATTGCTTTGTCTGCAGCTTTAATTGCACATATTGAACGCTTTTAGGAAGACAGAAATGATTGCAACATTTTTTGTTCATTTGTATATTAGAAACAGGCCATTGAAGTAGATGTTGGTGGTTATGCCTCATGGCAGCTGATACTGAGTATACTTTTTCCAGTGAATGCCTGTGTCAGAAAACTTATTAACATGCTGTTATTCTTACAAATAAAGCTCGTTTTCACAGACAATGTTTTTTTCAGAATAAAACATTTTTTTTAAAGCACATGTAAAGTCTGAAAACTGTTTAGCTTCATCTGCAAAAAATATAACGCCCCACTGGGAAGTTAATATTGGTCGTGTATGCTGCAAGGGAGATGCTGAAGACAATATGTTAGTTATTTTTTAATTAAATTTAGAGGATCGTAAAGATTTCTTTCTTTTTGTATCTATCAATATTTTATCTTTTTAACTACGTCTTCCGAATAGTTACATAATTATTTTAACAATTAGTTACAAGCCCTAAGGCGACTGTAATAATAATGTTTAAAGTTTATTTTTGTACTGTATAGAATAAAACTGAAACTGTAACAAATTATTTAACTCTGTTAACCCCTCCTAATCTGATTTATATCTAAACTGTAAGAAAAGCTTTGTAACTATAATACAGTTTTGTATTGCTGCTCAACCCTATTATAGCGTTATCTGCGGTCTGAGTGTGGCTCCCGATTTGTAAACATCTCCAAGGGTTTTTTTTAAATAACATTTAGGGCCTTATTCAGAAAGCCTCGATAAGGCCCTTATCGAGCACTTATCGACCAAAATGGCTACTCGTATTCAGAAAGCCTCGATAAGTGCTCGATAACGGCCTGTATCGACGCAAAATTTTATCACCCACAGAAAATCGCAAACTGAGCGGCGATCAGCCGCTTATCGACCATTTTCAGAGGGTTGATAAACTCGCGCGATTCAGAGACCCGCGAGTCGGCTGTCGCGGCCTATCGCAGCCCATCGCAGCCCTAAAAGGCGTTCTTCTCCCCAAATCCAATACACCACAAACTTTTTAGTAAATTGGTGGGGAGATGGCCTCGATGAGCTGCGATGTGTCGGGACTTAGAAAAAATCAGGCCCCTTTCCTGCCTCGGATTGATGTCGGGGGTCTCCGGAGCTGATAGCCATTAATAGCAGCTCCGGACCTGCCCGGCATGCATCCGAGGCAGGACACATGTATGTACAGCAACTTCATTACCTTAGCGGCAAACCGCTAAGACAATGAAGGGGTTAAACACCCGTGCCAGGCTTACTGTAAGAAACATACAATACAATACAATACTGTGGCTAGCGTGGTTGGGTGAAGGGGGAATTTGGCTCTTAGTGGCTGTCTAGGCATTGCGGGGAGGTTGTGGGGGGAGTTAACCCCTTAATTACCTTAGCGGTTAATGCCGCTAAGGTAATAAAGGGGTTAACCCAACCGCTACCCAACCGCAAGGTCTAAACACCCATCCTTAGGGCTAATACCCCCTTCACCCACCCGTGAGGCCTAAGCACCCACCCCTGACTGACTATACCCACCCTATACCCATTGAGTAGTATAGTGGTACATCATACCCATATAATAATAATATGGGCATGATAAGCCTCTATAGCACTCTATGAGCACCCTATTCACAATACAGTAATACACAAGACACACAATAATAAAACCTAATTAAACTCCAAAAAATCACACGTCACTAAATAAAATCAGTAGCCAGCTAATCCAATCAATACAATCAATAGCAACATCAACAATGAATTAATTAAACCATTAACCAATCAAAACAATTAATTCCGAAACCAACTCAAAATGAATAGTAACACTAACCAATCCAAACAATGAATTACTCCAACATTAATGAATTTAAACAGTAAAATAGAAAGAAAGAAATTCTAACAATATCTGAACTAACCATAAAACACATTAGCTAACATAATATAGCATTAAGTACAAACGAACACCAATCGCAAACCTTTAATTACATTAAGCATGAAAAAACAATCAATCACATCCACATAATAAATGAAATGCAAAAAAAGCAACAGCAATACCAAGCGACAAATGCTCCCAAATATTGGCATAATAATGTATTAATCTGTACCCTAAAGAGGTACAGATTAATATATTATCAGTCAATGTGCCTTCCCCAAAAAATCAAAAAACACATCCAAAGAATAAACCTGTAAAAAGAGACATTTACAAACATTGAATATATTACTTACCATTAGAAGCGGTGGCCCTCCGACTCCCGGGTATCAGGAAGCTCACGTACCTTGAAGGCCTCCAACAGCATCCGATGCCATCCGCCATGAAGATCCGGCTCAGGTACCCCAATCTTCTTTTTTCTTTCTTTTTTTTTACATTCCCTGGCGATTTTTATTATCAACCCTCTCTGAATAAGGCCCTTAATGCCTTATTGATTTACCTCGCATCTGCAGCTCTCTCTTCTCTGCAGCTCTCTCCTCTCCCTGCGTCCACGTCACATGACTCTTCTCTGACCAATAACAGCTCAACAGTGAATGAATACATTTTATATAATGCACATACAGGAATCAACCCATGACCCTTCATATGCTAGTAGCAATTCTCTAGCTGCTTACCCACAGGGTTAGTGTAATGAATTTGACTCTATCAACAAACTTAATGTCTATTGGATTGCATTGTGCAGTAGATATTAAGTGTGTTTATGGAGTCATATAGAATTATATTGTGTTTAAGTGTGTTTATATAACCAACCTTGTGGTGTAGCAGCTAGAGAATTGCTACTGGTATAATTTATACATTATTATTTTATATAATTATTCATAAATAATAAAATAATAATTTATATATTACAAATTATAATTAAAATAAAAATAAAATAATAATTTATAAATTATACCCATACCATGCAGGAATCAAACCCATGATTGCATTATGAAAAAATAGCTGATCGTGGCGGCCATTTCACGATCCCGGTTATAACGCGTTCCCCGTGATCCCATGATGAGTCATGTGGACCCCAAGCACCACGTTATAACAGGGATCGGCTGTATTAATAACATATGTGGGTCCTTCCAGAAGTGGGGATCAGCAATTTCACTCCCTACCCCAACGGGACTCAAAAAGCGAACGAGGTCAAGGAGATCCTCAAAAAAGAGGAGGGGGAGAGAAGGGGGAGGGGCGACTGGAGGTCTAGGGAAGAGAAAGAAATACGCATAGATGATCAGATAAATAATGTTATCAACATTTCTAATAAAGAACTTACATTTGATCAACTCACAATCCTTAATAAAGGCCTCAACTTTTCCCCCCATCAGGACTTTAATCTCTTTAACACCATCATTGATCTCCAAAAGTTTATTCAGAAATTGTCCATCAAGAAATACTTTAGTGGGCGTACTATGTCGAGTGTTCCACTCTATTCCGCTTCAAGGGTTATACCCTCTGAAGTAGTTGATATGGAGGTTTCTGATCATGTCCTAGAACTATCTACATTTCGTGAGCAATGTGTTCTATCTGATTTGAATGATCTCTATGCTGAACAGATTCTGGAGGTTGATTCTGGGATCCCATCCTCTTTCAGTTTTTTTGGGCAGATACATTCGGGACTTAAAAGGAAGTATACCTTTTTTCACCAAGTGTGTAATAATCATACTATCAAAGCCTTTTAAAAACTGGTTGAGAGGGATCTCCGGTTGTTGGCAAGGGGTTATATTTCCTCAGGGGTTCTTTTTGGCCAAAAATCCAATCTCTCTGATGCAGAGTTTGGGGAGCTATTGGCTCTCAAGAAGGACAAATCTCTTATTATAAAGAACACGGACAAGGGAGGAGCCGTGGTACTCCAGTCATCTGTTGACTACCATGACGAGGCACTGAGATTGTTGGGCGATGAGGATTCTTACAAAATTTTATTACGAGATCCTACTTTGGATTTCTTGCTTCTCTTAAAAGAATTACTTGATATGGGCAGAATTTTGCTTGTCCTCAATAGTAAGGAATATGACTATTTGTTTAATCCCTCGCCGGTTGTGCCAATCTTCCACCATCTCCCAAAAATCCATAAATCACTGGTCCGCCCTCCTGGGCAGCCCATTATGGACAGTATTGGATCTTTGGGAGATGGTCTGTCACGCTATGTTGATGACTTTTTACAGCCATTGGTTAAAAATTTGCCATCCTTCTTGAGGGATTCGATGGATCTGCTATCTTCCATTAATACTATCAAATGGCAGAGTAACTACAGGTGGGTTACACTTGACGTTATGTCGCTTTATTCTATCATTGACCATGAAAAAGGTATTCAAGCCGTCACATTTTATCTTCAGGCTTCCACACTGTCTATCTCACTGCGCACTTTTCTTATTGAGGCTATCGATTTTCTTTTAACACACAATTATTTTTTGTTTGATTCACGATTTTATTTACAGACACGAGGTACAGCCATGGGGACATCTTTTGCCCCATCTTATGCTAATTTGTTTATGGGTCTTTGGGAATCATTTTCGGTGATTCTAATTCCTTTCAACATCATATTATTTTTTATAAGCATTATATTGATGACCTGATTATGATTTGGGAAATTGATTCTTCATTACTGGACACTTTTATTCAATCACTTAATATAAACTCACTCAATCTGAGATTTACTTACGAGGAACACATTAACCACATTAATTATCTTGATATTTCTTTATTTATTGATATTTCAGGCAGTATACCAGCAAACCGACATCTATATGAAGTCTAATTCAAGGAACACACTACTTAAGGCTGATAGCAGTCACCCGAGCTTGCTTATTCGGGGTATTCCCAAAGCCCAATTTTTGCGATTGCGACGTCTTTGTTCTAGTGAGGAGCTGTTTGAACAGCAGGCTGTGGAATTGAAGAACAGATTCTCCATTAGCGGTTATAAATCAGATGTTATTGAGGAGGCATACAGGGAGGCCAAATTGAGCAACCAAGCTGATCTTCTTTCCCAGCCATCTAAGAGGTCTAGACGTAAAGCCCATCATGATCAGGATGGTTTAGAGGATTTTGTCTCCCCCTTTTCATTACCCAATTTAGTAGGCAAGCAGATCAGATTCGCTCCATTATTCACAAGCATTGGGGTGTTTTAACTGTTGATAAAGATCTGCATCAGATTACTAAAGAGGGCCCTAGGATTACCTTTAGGAGGGCTAAATTCTTATCCAACTATCTTTCTCTAGTCTGTTCAGCTCTAGACATGAGGATGCTAATAGATCCAACCCTGTAACAGGTTTTCACAAATGTGGTAAATGTTGTATTTGCTGCTATGCTAAACCTATTAAATCTATTGAAATTATTTACACAAAAAGAAGGCATAGGATCCCAGTTTTCATTAATTGTAATTCAAATTATGTGATTTATTACCTAACTTGTGGTTGTGGTTTAGGCTATGTAGGTCGCACGATTGGGCCACATAAAACTAGAATCATGGAGCATGTTCGTTCCATCAAGAGGATGAACCTCATTCTACCTGTTTCTAAATATTTTGCAAATTGTCCTTCTGGCAATTTATCCAATTTTAGATTTTCAGCAGTTGATTTCATGTCAACCACTATTAGAGGGGGTGATCGTTTGAAACTCCTTAATCAACGGGAGTTATTTTGGATCCATTCCTTAGATACATTATCTCCTTCAAGAATCAATAAGGAATGGGATCTTAAGCATTTTCTGTGATTTAATATTTTGAATAGGACATTTGCTTTTCATTACAACTATTAGCTACCTACATGCTTTATACGTGAATAGGTTTCATGCAGGTAGATTATTTGCTCTAGTCATTTTGATATTATCATGATATTGCTTATATGAGGATTACTTTGTTATTATGTATAAATTAATGATTTATTTTATTATCTTTTCTTATAGTATTAGGATGTTTCATTATTATTATTATTATTTATGTTGTATTTATCATATTTATTAGGCTTTACTACTAGTTATATTTATAGCTTGCTTTTTATGATATGTAATTATTGTTTCAGGCATATATTGATTCTTTTTAAAATTAATTTTTTGCCTTCCCTACCAACTGTTTATTCTTATTTTATCATAGTTTCTTCTGAATGTTGTATTTTGTATGATGCTTGTTTCAAGTTATATCTGATACTTTATAGGCTATTCCACAGTTTACAGTATGTTATTATTTTTGTTTAATGTATTTTTTATTTTTCTAGCCCTATTTATGTCACATTTTATTTAACTATTACCCCTTTTTTTTGGTTCATTCCCCTTTTTGGTCATCTTGCCTGCTCTCCGTGTTTTCATTTTCACTGAGGTTTTGTTTACAGGGGGTTTCTTTTACCTGTGAGACAGGTAGGCAACATTTCCTGAGGGGAGGACCTATAAAAGAGGCATTTGTGAGACTTTGAAACTACTCTTTGATAAAGCGCTACCGTCGAGAAACGCGTTAGAGGTTTCTCTTTTAATTAGGCATGATGCCTCAATAAATCTTTTGTTATTTGCTATTTTTGGACTCCAGTTCTCTCTTTCTTCTAGCAGTGCTCCCTGCTCTCCTTGTTTTTGTATTAATAACACATAAGGATATTTGAATTGTTCAATATCTTTGATAGCCAGGCCATAATGCTGGTAATATTATTTATTATACAGTATATAAAAAAATTGCATCAAGTCCCTTTCACTAAGTTATATATACACGATAATCATACAATAATTAGCATGCAGTTATTTTTGCGATAATGGAATGTAATAACAACCAATACATTACTCTTTGGCAGCTAAACAATTCCTTTGATGCCAAGGGGCTATCTGCGTATTGCAAGGGAATCCCTTGCCGGCTTCTATGGCACACTTAAAAGACAACCCCACCTATAAAGATAAATATTAAAATTGTGTAAATGAAAATGTAATAACGTTAGTTTCATTTCAGTGTAGTACAAAAATCAATTTTCACATAAGTATGTTGTAGCAAAAGGAAGGAGGCACTCGAACTGCACGTTCAGCCACCTTCAGATACTCTCCTATTGGGCTGCTCCAAAAATTATTTTGCGAACGTTCTTTTGGTTCAGTTGAGTGTCAGAGATCAAGTCAATCGGACTCTCATAACCTTGTGATACTAAACTGAGTGGCTTGACTGTAGTTGCAAATGGATTCCTAACCCACGTATTATCGTCGTTTGTCGAAGGGATATATTCTAAGAGAGTGGATTGCAAGTCACGCAGGTGCTGTACTATGTCACTGCAAATTTCCTCTTCAACAGTAGAATTCATGTCAATCAGAAAGGCACCAAGCGTAGGAAAGCAGTCAAAGTTATTTTCTTCTGCAGACTAGGTCCAAAATGACACTTTTCTTAATAGCGACGACATTTTGTCCATTGTAGTGAAAATGATCACATTCTATCAATGCAGTGATAGATTAATTTCATTTACTTTGTGTAAAAATACATGGCAGGTACGCAAGTCTAATCAACCACGAGGAACTTGTCAAACAGTCACTGTGAACTATTGGTACAGAAAAATGCTAATAGTTCACTTCGAAGCTCAAAAAGTCACACAAGCACTTTGCCTAGCGATAGCCACCTAACCTCTGTATGTAGATGAAGCACTGTCTGCTGGCTACCCATTTCTTCGCACATAATTTTAAATATTCTAGATTGAAGTGGTCGAGCTTTTACATAGTTAATAATTTGTGCTGCCTCTTCAAGCACATTTTTTTTTTTTTAGAGATGTAAGCATTTTCTTAACTGCAAGTGCTTGTCTGTGTAGAACACCTGTGTAGGCCCATTCTAGTAGCTTTGATAAGTGACTTATCAAGCATTTGGGGCGCTTCTCGAGCGAGTGTGCAAGTGAAGCTACTGTATTCAGAAAGCTTCGGTAACATGGCAAACTCGCTCGAGAAGTGCTTCTTCCTGATCGGTAGTGCTCCTGCAGAGACAAACTGTGCGAGAGCTCCAAAAATGCTCAAACTCACATTTTTTTTAAAATATCAAGCTTTTCGAGTAGCTCCGAGATTCACATCGCGGCTGCAACTCTCAAGCAACCTCAAGGGTGGAGGGATGGGATCTCCGATGTGACTCTGACATTTTTATTTTTTATTTTTTACTGCATCGGATTCAAGCCGGGAGTCTCGGGGGCTGCCCCGCATTAATATCAGCTCCGGAGACCCCCTGCTTCCATCCTATGTACTAAAAATACATTTACAGGCACCTTCATTACCTTAGTGGCTAGCTGCTAAGATAATGAAGGGGTTAAATATCAGTACTCTGTTTATTAGGGGTAGAGGGGGTGGGTGAAGGTGGTATTTGGCCCATGGTGGGTGTTTAGGCATAACGGGAGGTTTGCATGAGGCGTTAACCCCTTCATTACCTTAGCAGTTACTACCGCTAAGGTAATGAAGGTGTTAACCCCTCCTACTACAAACCCGGTAGGCATAAACACCCACCACGGGCCAAATACCACCTTCACCCACCTCCTCGACACCCAATAAACATTAAAATACAATACAAACACCAATACACCCATTGATTGCCAGTGTTCAGTCTTTTTCTAATTTTACCGTCATGAACTTTAACATTTAACATGCTAACTGAGGCCTGTAGAGTCTGAGATGTAACTCTTGGGTTTTTTGCAATTTCTCTGAGCATTGCATTGTCTGACCTTGGGGTGAATTTGCTGGGACGTCCACTCCTGGGAATATTGGCAACTGTCTTGAATGTTTTCCACTTTTCAATAATCTCTCACTGTAGAATGATGGACTTTAAATTGTTTGGAAATGGCCTTATATCCCTTCCCAGATTGATGGGCAGCAACAATTGCTTCTCTAAGATCATTGCTGATGTCTTTCCTCCTTGGCATTGTGTTAACACACACCTGAATGCTCGAGACCAGCAAACTGCTAAAACTTCGGCTATTATAGATGTGGTCACACTTGCTGATGATCAATTAATTAATGGCATTTGATTAGCAGCACCTGTCTACTACTTAGCATCTTAAATCCTATGGAAGCAGTAAGGGTGTACTTAGTTTTTCACACATGGCTTCTCCATTTTAGCTTTATTTTTGTTAAACAAATCATGACATGGTGTAATATGTCATGTGTTGTTGTTCATCTGAGGTTGTATTTACCTGATTTTAAGACCTGCTAAGGAACAGGTGATTGTTATTATGTCCTGATATGTAAAACCATAGAATTCAAAGAGGGTGTACTTTCTTTTTCACACAACTGTAACTGTGATCAAGCTGTAAGTATTATCTGTATGATAATATTATATATTATGTGTATTATATGTATGTATATGTATTATATATTATATGTATTCACATTGCCTGATTACATATATGTGCATTGTTGTACTATATTGCATTAATACCATTAGCTTTACGGTTTGATTACAATTATATGTCTATTGCAGTGGCTGTGTTATTCAGATTATTTGAGCTACATTACTAGTAAAATGTTGTTTTCTATAACAATTTTGCCTTGATTCTTTTTTGAGTGCTGGGAACCATTTGGGTTTTTCTTGTACTATTGTGGGAGATAGGGTTTCTCTTTGTTCCCGCTGCACCGCCTTCTCAGAATATTACTTCCTAGACATGTTGAGTTTGCTGATTTATAGTGCTGTCTATACCGTATTCTTTCTGTATGTTTAAAATGTATTTTTAATGTTCTGTTTTTTTTTATACGTGTATTTTTTACTTTGGTTAATGCCCAACCCCAATATTAACCACATTTGGCTAATAGGGATATTGGGCATTAGTCTAGAAGGGGGTGGGTTTGTTTGGGGGTAGAGAGACGGATGGGTGGAGGGGGAGGGAGAGATTGGCCAGGGGGGAGAGGGTTAGAGTTCCCCAGAATTTCACAATCTAGGGTTCTTTAAAAAAAAAAAAAAAGTTGAAAACCAGTGTACTACTGTGTTGTTCTGCTCCATCTTTCGGAAGCTATTTAGAACAATCTTCTAGTGTTTTTATTAGACAACACTAATTGTTACTTCTATTGTACACTATATACTCACCTAGTGTTAATAGTATTAGTCACATTGCCTCTGACCTGCTCTATATCACAGAGTTGTACTATGTTGAGGTTTATTCCCTCTATTTTATGAACTTGGGAGTCACTCCGCGTCTCAACATCCATCCAAACAATGTGGATGTATATTGTACCAACTTAAAATTGTGGTAATAACACCCATAATTGTATTTTCCCTGGTGTGATATTAACTCCATTTTAATGGCGTTAGATGTAACCGGCCCAATAAACGATAGATTCATAAAAATGCAATACTGGTCATTTTAGCATGATCAAATAAATGGCTCTTTAATGAATATAGTTCTAATGGTCACTGTGCAATGTCATTTCCCTTACGTGAAAATGGGAACAATAGTATAACTGTGAATGGTTCTGAATGTGTTTGTAGGAATAAACTGAAAGAGAATGATTTCACACAGAGAGTAGCCAAATAAATATAAGCTTCCCTCTAAATAAAGTTTGCAGGGTACAGTACATCTATCTAAGCTAATGAGAGCCACAGTAGCCAGGTAAAGTTAAAGATGATAAGGGACGTGACATCTGTTTCTGAATAAGTGCTGAAGATGAGTGTCTCAGTGATCATGTCACCATCTCTAACCCGTTAAAATCCAAATGTCAAATCCTTATGTTTTATTTGGCCAGAGTTTTCTGTCTGCAAATTCCTTTTATTGCTGTGCATGGAAACATATGGCATGATGTTTTAAGCAGCAATGCTACATTCCCCCTTTTTCTTCTTTTCATTTTTAAAGCTTGAGACAATATATAATTCTACATTCTTGCCTAAACTGGCAATTTTTTGGTGCTCCGGTTATAAATCTGTAAAAATCCTGATTGTGTGCCTAACCTAATGGCCGCCTCCTGACTTTGCTGCAGTCAGTGAAATGCTGCAGCTGATATGTAACATTATATTACTAAGTGTAATACATTATTGTTACAGGTTCCAGAGTAATAGACAGTCTGCTGTTTAGAACACAGCAACAGATCTGTTTGTGATACTTTGTTGCCAAAATGCAAAGCTCAAAACGGTGTGTGTAAGAGCCTGTTTCAAAAGAGGAAGGGGATAAGACTTTCTAGGTGGTGGCTGTAGCAACCAAAGATGATCAGTACATTATAAAAATCAATAAAAATGGCAATAGGTGTAAAAAAATGCAGACAGTATTATCTAATACTAAAGAACTGATTTATTTATGTAGCAGTGTTTCCCCCACCCTCTGAGAGATTTCACTAATACATGGTGTGATGTGGTGTGGTGCATACCTGCTGGCTCATACAGTAGTAGACCTGAGTCTCCTGCGTTGTTGTGGAGGAGAACAGGACAGGCTTCTGGGGTAAGATCTGTTTCTCTCTCTCTGTGTCAGCGCCTCCATCTCTTGCAGGCTCCAGGGATGTGGAGACAAGCCCTGCAGTAGAACTCACTACTGATAGATTGCAATCTCAGGCAAGAGGAAATATTTCAACAGGATAACTTTATTTAGTGCACTGGCAGATGTTACAGCATACACAACTCACTTCTTGTGGTTTCACCCTCAGGATGTACCCTGGACCTCCACTCCAGGCCAAGGGCACCTGAAGCAGTCCATGCTTTTCCCTTACTCCCTGGTGGAGTAAAGGGTATAGTCTCCCGCTCCAATTCACTAGGGGAGGGAGTACAAACTTGGCAGAGCCCTGCACAGTTGTTAGGGTAGACCAGCCTCTCTCAAGGAGGTAGAGGCACTGACTTAATTTAGCAGTGCAGCTCCTTAAGTACAAGGGAAGTAGGTACCAGGTCTGAATCCAGTGATTGGACACACACAGGCCTAGTCCCACTACTGTCATTCAAGGAGCTACTGTGAGTGGGGAAAACCCATGGTAACTCCTGGCAGGCCTGCTTTACCAGGACTTACTGCCAGGGAGGGCATATATTGTAGCCAAGGAAACATAGTATTTTTCACATTTTGTTGCTTTAAAGGAGCAGTGGTCCCTCTGCCACTCACCCTTTTTTTTATAAATGGATGAAAAGCACGGGGAAAGACCCAGAGCTGAATCACAATCATTTCAGTTAGGGGACTCCCTGGTTCCGTAGATCAGTGGTTCCCAAACTTTTTTTTTGGTTAAGGAACCCCATGTGAAATTCTAAGGAACTCCAACCATCTCTAACAGCACATCTGACATCAGATTCATTGTAAATTATTCTTTATTTGGGACAATTTTAAAATGACCTGAAAATTGCAGGGAACTCTTTAAGGATGCTGTGGAACCCAAGGGTTCCTAGGAACTGTGGCGGAAAAACACTGCACTAGATACTTACTGGGAAAGATTCTGCTGGTACTTTCTGGTAGTTAACACCTCTCACCCCCCCCCCCCCCCCATGTCACATAGGAAGCCACAAAGGATGATGTTGTGGCTTCCTATTGGCCTATATAATGTTGAAGATTTACACCTCCATTTTGTTTCCCCTGGAGGGAACAGTTCTTGTGTTACTTTGAGTGGAAAATATATCTGCTTCCAATCCATGTAAAAAAAAAAAAATAGTGAGTGGGTGGGTGAAGGGCAATAAAATGTGTAGGAAATCTACCTTTAAAACAGGAATTGGTAATGTGGGATAAATATATAGAGAGAGCTTTGCTTAGTTAGCTTTTAGTAAAAACAATTGTATGTATGTCTTTATTTATATAGTGAATAGAAGAATGATAAATTGCTGCACGCTATTATAATCAGAAAAATGGGGATACAACTACAGTACCGGTGCTCCTGGTTCAGGATTCTCTGTATCAATCCAGGGTATAACGGAGGGAAGAAAATCAGTGCTACACAGATTTGCTCAATAAACTAATTTATTGCCAATAGTCTATTGGCAATAAATTAGTTTATTGAGCAAATCCGTGGAGCCCTGATTTTCTTCCCTTTATTTATATAGTGCCATCAGTGTTTCTACCGTATTCCTAAACTGAAATATTTCAGAGTATACCATTGTATTATATTATTTGACCACCAGATGTCACTCTTGCTCTTTCATAAATTATATTATCTGGTCACAAGATGTCACTCTTGTTCTTCAATATTGAAATTAGGTATAAACAAATTGGTTAAAGCAGCTGTCTGTGCAGTTTTTTTTTTGGGGGGGGGGGGAGGGTTAAAATGACCTGAACTAAGGTGATCCCTAGGAGCTGATCCTTAACTCCCTCCCCTGCTTCCCAAGATATAACTAGTTTTGCCCAGGGCAAGAATACTTGACCATTGGGAGAAGAAGTAGCTCAGTGAGTAAAGACACTGGCACTGAGTTTGAAGCAGGGGAACCTGGTTAAATTCCTGGTTGTCAGCTCCTTGTGACCCTGGGCAAGTCACTTTATCTCCTTGTGCCTCAGGCACCAAAAACATAGATTGTAGGCTTCACGGGGCAGAGACCTGTGCCTGCAAAATGTCTCTGTAACGCGCTACGTAAAACTAGCAGCGCTATACAAGAACATGCTATTATTATTGGAATCAATGTGGCGATGGTTCTGCGTGGGCACCGGATTCGGATATCAGGATACACTCTATGTGTTTCTCCTCCTTGGAGAAAGGACTCCTAAAGAAACCTCCAAGGAGGAGAAACGCGTAGAGTGTATCCTGATATCTGAATCCAGTGTCCAGCAATGACTGAGGGAGAAGCTCCATACAGCAGCATCTGTTCATCTCGAGCAGCCTCCAGGGTCTACATCCGGGGATTGAACCCGGAAGTGCGTGAGGCGAAAGACGTGGACGTCACAGTATACCAAGAGCATTGAGCAGAGAGACCGCTCCAAAACCTCTGAGGCTACTGTTTGATCAATTTTGATCGATCTCCACATATTAATCTGAAACCATGTGAGTGTGATTTTAACTTTTTCTGCAGATATAAAGTGTCTGGCAATCTTGCACTATGTTTGTTCCTTCTTTTTCCATCTGGTTTATGTGGTGAGGACCTTTACTATAAGTGACTCCCCACATGAAAAAGACCCATAGAGATTGGAGTGTAAAGAAACCTTTATATACATTGTAACACAGAGTAATCTGTGAGTATAAATTTCATTGGGATATTGAAAATTCAATACAGAACAAAGACTCAAGACATATTGCACCATTTGTTTTATGTTCTTCTATTTTACATGACTTTGTGCTCCCTGCCCCTCTGGACACCTATTAAACCTAACCCTGCAGACGAGTGGTGCAATCCTGTCCCGGTTCACTTAGTAAATGTCCCTGCAATCTTTTTTTAAAGAATGTATGAACTGGCAAAATGTTTGCACACAGACTTTTTGTGAATTCCATTTTTTACTAGACTAATGATTAAATCTGCCTTTAGTAACTAATACTTACAATTTTTATTCCTAAAATTTGGTATAAAAAAAAAAGCAAGTCAGACATTTTTCAGTACTTGAAGAAGACATTGTACTTACATTTTTGACCTTTTTTTGCAAGCTGTAGATGTCCAGAATTTGCCTAGTTCAAGAAACTGAGTGCACAGGATTTGTCTCTGTTGATGAAGATTGATTTGCTGAATATTTCTCATGTAATTCTTCACCATAATTTTAAACTATATTTAATCCTGTAAATCTCTGCCTGTAACTGTGTAGCAAAGTAATCGGAGGCTGTCAGGTGCTCTATGAAAAGAGCATAACTCGGTATTCAATGAACAATGAAGTTGCTTCCATGTGGGGTTAATCAATGAAACGGCATCAGTTTTGGCTCACATTAGACCAAATCACCTACCGCACCCTATGAGGAAGGTAACCAATTTACCTCTTATGAAGATTGGGGGTGGTTAAACAGATTTTTTGCTTGTTCAATGTTGAAATGTGGGAGTCCCGGTTTCACCGCAGTATCCCCTTTATTGCGATGGTGTTGTAGCAGTATATCTGCTGCGTGAACCTTCACGGTGCGTCTCTAAACAAGCAGTATAGCAAACAAATAAATGAAGACACGCAGAGTTGTGTTGCCAGCTGTGACTTCGCATATCTTCGATTTGTGGCCTGTAACTGTGTAGGCCTGTGAGCTGTGTGACAGAAAAGGGTTTATAATGGTTAAGCCTGGTCCCTGGCCCCTGCCGTCCTCCCTGGGGCTCATCTGGCCACCAGACCCCAGAGCTACTCGGTTGTAATGTACCGTGTAGCCCCTTGCATACCCGGCACCGTGATTCTTTTTATTCCAGTTGTGTAAAGGTAATAAAGCGTAAACATGTGTTTGGTGTAATTATAAAGCAGAGCCAGGATCTCTGTACATGCAGATCTTAGAAACCCTTTGCACAGCCCGCATGTCCAGACAGAAGGGCTGCTGCCGTGTCTGGAGGGGGAGGATAGGGACAGTGGAAAAAGGAAATGGTGTTCAGGGGTGGAGATCGGGACCGGGGGGCATCAGCCTGAAAAGCGGAGCAAATAGCTGCCTCCCCAGTAACAGCGGTGCCTCCCCAGCGGAAGATATCCTGTCGGCTGTGGGAAGCCATTGCAGAGTTCCTCTGGTAGGCGCTGTTTCCATTGGCCTGTTTGTATTTTACTCCACAGCCTTTTAACTCTCAGCCCCACCCCCAGCCCTGATTGGCCAATGCAGATGAGCCCTCGCGTCCTGTTTTAACACAGTATTGTTTTCTCTGATAATTTAATTGAGATGAAAACATCATACCCACCTTCCCCTTTGCCAGAGGGGCCTTGTGGAGTGATAGTATTAGAGGTGCAATCTCTCCTTTAAAAAAAAAATGTTTTGTAGAAAGACACAGGAATTCACATTGCTCTATAAATACTCTGTGTTTTTAAACCTGTGTTTATTGTTATGTTTACTTTTCTCCATAGCAACACATCTTCCTCCCCCCCCTAAATGTCAGTTAAATAATATATATTTCAGCTAACAGCCAAACGTTAAAAGTGGATATCTCTGGAGAACTCCATCACACAAAGAAAGGCTTGATTTTCAGTTACGAGCATAGGAATGTAATATTAACAAAACAATGTGTTTTTTGAGTTATCCAAGATGTCATCTTTAATTGATCCTGTATAAAATGTTGTACAGTGGAAGTGCCTTAGGAACAAACGTATTTCAATACTTGAGAGTTTGAATTTATTGTTACTCCTCACTGACAAATTATTTATTCAATTACATAATAGATAAAAAAAAATACTATTTTCTAAAGTTCTCATAAGCAATAGTTTTATGCTATCGAGCTGAAATAGAAATATTTGATTTTTCAAGTTGTAAGTACTAGATTATTTGCATGCAGTTTGTTATCACTTCTTTTGAGAGTTGCAAATCAATTAACTGCAATAAAGCAGCATGCATTGCAGGCTCCTTTTGTGGCAAATGGATTAATGTACAGGGATCCCCAAGTTCATTCCTTGAGAAGCCACTAAAAGGTTAGGTTTTCAGAGCAACTCTCTTAGTGAAGCAAATTGTCTTAGTGATGGCTGCTGGTAGGGTAATTGGTAATTTAAGCTGTATTTGAAATGTCATGAAAAGCTGGCCTGTTGATGGCTCTCTAGGACTGAATTTGTGGAGCCTTGTGTAACACAATGGCTTTGTACAAGCTTACGTCATAAGGGGTTGCAGTCTTTTTTTTTTATCGTTAACCTTTTTTGAGTAATTCTTATAGACAAGTTGTATTCTCTACACTTAGAGAAAATAATTGTACTCTGAATTTTTTCCATGTTCAACATTTTTATCCATGAAATAAATATACAAAAAAAAGAAAGGCTTCTCTTTGTAAAGTACTACATTGTGAAATATTTTATCGGTCAGATCAGAAAACACCTTAGATCTACAACAACACAGACACCCCTTCTTCAGATAAGACAATTGTTTATATTAAGTCTAATAAGTGATTATAATATACCATGGGGTACAGATTACCTGCTATGAATGGTTACATATTTTGATGCACAACAGGATATAATAAAAATATACACAGACATGTTTTAAAAATAAATACAACATATATACAGTATATGTAGCCCTGTGTGGTTTGGGCTATGGGTCTGCCCTCCTCCTGACAGTAATACCTGCGTAAGGGACGGTTGCCAGGAGCAATCATGAGTTTTCCCCACTTCATGCAGTACAGTGAGTCAGTGAAGGCAGTGCCATCAGGCTCTGTGTCCAATTAGAGACACGGGGGTGGTGCCTGCTGGAGCTGCTTATTGTACTGCTATTTCCAATTTAGTCAGTCTGTCCCTACCGTGAGAGGGGCAAGGTTACCCAGACCAACCTGCCGGGGCTCTGGCAGGCTTGAGGCCTCCCTTCGGGGAGTGAGGGTATACCATATACCTCCTATCCTACCAGAGGATAGGGGAAGAGCTGGAACTCCTCTTGGTGCCCTTGGCTAGGAGTTGGGTTCACGGACATCCTGAGTGAGACAGTCTGCTGTATGATCTGGCTGCTGAATAGAAGAAGAGACCAAATAAGGAGCCACTGCATTTTTACCTATACCTCCTGCCTGAGATTGGAGTATATTGGGAGGGGAGCATCATTCTCTTGCAGATACTTCACCCCATACAGCTGGGGCCTGCACGAGATGGAGGCGCCGCACCAGTAAGTGAGATTGAGGCACAACCCGAGAAGCCTGTCCTGTTCATCCCCTATGCGGGAGACTCAGGGCCCCCTGTTGCCAGCAGGTATGCACCACACTAAGACTGTAGCAGGAGCAGTATACTCCTTAGGAGACCCTATGTAAGATTGGGGGGGGGGGGAGGTAATAAGGGTTACATAAATATATATTGGTCAGTGATGTGTGCAGATTTTTGTTTATAGGTAAATTAAAGAAGATACCTAGAAACCTCCAAATTATTGTCAGGGCTGGATTAAGGGGGCAGCCTGACCAGACAAATGCCAAGGGAGACAATGAAAAAGGGGTGCCAAAAGAAACCGCTCGGCACCTCCCCGCTTGACCTTTTGCCTGCATGCTCTGACCCCTGTGCCATCTTTTAACGTCTGAGACCTGTGCGCCCTGTCTAGCACCACCGCTCTGTAAGTGTCCCACGTGGCTGCCGCTCCGAGTCCATTGCACACCCGCAATGATAGTTGTCGGAGCAGGGAGGCGCACATGGGGCTCGGAGCAGCGGCCGCAAGAGACATAGACAAGGGTGCGCAGGACTCGGACATTTAATGATGGCGCTGGGGTCAGATCCCGCGCAGTGAACAGTCAAGCAGCAGAGTGCCACTGGCATTTTGGTTCGCGCCCAAACGTCCAAGAACTTTCTCTCAAAAGCACAAAACAGGTGGATTGAGGACGGTAAGAAAGGTTGTTCAGAATCTTCCTCCTCGCTGTGTAGTGGGCACTGGGTAGAATTGCTCAGCATGAACCTGATGTTGGGACGGGTGCCCATTGCACCTGATGCCTGTTCAGTATCTTCCTCCTTGCTGTCACTGTGTAACGTCTGTCAGTAATTATCACTAGTCTTATGCTGACTGCCAGGGCCACATGCTGGCAGGAACTGTATTCACCATGTGTAAATGTGTTCGAGTTTGGTTCACAAAGGAAAATTATTTTCTCATAATAACTAAAGAAATACTCAATGATCTTTTTTTGGTTTGCATATTTCACATTTTTTTGAAACCCGGAACATTGGCAAAATTTCACGTAGGACTTACGTCCCCACACTCTGAGGACACTATCTCCTTATGTAACAAGGCAATAGGCAATAATTAGCCTATTTTACTTAAATATGAAATAAAAAAATTGGTGTGCTATCAGCTGTTGGGGGTGGTAACTCTATAAGGGAAGCAAAACTTTGGTCCTTCCGCCTGTTATGAAATAAAATATACCTGTTTGAAATTAGTACAGCTCATGTTTTTTTTTTATATTACGTTGCCATTTCTGGAGCTCCAATATATCTTACCACTAGCAATTAACTTTTACTACTACATTAGTCTCCATTGGGCAGTATATTTATATATGGACTTTTTTTTTTTGCGAGATGGCACAAGTTGGTTCTCATTGTCATAACGTATAGATACAACATATGGAAAGTCTAAGGGTCAATGTTGTGGCCCGCTTCTGAGCCTATCCATTTCTAATAAACATGTCTATCCCCCTCTCCTTCACGTGTCTCTATCTCCCCCACCTTCCACTCTCCCATATAGCTGCATTTTTATACAAAATGGAAATGTGTATTTGGAGGAAGACACTCAAGGTGAATATTTTGCTAGTGGGGAAAGATCAATGTTCATTAGTTGCAAACTGATTATCTATCAACCGTGTTCCATACAGTGTTCTTCCCTGCTCTTTATCTTGATGTTACTGATATGATTGTAGACAGTCAAAGTAGGCATAATTTGTGCCCAGCAGTTACAACTCAAGCTTCTGTAGCTGCAAATGAGTTAACTTAAAGTCAGTAGACTCCATCCCAATATAAATCAACAAACACCAATATCACTATCAACTACAATAAGCAAATGGTTAGTTTTCTGTGCCATATTTATAGTATTTGCAGTAAAGAATTTCAATTTTACAGAAGAGGGCACTTTTGTCACTAGAATTTATACTTCATAATCAGTTGCAAAAGTTGGTGAATATTGACGTTATCGCAAAATATTCATGATGGGTGAATATACTGTATGATATCTGTCGATTTCGCAAACTGCACTAAAAATGTTGCACATATCTAATCGTTATGGGATACAGTGAACATATGAGCTATACAGGATTGTATCACAACTGTGTACATTTTTTTTAAATCCCGAAAATATTTCATAACATTTAGCAGTTGCTTTGCCCATATAGTTCCAGTTCATATTAGTTTAAGATCAGCTATGTTCCAGAGGTATATGTGGACTGTGCATTAAAGCTACTATACAAGATTAATAAATAATCCAAGTTTACATCCCCTTACAGGTAGCTCCAGAGACAAAAGCAGTTATGAAGTGGATGAGGTCCATACCATTTGTTCTGGCTGCTAGTCTTCATGGAGGTGACTTAGTTGTTAGCTATCCATATGACTTCTCTCGACACCCGTTGGAAGAGAAAATGTTGTCTCCTACTCCAGACGAGAAGGTAAATATATGAGATATTGCAAAGAAAACACATATACAGTACATGTATGTCTGCACATATTAGAATGTCCAGGGTATGTGTTAAACATGTATAACATTATTTTATAAGTAGTGCTATGGCATAGGATGCCTTCTGGGGATGAAAGACACCTTACAGCCCAGTGACTTATATGGTACATAAGGTGTGTCTTAGCACTGTAAGATGTATTATGGCAGATCGAGGCTTAGTAAGTATGTACCATACCATAGTACAGTAGGAATTTAAGCATTATCTATATCAGTGGTTCTCAAATAGTTTTTTTTTCTCGAGGCACCACATTCATAATGCTTAGTTGCCAAGGCACCCCTACAATACAGCCAAAAGAAACAGGACAGACAGTCAGCAAAAACAAGCTGGACAGACAGGGCTGCCAACGGGGGGAAGAGCCGGAACAGGTGTCACAGGCCTGGTAGATGTGGGGGGCCTGGCTGGCGCTTTATGTTTGACTCAGCCTCTGCCAGGTCCGGCGCCTGGTCCTCTCGCCGCCGGGCCTTGGCTCTCCCCAGATGCGGGTCTCCCTCACTCTGTCCCACGCCGAGCTGCTGGGCGCGCCTGGCCTCTCTGACGTCTACACTGGAAGCAAGCTGGGTTCAGCTTCTGGGGCGCACCAGCATTACAGAGAGGTAAGGCGGCGCCAGCAGCTCGGCATGGGACAGAGTGAGGGAGGCCCGCAAATGGGGTGAGCCAGGCCCGGCTAGAGGCTGGGCCCCCCGCAGCTACCAGTCACGGCCTGACCATCCCCAAGGTAGATAAATGTATTTGGGGGGGGGGGGTATTATTTTTTAAATTAAACGTCTTTGCTGGCATCTACAGAGTTTTGCTGGCAGAAGAGGCCATCAGTGACATCAGATGAGGGAGACCAAAGACACTGACTGACGCACACACACAGCGTAAAAAACACACACACACTGACACACACACACACACACACACACACTGACTGACACACACACACAACGACAAACAGAGACACACACACACTGACTGACACACACACATGCACACTGAATGACACACACATACACACTGAATGACACACACACATACACACTGACTGATACACACACACACACACTGACTGACACACGCACATAGAGACACACACACTGACTGACACACATACACACACTGACTGTCAGACACACTCACACTGACTGACACAACCTGAATGGCACACCCACATACACACTGACTGATACGCACACACAAGCACACACACACACTGACTAACAGACACACAAACACAAACACTAACAGACACTGACTGACACACACACACACACTCACACACACTGACTGTCAGACACACTCACACCGACTGACATACACTGAATGACACACCCACATACACACTGACTGATACACACACACACTGACTGATACACACACACATACACACACACACACTGACACTGACTGACACTCACACACACTGACTGACACACATACACACACACACTGACTGACACACTGACACAAACTACCACAAGGAATTCACAGTTACTATACATATAGAAGTGCAAATAGCTAAAACACATGTTCTAAGTCAAACTTCTTTGCGTTTTGGCACTGAAATTGAGTTTTGATTTAATACAATTTCAGTGATAAAATACAAATAAGTTTCACTTAAAATGCACGTGCTCGGCACACACACACTTTTTTTAAAATATGTGTTTGGGGTGTGGGGGTTATTTTATATGTATCTCGGGGTGGGGAGTTCTTTTATATGTATTTTGGGTGTGGGTTTCTTTTATATGTATTTGATGTTGGGGGCTTCTTTTCTATGTATTTAGGGTGTGTTTTTTTTATATGTATTTGGGTATATTTTTTTAATATGCATTTGTGTTTTTTTTTTAATATGCATATGGGTGTGTTTTTTTTTAAATATGAGTTTGGGGGGTGTTTTTTTTAATATGAATTTGCGAGGTGTTTCTTTTATGCATTTGGGGGTGGAGGGTTATTTTATATGTATTTGGGTGGTGCAGGTTCTTTTATGGGTTTTTTTTGGTATGTATTTTGTGGGGGGGGGATTGTCGGTGTCAGGGGAGGGAATGTGTGTGAGGAGGGGGAATTGAGTGAGAGTGGGGTAATTGATGGAGTAGGTGGGAAGTGAGAGGAGAGAGTGAGGAAAAGAGGGAGTAAGAGTGAGATGGAGAGGAGAGAAATACATGCGGGGGGATGGGATTGATGGAAGGGGGGGAGTGAGAGGAGAGAAGGGGTGAGTGAGGAAGAGAGGGAGTGAGACAGAAGAGAGAAATACATAGGAAGAGGGGGATAAATAGAGGGGGCTCGTGAGGTGTATAATGGGGGGGTTGGCTTGCAAGACCACCGACTTGAGGGCAGGACCCGGTCGTAAATCTCTTGTCCTGGGCCCCGGGAAATCTGTAAGCAGCCCTGTGGACAGACATCCACAGAAAAAATAAACAGGACAGACAGACACTAACAGAAATAAACCCACAGCAGAACGGATACACAGACACCAATCCACACCTCCCTCTGCTCACAGCTCCCTCCTGCCCATGCTGCCTCCTCGTCTGCTTAGCACTGCACCACAGGCTCCAGACACCTCCTTCTAATTGTCTGCATTACCCAGCAGCTGCCAATCAGGTTGGAGAAAACTGCCCAGCTTTCTCCTAGCTCTGGGAGATTGGGGTAATCATGCTGCACCGTTTTGATCTACTACTGGCACTTCAGGGTGCTGCAGAACCCCAGTTGATAAACAATTTCCTATATTTTGGAAATGTATAAGTAGTACAGATGGAATACAAATCATATTTTTTTTGCAGACTTTTATAATTATGTTCACAATGTACTAACAGTTACATTGCACTGTAAGGTAAATTAGGGGAAATTCAGGTTGTCGTTTTTTTAATGTCTATTAAATTGATTGGACATTGTTCTAGTTTTATTATACAAGTGACCATGCACGCAAATACCTGTGTCCCAGTGTAAACATCTTTTAAATTATTATTACCACTAGCCGCTACATCAAGAACAAATACATGTAAAATAATTACAGCAGTATTAACCTCCATAATATATGTTTAGATATTATCAAAACAATGGAACGTCATCTTCTGATTGAAAGCTGCTTGGGAACTATGATTGCTAGATTATATGTTACTATGTTTATAAATTATGTTACATATAAAAATATGATAACCTAAAAAGAGAGTATTCCATTGTTCCTCTACTACAAAAACGAATCCTCATCACGTTCAATGTTAACATTGGGTCAATTTGTAAATGTAAAATGTTGGAACAAAGGCTTACTGTACATCAGTTTGCTTGGATGTGATCCAGAAATAATTTAAGGACAGTAAACATGTTTTCAATGCACTAAAAGAAAAGCTTACATGGCAGTTCAAGGTGCGCACTCACTTTTCCCTCATGGCGGGGTGAATTTGCAGAGGAGGAGTTGTCAAAATAGGATGTGTGGATAATTTAAACATGTGACTTGATGCCCTGTGCTAAAGAAAAGCAGTGTTTTGTAATGAATATAAATGAGCTAATATTTTCCATACAGGTTTTTCAGCTACTAGCCAAAACGTACGCCGCTGCACATCCCGTTATGGCAGACAAATCAGCCAACAGATGCGGTGGAAATTTTGCTAATAAAGGAAGTATAATAAATGGTGCAGAATGGTATAGCTTTAGTGGTGGTAAGTTATTTTTTCCCACATAAATGAACAGAAAATGAGATTAACTAATATGTATATTTACAATAACAAGCAATGTTAAACATTGGACATTTTGGAATATTTTGCTCCAACCATACAAATAAACATACATACATATACATGTATACATACATATATATATATATATATATATATATATATATATATATATATATATATATATATATATATATATATATATATATATATATATTTTTTTTTTTTTTATAAAATACCATTTAAAATTAATTTGCAATAGCAAACATTTTACAATTAAATTTTGTTTACACTCAAATATCTAATGCATAATTAAACTTGCCAACACACCATTTTATTTATACCTGGGAAATATACAAATATTATGTGCAAACTAAGCATTTATTTTGCACAGTGCACAGCAATCTTTTAATGTAAAATTGTACTAACATGTTATTTTATTAACAAAGTTGTTTGTATTCAACTGCCAATCTAATCAATCCATATATCAATATTTGAATGATATAAAAATGTCCCCTGCAGGAATGACAGATTTCAGTTATCTTCACACAAATTGTTTTGAACTCACCTTGGAGCTTGGATGTGAGAAGTTTCCAACTGAGGATGAACTGTATTCTTCCTGGCAGGACAACAAAGAATCTTTGCTGAGTTTAATGGAGATGGTACTGTGCACAGTTTAACATTATACATTCTTATATGATGTTTCAATGCTGTGTCAAGTATAACTCATGGCGAAAAAGAGTAGAGTTTATTTTCTGAACAGTTGTTTTATCTACCTCTGAGGAAGTCCTAGTTTGACCCTTCCATTGACTTTGTGATTTTCATTGACATTTAACTTATTTGGCAGTATCCCAGGGGGTTGAAATACTAGAACCTGTATTGTACAGGAACATTTAGGGAAAACAAAATCCAGATATAACTTGAATCAGTATTCTTTTCCTCAGCTTGAATACTGCCAATCTTGAATTCCAACACACCAGTGGGGATTCTGTTTCATCTTTTTCCAAGTATCTTCATCTGTCAAGAAGTAAAGGTTATTTCTGTTTCCATATCCCATACAAGTATATTAATACTTCAGATTATTTTCACATATGATTTCATTTGCATACTTGTTTGTAAAACAGAAAACAAGGTATTTGTGTTAGACTACTGTCCCATTTGTTTTCAAGTGTCTCTAGTTCACCATATAAATGCCATCAGACCAGGTCTAAGGAAATGAATAGGGAGTGGAATGGTCAGGAATGGAATATATGAATATGTTACCACTGTTTTGCAGTATTATAAAGCTGGTAGAATAAGACACCTCGGTAGATTTTAAATACAACCAGAAATGTCCTTGGATCAGCTTACAACTCTGTTATATGTTTCATTGCTATTACTGCTTCCACACAGTCTAGACATGGTTTGAGGTTTTCTGACTATGACTGACCATTGTCCCTGATCCACCGACCATATTTAATTGAGTAATTATTGACTGCTATTTAGGATGTTATATCTATTATAAATTATCTTCATTGGGTGCTAAAGGTTAAGTGATGTTTCATATTTTTTAACTGTAGTTGTTACTCCAGGGACTCAATTTTTTTAAATCTGCAAAGCCCATGGTAAATAGATCGGTATGGGTAATGGGACAGTTTACATTTCTAGTTGGATAGAGTCAGTATATTAAATAGATGCTCACTTTGTAAAAAAAAAAAAAAAGCTTAGTAATTCCCTTTGACTGAAAAAAAAAAGTGAAAGAATGTGGAGACACAAAGGGCAAAATCAATTGAATTAAGAAAAAAAGAAAATGTAGGAGAAAAACAGAACTAAAGTCTATACCTGTGTCTAGTCATGAAATGTCCTCATATTATTTGATCAGTTACAGTTTCAGGATTACTACTGTGAAATCTGAGCAATTTTTTACTACCAGGAACATGCTTATATACAGTATTTCTGAGTGACTTATTATTAATATTATTTATTAATATTTGGCATTATTATTGTTATCTCTCAGGCATCTCTCCCTAATTTATTTGGAGGGAGGTTTGAGGGGATATATGTACAACTGAAGGCACTATTAATTCAAAGGGTCTCTCATGTTCTCCCACTGGATTAATCCAAGCGTGGATTTTTAACAATACGGCAATGGATTTCAGATTTCGGGTTTTCTGTCTCGGGTGTTGTTAGAATATAGTCTCAAGCAAAATCCACAATTTCACTAAAACTGAGTGAATGTTTTGTGAATTTTCAAACTTTATGAAAGTTTTAAAAACCACTGGCAATCCAAATTTTGACAATTTCACATATATCTAATTTTTAAGTTAATTTGTTTTAAGGATTTTTGTACAGATCATTTACTCAGCCTACTTTTCTCTAAACACACATCCTACTTTATAAACTTATCAGGTAACCACAATCAATAGATTGTAAATGAAAAAAATATATATACACAACCCTTTATTGTTATCAAGGTCAAAGAGGGTATGTACTATTTATTATTTATTTTTTCATAAGTAGATATTTTCAAATAACTTTCTGGCAACTTAAAAAGGCAAGTTTTTCTATTCTTTGACTGCTATTTTTTTAATATAATTTTTTAATCGGAAAATAAATGTGCTGAAATTCAGTTTGCACAAATTAAATGACAAGTGTAATGAGTGCAAAGGGTGAAAAGCTTTTGTAATTGGGATAAGGGTGTTCAAATTAAAATATGTAAATGTATTTAATAATGGGGCACATAATATTTATATTCCACTAATCAAACTGTGCCATTTTTTTAGTCTACTTATGATGGGTAACAGAGGGTATTTAGTACTGTATTTCCTTGCCTTTATTAGTAGCCCTCTTTCATTACACAGCCAGAAAAAGGGTTTCTATAGTGCAGAATTCAGTCAATTATTTCCTATTAATTAAATTGCTGGTGACATATAACCAGATTAGGTTTTTTCTGATTTGGTTTTGCATGCATTGTATTTCATGGTTTTAGCAAGTACTGTATTACTCCAATTTAGTAAAGAGGACCACTATCTTCTCCACTGAGGCTATAAGATAATCTTTTTACCTCTCCTCAAAACCTCCAAATTATGTTGCATAATTTGTTCATTTTACAGATTTGGGCTACATTGTAGAACATTTATAGAGATATTTTTTTTCTGGATTTAGTTGCATATTAGAGGAAACAAAATAAAAACTGTGTTCAAAGCAAGCGGGAAAGTTTCACACGTGTTAATAATCTGCATGTACAGTACCAGATGTATCCAAGGAGTTATCAGTCTTATCTTTTCAAAGATAGAAAGGAGAAACCTTCAAGGGGCTTTAAACATTCTCATCACTGAAATTGAATTTAGAAATATTTACCTACAAAAGAAAGAAAAGACACATTAAGACATGGCTCAATTGCGTTGCCTTCATTATCCTTACCTTCTATATTTGCAGACATACATTTGTATCTATATATATATATTTACTTTTCTTGTTTTATTAGGGAAACCAGTGTTGCTTGTCTAATATTTGCTTATCAAAAAGTTAGAGATGCAATCACGTTTTATCTGTTCTCCTTTTGAAAATAATGAAGTGGTTGTTTCCATCACATGGGACAAGAGAAGTTAACCCTTTTGTATGTAAGAATAATTTTGTGAAAGAATTTACAGTTTTAACACAGCTCAAAGATTCAGCTGAAAATATACTGTCCGTTTCATGGAAATGTAGCCAACAATACTGCACTCTGGAATTCAGAATTAGTTTAAGTCAGTAGCTTAGGTTTTATGTTTTCTCTTTTCGTTAACTAACAGTGAAAATATTGATGTTGTTGGCTGATTCACTTGAGTATTATAGAATCTCTTTTAAGAACATTAGTGTTTCTTGTGGTAAGTTTTATTAGTACATAAGTACTGCAGTTCAGACCACCTGGCCCATTTCATTTTACAGCTCTCTGGTGAAAATTGTTCTTAGTGAGTACAACAAGACAGGATAAAATCCATACACATTACACATTACACATTACGCGCTTTCAAGATTAAAGATTTGGAAAATGGAGACATAGCCTTTTTAAGTTATTGAGCAAATACAGAACACTAACTGATAAAGCGTACAGATAATGTTACTGAATTATTTGAGATAATTACAAAATGTGCCAAGGCCAATTGAGGCTTTTTGCATGTTGATACTTACCAGACGCATTTACCTATTTGTTTTATTATCCTGAAGATGAATGGTACATTTTAATATAATTATGTTACATCCTCACAATAGGTTGATTGGGAAAGTATTGTAGTTTAATCAAAAGCATTTGTGAGGACAATTTCAAAATAATAAAAGGGCTAGAGGAGTAAAATGAAGCGAATTGATGGACATTATGCTTGTATTTGCCAAACAATGTGCCAGTTACAGTGTATTTATTGTTTTCTCACTTGAAAATGATGTTCTCTGCAGGGCAATGCACTTGCTATTACTTTTTAGTTATATAGTGTAACAAATATGGGCAAATAAACAAAGTCAACATTATGTTGGTTTTATTTAGGTGACCATGCAATTTGTTTTAAATGTTGGACTATAAACACACACAACCCCTTCAAGCTCAGCACTCCAACCCACTACACCATATATACCTGTGTAAAAGAGAAGTGCTACTGGGATTGTGTATAATCCCAGTGGAACACCTTTTGGCACAAATATATACGGTGTGGTGGGTTTGGGTTCTGAGTTTGCAGGGATTGTGTGTGTTTGTAATTTTTATTTTTTTTGGTATTTTTAATACTGTAATTTCCAAAAGGATTTAAACAGCCATATCTTAGATTTGTTTAAGGAAGACAATTAGGCTGATATGTTCGTTACAAAGGGCTGGGTACTTGGGATTGAACCTTTAAATTCCTATATATATATATTTTTTTAAATCTGTTTATTCCTTTATTGGTATCTTGCAAGGTACATACAGGTAAAAACAATAGTCAAAGCTTAGTAGGAGATTTCGGGTCAAAGGCACATGACTGCAAAGTACAATGAGACACTCAATAAACCTTTTTCTTTCCTAATTTGTAGAAAAAAGATGGGGAACGACAGGGGTCGGGTGGATAGTTGGGAACGACATGGGGATGAAGAGGGGGGGGGAGAGCGAGGGATCAGGGAGAGGGCTGGGTTGGGCTCACGGCTCCTTTTGTCCAGGGGGTGTCATGTTTGGATCAGGGCTTGTAATAGTGATGGGGCTCCTGAGCCTGGCCAGGGTTCCTAGGTTTTATAGAAATGGTGCATTCTCTGTTTTAGCATGGCTGTCAGTCTCTCCATGTTCTTGACCATATCTATTCTTTTTATTACCGTTCTCCTGGAGGGGGCCTTTATTTGTTTCCAGGCCGCCACGACACAGCATCTTGCGGCCGTTAGAATCGCCGAGGTCAATCTGGCCATTGGGGCAGGGAGGTCTTCAATTGGTTTTCCCAACACGTACGTCAGGGGGTCCAGGGGGATCTCCAGTCCCAGGGTCTCAGCCAAGAGTCCCTGGATCCTGGTCCAGAACTTCTGGATCTCTGGACACGCCCACCAGATATGGGGCATGTCCCCCCTTTGACCACATCCTCTCCAGCACAAGTCTGTTGTGCCGGGGAAGATCTGGCTCAGTCTGCTCGGGGTCAGGTACCACTGGAATAGGATTTTATATATATTTTCTTTGGTGATAGAGCAAATTTATGTTTTGGAGGCAGCGTCCCAGATATCCTCCCAGTCTTCCAGATCAATTGGGGTGTTTAAGTCCGCGCTCCATTTTTGCATATATGAATGTGAAGGGGGGGGGGGGTTGGGAGGCCACTAATGTTCTGTAGATTTCGGAGATTAATCCTCTCTGATATTCCCCTTTTAGGCAGAGGGTTTCGAATCTGGTCCGCGCTGGGAATTTGTGGTATGGGGACAGGGCTCGCAGGAAGTGCCTTATCTGAAGGTATTTGAAGATGGGGAGGTCTGGGGAGGTGAATTTGTTTTTGCGCTCCTGGAAGGACAGTACCTCATCACTTTCCAGCAGATCCGCAACCATTCTGATGTTTAGGTCCAGAAATTGACCAAATTGGGTACGGGAGCACCCGGGTGAGAAGTCCGGGTTCCCGAAGATGGGGGTGAGTTGTGAGGGGGTTGAAGCTAGGCATGTTTCCCTTTAGTTTTAGTCCAGGTAGACCACGTGCACCCATCGCCCCAAGCTCAAATCTCTGGGGCCTCCTATCTTTGTGTGCCTGAGACCATAGTAAGACCGGGAGGGCGGTGGGGGCCGCGTGGTGGGTCTCTATTGCCAACCAACAGTTAGAGGTCGGGGGGTTATTCTAGACCACCGCCTGCCTCAGCTGGGCTGCCTGGTAGTACCTGACTACATCCGGGGCTCCCAAACCCCCTCTCGTCTTAGAGGCTAGTACTGCACCGACACACTTTATTCGAGCAAATACCCGGTTTGTACCTGGCAGATACCTGGAATGCGCCGCTCCTCACCTCTGACAAGCCCCGTTGCATTTGCCTTCCCAGCCTGGGTTCATGCCTGGCTGACGGGCGGCTGATCTGTTAAATGATAATGATTAGGATTTAATAGGCTGCAATGCTTCGCGTGTCTACCAGATGGCATAAATTCATGAATTCTAATGCAGTATATATATATGTACTGTGCAGTATTGCAGCCAGCGGGAATAAAATGCTTCAATCCCTGCTGGAAAATAACTCAATGCACTCGGGCAGAAAACAGTCACAAACCTCAATACACCCGGGTATACCCGAATTCGTGGGACTAGCCAAGCTCGAATAAAGTGTGTCGCCAGTGTAGCACTGATCTCGGCACCCTTGGTCTATGCTGCTTCCATATAAAATGGAGGATATGGGCCTGGATGTTCCGTAGTTCTACTAGTTGGACTTGGACTGGGAGAGTTTGGAAATAATAGAGTAAGCGGGGGAGGATGTTCATTTTAGCGGACACTATTCTTCCAAACCAGGAGATTTGGTGGGTGTGCCAAGTCTCCAGGTCTCTTTTGATCTGGCGGAACAGGGGGGGGGGTAATTAGCTTAATATAGAGAGTTGTATGACTTAGGTATTTTTATTCCTAGGTATTTAATATGGGAGTTGTTCCATTTATACTTATAGTTAGCTTGCAAAAGTTTCCAAGCAGGGTCTGGTAGGGAAATGTTGAGCGCTTCCGACTTGTCCATATTTATTTTATAGTCGGACACCAGACTGAATTGGTCTAATAGTTTCTGTAGATTGGGGAGGGAAATTTGGGGGCCAGCCAGGGTCAGAATTACGTCATCGGCGAAAAGGGAGATTTTATACTCATTATCTGCAATTGGTATGCCTTTTATGCTAGGTTCGGCCCTGATCCGGGCTGCCAGTGGTTCAATTGAGATGGCGAAAAGTAGTGGGGATAGGGGGCAACCCTGTCTGGTTCCATTTTTGATTGTTATTGGGTTTGAATGCCCGCCCGGGAGTTTTAGGAAGGCGGTGGGATTGTCGTTGAGAGCTCTCACCCCTTAAAGGAACAGGCCTGAGAAGCCAAATCTAAGCATAGTTTGGTCAAGAAAGGACCATTTGATTTGGTCAAATGCCTTTTCGGCATCAAGGCTTAGGATCATGGCTTGGGTCTTGCTGAGGTGGACGTGGTCTATGATGTCTATAATTTTGCGGGTGTTGTCAGAGGCCTGTCTTCCTGACACAAAGCCCACTTGGTCTATATGAATTAGTCGGGGGAGAATCGGGTTCAGTCTGTTTGCTAGGATCTTGCTGAAAAGCTTGAGGTCCGTATTGAGTAGGGAGATCGGTCTATAACTGCCGCATTGTAGCGGGTCCCTTCCCTCCTTATGGATGATGGCAAGGTTGGCTGCCGTGATTGTACCTGGGATTGGTTTGCCATCTAAGAAAGAATTCAACATGTCCAATAGGTAGGGGGAGAGGGATGCTGCAAACTTTTTATAATATGCGTTGGAGAACCTATCTGGGCCCGGTGTCTTAGCTATTTTAAGGGAGCTAATGGCTTGGGACAGCTCTTCCTGTGTTATTTTTTGGTTAAGGAACTCAAGCTCTTCTGCTGATAGGGCTGGGAGGTTGCATTGAGTTAGATATTCCGCAGCTATTTTGGCGCTGTCCAGGTCCTGGTCAGGGGGTGGAGGTTGTAAAGTTCTTCGTAAAATTTTGCAAATTCCTGTGCTATTACTTTTTCGTTATAAGATACCTGCCCGTTTTTGGTGCGGATTTTTGTGATCTGGGCTTTGGCTTTTACGCCTCTAAGTTTTGAGGCTAGGAGTATGTCTGCCTTGTTGCCCCTGTCGTAGAACCTTTGGTCGGTCCATTTCAAAGCCCTCTCTACCTCGTCAAGCTGCAATAGTTTAAGTTCTGCTCTTGTTTTATCTAGGGTTCTGAACACTCTCTTAGAGGGGGTCTGCTTATGTTGGAGTTCTAGGGCCAAGATCTTATCTGTGAGTTCTTTTTGTGCTTTGAGTTTCATTTTCTTCTTATGGGAGGCTACTGAGATAAGGTCTCCCCTGATAGTAGCTTTGTGTGCTTCCCAGAGCATTGCTGCTGCTGGTACAGAACCGCTGTTTATTTGGAAAAAGGTGTTTAGTTTCTGTTTGATTGACTTAACCACCTGGGGGTCGTTTAGGAGTGAGTCATTCACTTTCCACTTATACGCAGAGCTTTTGACGAAAGGTAGAGAGAGGGTCAGTTTGACTGGGGCGTGGTCTGACCACGTAATTGGGCCTATGTTGGAGTGGGAGGATGCCTGGAGAACATTATTGGTGCCTAGAAAATAGTCAATCCGTGAGTAAGACTGATGAGGAGCTGACAAGAACATGTAGTCCCTCTGGCCCACGTGCTGGGTCCTCCAAATATCCAACAGCGAGTAGTTTCGTAAAATCTCACGGAATTTTTTGGCCTTTTTCTGTGTCTGGGCGGTATGTGGTGATGTGGGCAGCGTGGATTTGTCTTGGTCTGGGGAGAGGACCATGTTGACGTCTCCAACCAGTAGTAGCTAGGAGAGCATAGATTGGTCTAGTGAACCAAGTAGGTTCTGAAGGAATTGGATTTGATTGTCATTAGGGGCATATAGATTCAGTATAGAGATGGGGGATCCTGAGAGGGTACCCTGTAGTATCAAGTATCTTCCCTCAGGGTCTGTTATTATCTTTTTTGGGGCGAAGGGGATGTTATTTTTAATCAGTATGGCTACTCCTCGTTTCTTGTTTCGGGAGGATGCAAAGAACGCTTGGGGGAAGGTGTGCTTGAATGTGTTGGGTGGGTCTGAGGTATTAAAGTGAGTCTCCTGGATACATATAATATCACCTTTGGTCTTTTTAAGCTCTTGGAGAGCCAGTTTACGCTTTCTAACTGAATTAAGGCCCTTGACGTTCAGGGAGATGATTTTAATTGACGCCATTAGGTGGGGGTATGGCTCCTAGGGTTAGACCCCGGGCCCCGAGTGATTCCCATGTCGGGGGTGGGTTGGTCCTCCAAGCGAGGGGGCAGTGAGTCCTCATGCAGTCCCTGTAAGGGCCTCTGAGAGTGGACAGGGCCAGGGAGAGGGGGGGGGATGGGTGAGCTGGGGGGGAGGGGGAGTGGACACATGAGGGAGAGAAAGAATGCGGGCTGTCCGGGAGCCCAAAAGAGTGTCCTTTTGCACCGTGGTGTCAAAGGAAGGGGGCAAGAACCCCTGGAGGACTTTCCGGATCGCCAAACATGGGGCGAGACCAGGATACGAGGTCCAACACCCTCGTTGTTTAAGGCAGGGGGGAGGGGGATCTGCAAGTAGCAGGTGGATGGGGGGTAAGACGCCAGACTGCAAACAGTTCAGGGTGGCAACTTTGGCGAGCTATGAACTCTGCTAGGGGTGGGGAGAGGGGTGGAGGGGGTGGGGAAAAGAGGGGTGATGGGGTGAGGTGGGGGGTTAGGGGTGAGGTGGGGGGGTGGGGTGGGATGGGGGGGAGACCTTGGTGCCTTTTTGTCTTTGGTCTACTATGAGTATAGCAGCATTGCTCTTCCGTGGCATCTTCCAGGGGACATTGAGGAGTGGGAGGGGGGAGGGGGAGAGGGGGAGGGGAAGGGGCTGACCGGGGGAGACTACAGAGCCACAGGTATATATTGGGTTTAAGCAGATCTCCCAGAGCGTATTTAGATTGAGCAGAGGGTCTATTGGTGCACAGACACTCTGGATACTTTAGATCATGAGAAATCAACATTGCAAATACATACATGGATCAGGTGAACCTTTTCTTTGGTTTGGCATGTGGGAGGGGGGGGGAGCGAGGGGGACGGAGGTGGAGGGGGGGGAGAGGTGGGGGAGAGGGGGGAAGGGAGGAGGGGAGGGAGAGGGGGAGGGAGGGGGGAGAGGTGGAGAGGGAGGGAGAGGGAGGGGGGGTGGGAAGGGGGGAGGAGGGAGGGGGTTAAGTTAAGTTCCCTGAATGGGGCAGTGTTTCCCAGTCCAAGTTTTTTCTTTACCCTTTTTCTACCCATCTATATCAAGGGGAAGGGTAATATGGGCTTTGCCTGAGCAAACTCTTGTCAAACATACAGTGATCTTCCACAAAGGGAAGTAGTCAGGAGAAATCAAACTCCTACCATATTTACAAAATAATGTTACAAATTATTTAAAAATGTGTATATGTGTCAAGCTTTGGTAAAAAATACATCAATCACCCAGATGTAAACCCTTAAGCATGTCACTGCCATTAGTACACTTTGGTCCTAGGAGAGATTGCTGCTTTAAATAGGAACAGCTTGTTAGAGCTATTTCTCATTAGCATGCAATTAATGCCAGACACTCTTATTAATTTAATTCTGTACACCAAGTAATAGGAAAGAAAAATCAAAATTGCACTATTATCTAGCTTTTACAGAAATGGGTAAGCCCACTATTTATTTTACTCTACCAATGTAAACACCTATATACTGTAACAATGTAAACACCTATATACTGTACCAATGTAAACACCTATATATTGTTGTACGCATTTTATAGTAACTTTTTTTGCTATTTAAAATTAGAAATCATGTAGATGAAAATCTTTCAGTAAAGCAGCAGACATAGTGCATCATAAAATAAATCCTATACTCTGTACATAAGTCACAAATTAAATGTATTATTTAAATGAATCTATACACAAAAGGCAAGAAAAAAGATCAAATCTGCTGAAAGTAAAATTTACAGGCTAATTTCAACACCTAAAATCTAGGTGGTGTTCCTACCTCCATATACTTATTAAAAACAAAATTAGAAACACAGTACAGCTCAACTCTCTTATAACGCTGTGCTTGGGGGTCCAAAGAATCACATCGCGTTATTAGCGGATCGCGTTAGAAATAATGTACAATTGTATGCATTGTACAATAAAGTATTTAATATACCAATAATTGTGTTGTAAAGTATTCAGAAATACGGAAATTGGGAGCCACGCTTGCATCGCGTTATAAGCGGATTCGCGTTCTAACGGATCGCGTTATAACGGGGTTGAGCTGTAGTAGTATATATTGAATAGCTTTTTTGCCCATATACCTGTATTGTGTTTTGTTTGTGTTATTTATATGCCTTAAAAACAGACATTTATCAACTGTGTATACACAAAAGAAAGACTAACATAATTATATTTGTTGTGTAACTAAAGTGTTTTGCTCAGGGATCAATATAAAATAAAGACCCAAAGTGTCTTTCAAATACATTTCTCTTTGACATTTTCTAGAAAACTCAAGCCAGACATACTTAGTAATAACTGTTGGCGTAGGATATTTAGCAACTAAAACAGCCTCTCTCATGATACCACTGGGTCAATCACGACCATTTGAAATTGCTGTGATGTGCCAGAGTGCCTCCACTGAGCAGAATCATAAATGCTTTGAATGTTACATTTCAGACACGCTCCTTTGTAAGGCTGGGACCTCGTGCCGAGGCGTCCGCATGCTGAGCGAACAGACTGCCTTAAAACAGTGATCGCGTCCATGCGGCGTGCATGCGCACGGAAGCGGGCACGCTTTGCGCAAGAAATCAGTTCAAACTGATTTCTTGGCGCGGCAGGCCGCCCAATGAGGGCGAACTAGCTCCGTGACGCCCCTAGGCACGCCCCCGCGGCCCGTCCATCATGGTCAGGGAAAGCACCCGCTTACCTCACAGCCTCTGCACCCCTCCGCGCGGGCGAAGGCACCATGGTCCCAGCCTTAGACACACTTATGTTCGGTAACTCAGAATAATAATATAAGGAGTGTCACTACCCAGGAAAGTCCAAAATGTTCAAGTTTTATTAGATACAATAGTACACAAGAAAAATGGTCACCTATGTTTGATATTTACCATTGATGGCCTAACAGAATTCAAAATAATAATAATAAAAACAAAAAAACAAAAGAAGTACTGCTGAAAATATTGAGAAAGTAAAGCTATACATGGATGTCTTAATTGATTTTATGTGCCATAGATGGCTTACTGTAAAGTGAGATAAAAACATTTCCTCCTTCAGACTGTCTAGACCAGGGGTCTCAAACTCAGTCCTCATTTGCCCAGAACAGGCCAGCTTTTATGTATGTCTCTGCTTCAGCACAGGTGACTCAGAAGACTGAGCCACCTGTGCTGAAGCAGGGATATCCATAAAACCTGGCCTGTTGGTGGCCCTTGAGGACTGAGTTTGAGACCACTGGTCAAGACGGAAATACAAATCGATGTAGTAAAAATGACCAAAGTCTGTATTGGTTATTCTATAATCTTTACTCAGCTTATTTTTAAATTGCATTTTATTAGGTACTACTGTACAGTGTAACTGGGTCCTACAAAAGGTCCAAAAATTATATTTGCAAATAGTTTTTGGTTTACTCACTTTAAAGCAGATCTTTTTACCCCCCCCCCCCCAAAAAAAAATCATTGTTTTACTATTATTAGGTACATCGTGGAATCAAAGGTGTTGTGAAGGATGAATATGGGAATCCAATCAAAAAAGCTCGCATCACAGTGAAAGGAGTTCGTCATGATGTAACCACAGGTAACATGCAAATGAATAGTAATGTTATTATAAACAAAAACTTACCTGTATCTATGAAATTATGCACTACACTTACACATTGAGGTCCGCATTTACAGAGGTGCTAAGTGCCCTCAACCAACTTTTTTTTAATGTATTTTCTTTCCATAAACAAAAAAGTTACAGAAATGTGATTTCATGCTTATTTTTGCTCTGGAATGAACAAATGTGAGTCTGTACAAAGAGTATTAAAGAGGCTCGGAAACGAGGTGCTATCACTGGGATAGAAAGAGGTAGAAGTTGGAAAATGGAGGCGTTGTTATTTTGAACGGACAAATTCAATTTGTTGTGAAAACATATTTCATATAAATGAATCAACCAGTTCACATGGTTATGATTATGAGCGGACCTGCTTAATAAACCCTGCACTTTAAAACAGAGACACAACCAGAAATTATTTTTTGGGGGAGCGACGTTTTTACCTGCCATACCGTGACATGAGACGGCGCGTTGTCATGTCAACATGCCATCATGTGACATTGCATCACCATGACAATGCAGAGTCACATGATGCTGCAACGTAGATGGATATGTGCTTCTCTCCTTCAGAGGCCCAGATCTCTCCCCGGCAATCAGTTTCATTGCTGTGGAGAAGAGCGCAGGGCCTCTGTAACCGCGAGTAAATATATAAAATGCTTGGACCCTTGCACCCCCCTCCCACCCCCTAATTGCTCTACTGCTTTAAGCCATTCTATGTTGTAGCAGCCTTGCTGGTCCTCTATGGCAGCGTGTTCAACTCCAGTCCTCAAGACCTCCCAACAGGTAAGGTTTTAAGGATATCCCAGCTTCAGCACAGGTGGCTCATCAGTGGCTCAGTCGAAGCTCAATAACCAACTGATTTTGCTTGAGATGAACCTATGGCACGCAGGTCCAAATTTGCACGAGACTAATTTACTTGGCACCTCATGGTTTCGCAACCCAAGTGTTTCAAAGGCTCCTCTAGCCTGACCAGGCTGCGGCAACAGATGTCCATGCAACTCACAGTGCAACTAGCAGGATGTAAGGTACCAGCAGCTCGGAGAGTCAGGATTGCTATCGACATTACTGTTGATGTGTTCACAACATCACGCAAGAAGTTCCTGTATACTGTATTGAACATTTGCTGTACTGGTTACTGCCATCAGAGGTAACTTGCCACTCAAAACATTTATTAGTGATTATTTTTTTTCACTGTTATGTCACTCAACTTCAAAAAGGTTTGCCAAAACTCGTTTAGGCCCACACCTTGGAAAGGTGTAATCTGTTCATGACTTTCCTTGCCCACAAAGAGTTACAAAGTGAGTCAATTCCCTGAGATTTACTGACTAATTTAGATGCTTTATTCCAAACTACTCCCGACTTGCCGAGCCTCTGTTTGCCTTAAAACCTAAGGATAGAGTTTTTCTATGGACTGATGCCCAGGATGAAGCATTTATTGCTTTAAAAGACAGAATGATATCTGCACCTGTGCTTTGTTTACCAGACTTTGAATTCCCCATTGAACTACACATAGATGTTTCAGACCATGGCCTAGGGACAGCACTCTTTCAATGCTTGGCAGATGGCAGTTGTTATTGCTTGTGATACAGTAGAAGAATACTGTCCACCTTGGAGGAAAAGTATACTAACACAGAAAATGAATGTTTGGCTGTGATATGGGGCATGGAACGTTTTCAGCCATAACTTGAGCGATTCAATTGACGGTAGTGATGGATCATAGTGCTTTAAAATGTCTCCTATCTATCCTGGCCTTTCTGGCAGACTTGGGAGGTGGTGCTTACATCTGCTTAAATGTTAATTTACTGTAACTCACAGAAAACGGACTGAGAAAATAGTGCCTTATGCATTCTCCCACAAACCCTTCACCAGATCTCTTACCACCCAGAGCTAAATGATGACCCAGAAATCGGTCTTTTATATGTCCAATTTCAAAATGGAACTACAGATGGCAGAAGTAGTGTTTCTTGTATTGAGTAGTATATTGGAGTCTATGCTGAAAAACTGTTTGTTCAACAGTTAAAAGGTGGTGAACCAGATCTGTGTGAATTAATATTAGCGACTGTGTATTTTCTTTAAAATAAATTAGAGCAGTGGTGCGCAAACTGGGGGGTGCTCCCCACCTGGGGGGGCACGAGACTTTATTGGGGGGATGCGCGTGGTTACAGAGGCCCCGCACTAAGAGCGTGAGGCCTCTGTAAATTTACTTACCGGTTCTTGTCCACGCGTCTCCATGGCAACGCAGCATCCAATGACGCCCGTTATCATGGAGACACGATGTCAAATGACGCAGGGGGTCACGTGACGTGATGGCATTTAACCCCACAGTGTAATTTGACAATCAATTGAAGGTAAGGGAGGCGCGATCGTGAGAGGAGCAGGCAGGGGGGGCACAGCGCAGAAAGTTTGCGCACACCTGGATTAGACAGATAGAAGAGAAAGAGATTCTGACAACTCAGCCACTTTGCAGGGTGTTTTCTCTCACATTAAGGCAGGAAACGTAGGGTTTGCTTATCAGATTTATTAACAAATGGGCACAAAACAAAATGGGAATGAAAACAAAATACCTAGCTCACTCTGGAGCACTAACTAACACACTTGTCAGTTCCTTAACTTCAGATTAGAGAGCTAAGCTCTTTACCAATACTTAACCATTTTACCTCTGTAAGCGATAACACCTGAAGTCTCTCTCTGACCCTCTCAGGCTGTGGGCTTGGTAAAAGCAACAGGCCCTGCATACAACAGACCTGGGAACTGTTCCAACCAACATCCCTGCTTGTTGGGGTAAGGCTCAGTTCCATCAGGCTGTTGACTGTAAAGCCTGTGCAATCAGCAGTTAACTGACACACCCTAGCTGATTGCCTAGCTAGGAGTTTAACCCCCTGCATGCTTGCTTGGGCGCATGCATACTGCATGCTCTCTCTAACATAGACAGTGTGTGACTGTCATTCTATATAGACCAGGTAATGGGAATACACCAAATATAATTAGGTGGGAATCCTAATGTTAACAGAACACTGCTAAATCCCTGACCTAAAAGTCATGCTGGGATGTTGCATAGTGTAACAGTTACGTCAGAGGATGGTCTCTTTAGCAGCATCTCCCAAAATATTGAAACGTTATAGAGGAGTGTGTTATTTAGAAACTTGAAAGGGTGGGGAGGGATGCAGTCTTCTGCAGTAATGCTTCACCTACCTGATCTGCAGAAAGGTTTCTACTGGCACTTTTTTAATGGGAGTAATTCTGTCCTAGGAAGAAGAATCCGCAACACCAGGAACATCTTTTTTCCTTGTAACCTCCTTTGTATTTTCTTCTCTCACAAAAGTTTTCTTCTATCCTCCTATTCTAACATTCTCCATATAGAATAGGCTTGGTTTTTCTGTGTGTCTCTTGCTATTTACATCTTTCTTATTCGTCCGCTCTTCTTTATTTTCTCACCATTTATCTTTTTGTGCCCTTATCCTACTGACAAAGGGAGTGAGGGCCATATTTACTATTTGTATTTATTTTTTTGCCAGAAGGCACCTTCTGATGCTGAAATACACCTTACGTCAATGGGCTGTAACGTGTCTTCCAGGGCCGTAATGTTTCTTATGGCAGAAAACTGCTTAGTAAGTGAATATATTAGAGCAGCCGCTGGGAAAAGGGATGCCTGTCTGTTTAAAAGATCTGGGTTTTACTATCAATCTGGAAGGTTACAGTGTGCAAGGTTTCCTTCCCCATGCTTAGGTCTATTTCAAAGGGTCATCTGAGAGACTGCTTACATTGATCATGTGATCACATAGAAGTAAGTAAGAAATGTACAGTACAGCCCGTACTGATTTTTCTGTGCACATGTGTTTTCAGTATGCTCCAAACAAACAGATGTCTTGAAGGATGGAGGGAGAATGCACTCCACCTTCCAGACGAACTTAGTAGAAAGACACGGATTAGCTTTTCGCACACTCCAAAAAAGTGGTCTCCCCAAACTACAGTATAGTAGACATAAATAATCTCACACTTTATTTAGTGCAAGCTGCTTTACCAAGAATGTATGGTATATATGGTACATATGATTTAATATGAATAATATTTTATTTAAAAAATTCTTCTGCCTAACATAACAGTAAATATATATTTTCTCATAACCAATAAATGGTACTGGATCTGTTTTACAGCTGAAGATGGAGACTTCTGGCGACTGTTGATTCCGGGGACATACATCGTTTCTGCCGAAGCCTTTGGATTCTCAAAAGTTACAAAAAAAATTACCTTGCCAGCTAAAATGGTTAAAGCTGGGCAGGTGAACTTCGCATTACAACGTGTTGATTTGAAAAATCGCAAATTTGATCAAGTGAATCCGGAGGACATATATGAACGATTTGACCCACTGGATCATTTTGACCCTCACGGCCACCATGGTCCAGGAGAACCAAGTGAAGGCGGCGAACCTTCACTAGAAAGGGAAAAGCCATGGTGGTGGTCTTATTTCAGCAGTCTAGATCATAATAGGCCACTATGGCTTCTTAAGAACCACTCAAACTAAACTATGTGATCCATTGATTAATTGCTAATGGGGGGACAAATAATAAACAATTGTCATGTTTTTTCACAACAACATTATTGGTGTATTATTTTGCCAAATACATGCACTACTTAAGGTAAAATATTACATAACATAAAAAGCTCATCATTTCATTTTATGACATCAGACTCAATATGTGATTGATAATATTTCCTGACGTGCCAATATTAAATATTTTATTGATGAAAAACGAGTTCATTGATGTTTCATGCACTCTACAATACTACCCTCCATATCTAACTAAAGAATTCAACGTATTAGTGTTTCATGCTTCCCATAGCATTTTAACATTTACACTGATGTTAAACATGACTTGTATAACTTAGTTTAAGAAATTTGTGGTACCTATTTGTGAACCTGCATTTTTATGACAAATGCAAAGCCAATATAACCATCTTCACACTGATGAGATCCAAGAGGTCGAACAGCTTTCATAAGCTTATAGGGGTCCATGTTAAAATGGATTTGAAGCAAAAGGTGACACTGTGTGCTCATTTGCATGTCATTTACCAGAATCCCTAGCTTTGCCTAGAGATAATGGTATAAATCAGGGTTTTAAACCGGTCTGAAACATGGGAACGTTCTCACCAGTGATATTTTTATTTTCTTTGTGAAAATAATTAAACATTCTTATTCGGCAATACAAATTATAACTGCATTAGTAGCAGGAACAGCAGAAAAATGAGATGCTTATGTTGTCCTCCATGAATAGATCCTGTGCCTTTCTGTTTTAATGACCTTAATGTTAATTCTACAATTCATTATTTATTATGCTCCAAAGTACCTGCAAAGAAATTGTCTCAATCTTTGAATACATTTTTACACATGTCCAACCGCATTAATTATTGCAAACTAAAGACACCCTCTAGGACTATTTCATGAAGCCTTTTCTTTGCACACTATCTCTGCATATTACGTTTGGTACATTACCGCTGAAAAAAAAAAAACCCTAGTAATGATGGTACTTTTAAATACCAAATGCTGACTTAAAATAAAATGTTCATAACGCTGTACTGTAAATTTTCAGAAAATTGGAAGTTTTGAGGGTTGATGCCGAAATCCTATTTAATTTGTGACAGCTTATTCCTTTTTCAATTGAAACTAACTAATCTTTTTGTGGTCAATTTATAATGGATTACACAGAGTGAACGTAGAAGTTCAAAAGTACCCCTTTATATGCACTCTAAACCATGCGTATATATTTCTCAGGACACAAGGAAAAAATCCCTATACCAGGAACTAAAAGCGAAAGACGACGAAAAACAAAAAAGTTTTAATACATATTTAGTTATAACACTCAAAAAATTAATTAAAATATATATGTTAATAGAACCCCTCAGAGGAGCAGTGGAGACCAGATAGGGATATATCATTCAAATTAAATATCTCGCTAATTGTTTATATCAGAGAATAACCCTACCTGCTCCTGCGTGTAAATTCAACATGTGATGCCCATAATATTGACACATTGCCTATATATGTACTGTGACATGCAAAAGGCAATCAGATGATGGCAGTTCCAAAGGTACTAGTACACAATAAACAGAGTTCTTTGTAGTTGTCCCATATTGGGGCTATTCCTACTAAACTTTAGACACCATAAAATCCTAAGCAGTTAGTACCACACAGTATCTCATACATAGGGTGTCATAACCTCCATAGATGGATATAAGTCACTACATTAGTGTCAAAATACCATCTATTCAAAAAGTATCCCTTTAAATATTTGTATCACTTCCCTCATACTCATTTCAATACACAAGCGTGTGACGTGCTTCTTCAGGGGTAGGAGTCTACCCTTCCGATCATTTACCTGATATATATAGGGAAACATGGACACCTATTGTCCGTGAATGCTTGTAAGGTCCGCCTGTATTCTGCTAGTTACAATGTTAAACCTGTCAGACCGGGTTTGGGTCGGATGACTGTTAGTCAAGGACATATATAATGATACTTATATATATGTTATAGTTCATCCCTCATATTTGTTAGTTCGCTCCCAGACTAATGCACACTGTTTATGAACGGGTTTAATGTTAATTACTGTCTATTTCAGAAATTCTGAACTGTGTGTGTTTGTATGTAGGAATGTATAGCCCCATTAGTGTGATCCACCCCTAAGGTCAATACGGATCTTAGCATGTTTATCAGACTGTATACCATTAACCCAGAGGTAGAGATTGGCAGAATATAACACAAACGCTTGCTGCAGAAATAGGTATTAAATGCTGAGTAGATATTATAGAGTAGATAAGCCACAACATTATATGGTAAGTCCTAGCTTGTGGTAATCACTGGTTGTTAGTGTGGATTACTGTAGAAACGCAGAGTACATAAACCCCTCATTCAGTCCTAAGGGTGACTGGGTCTGAAGGAGATATATCCAGGGACATTCCCGTTGGAGTAGGATTTTGTCCCAGTCACCCCCTCGTGGACTTGGGACAATTGTTGAGAAATTCATTACATGTTGGTTGCCCTGATGTTGTTCAATAATATGTCTAGCAAGAGGTGTATCAACTGAATTTCTCACATTGCCTATGTGTTCTAATACACGTGTTTTGAAGGGTCTGTGGGTTTTACCCACATACCTCATTCCACATACACATGTCATCAAGTATATGACTCCACATGTCTGGCAGTTGATGAACTCATTTATTTTGTATGTTGTTGTACATTTCAGATTCATGAAGGATTTAATGGTCTGCATAAAAGGGCAAGCTTTGCACCTCATGCATTTAAAAAAAACTTTGGGTTTGTCTCCTAACCAGGTCTTCTTGGGCTTTGATTGGAAGTGGCTGCGTACGAGTCGATCCTTGACGTTCCTGCTACGTCTACAACACATACTAGGTGTCTCTGGAAGAATTGTGGCGAAAGAACTTGAACTAATAAGGGTGAATAAGGGGAAACAAAATCTTACCTTTAATGAACGTTTGGCTCTCCAGGATCTAGAAACTGACTCCTCTATAGTTTTCAAGCCATCAGACAAGGGTGGCAATGTTGTACTACTTAACAAATGTGATTATGTAAGTGAATGCAAGCGTATCTTATCTGACCGTAATTGTTACAAAATATTAAAAACAAACACAACAATTATATTTTTGAAAGATCTCACAAATAAACTTACCGAAGCCTTGCAAAGTAAATTAATCTCTAAATATGAACATGATTTCATGTTAGTTAGGAAACCCCAAATTGCGACTTTCTATTGTCTTCCAAAGATACACAAAGGGAAGCTTCCCCGCCTAGGAAGGCCCATTGTCTCGGGGATTAACAACATTACGTCACATGTCAGTGTATATCTCGACAACTTTCTACGCCCCTACGTCACATGTCTTCCTTCACATGTCAAAGACACAAAGGATGTCCTTCTAAAAATTGAAAACATTACATTAGAGACTAATACCATTCTGGTTGGAGTAGACGTAGAAGCCTTGTACTCTAGTATTCCGCACGAATATGGGATTTCAGCTGTGGAGTATTTTCTAAGAGCAAGAGGGGAAGATAGCATACCACATAATACCTTGGCACTTGATCTACTTAGATATACTCTGACCCATAACTTCTTTCTGTTCGACCACCTCACATACCACCAGGTGCAGGGTACGGCAATGGGGACGACTTGTGCCCCTACTTATGCCAACCTGTACCTGGGTGGTGGGAAGAGATGTCTGTCTTCATTGAGGACTATGAGAGGTACACTATACACGTCGAACTATGGGTCAGGTATATCGACGATATCCTGCTCATTTGGAACGGGACAGAGGAAATGTAGAAAGAATTCATTGATTGTCTGAACAACAATAAACTGAATCTCAAATTAACATATCAAATGAGTAAAACACAATTAGATTTTCTGGACATCACCATTTTCAAGACCAATATGGGTAAACTGGAAACCAGTATTTTTAGGAAGCCCACATCTACTAACACACTGTTAATGGCAACAAGCCACCACCCAAGGCATATTGTAGATAACATACCAATAGGTCAGTTCCTACGTCTAAGACGTAATTGTTCCTCCCTAACGGAATTTAAAGATCAGTCAAAAGATATGACATTAAGGTTTAGGGAAAGAGGATACTCCAACAAGGTGATTAAAAAAGCCTATTATAGAGCCCTTACGTCCGTAAGAACAGAACTTCTAGTAAATAAAAAAGAGACTCTAGAAGACAACACAATTCGATTTATTGGTAAATTCAGCAGCCAATGGCAGGAAGTCAGACGTATCCTAAGCCAACATTGGCATATTCTTTTGGAGGACTCTGACCTCCAAAAAATTCTTCCAGAGACACCTGGTATGTGTTGTAGACGTAGCAGGAACGTCAAGGATCGACTCGTACGCAGCCACTTCTAATCAGAGCTCAAGAAGATGGAAACAAAAGAAAACAGCGCACAACGCCAAATAGTGAAGCAAATTCAACAATATATTATAGAATTAAAAAGGGGGTAATATATCTGCGTACATGAAAAAAGTTGGTAAAAGGCATGTAGTGTGTATCACACTGTTTACCACTCGGCAGCTGTTAACTGTAGAATCGGGTGCTTGCTTCCCTCTGCTGATGCAGCTCAGTTGATTCTGGGGCAGGACATCAGTCTTTCACTCCCAAGGGGATTTCCCTTCATGCAGCCAGGTTCAGCAGCTGGTACTGGGGCTCGGTGAAATCGCTCCTGCTTCCTGGCCGATATGAAGCTGCTCCTGTACTCCTTGCTGGGGTGCCCTCAGCGTGCCGCGATGCCGCTCCGTCGAAGTAGTTACTGAAGAAGTAGTTAATTCTACGAAACTAGTTGGATGTAACATCAGCAGAGGGAAGCAAGCACCCGATTCTACAGTTAACAGCTGCCGAGTGGTAAACAGTGTGATACACACTACATGCCTTTTACCAACTTTTTTCATGTACGCAGATATATTACCCCCTTTTTAATTCTATAATATATTGTTGAATTTGCTTCACTATTTGGCGTTGTGCGCTGTTTTCTTTTGTTTCCATTCTCTTAGTGTGTGTGGGGTGCTGAGCCACCCCTGCGTTTACAGCTGCAATCGCCATTATCCCCAACACGGTTATGTGGCACTTATTATTTAATGTATAATTATCTCACTGTGGGAGTTGTGGTTTAATTTTTTTTTTTTAAATTATCACTAAATTGATGGTATAGTCACTGCACTGTATATATTTATACATTTACACTTTATAGGTAGTTAGGTAGTAGCGCACAGTTTTGTTTTTTGTTTTTAGAGCCCAAGAAGACCTGGTTAGGAGACAAACCCAAAGGCTATTTTAAATAAATGAGGTGCAAAACTTGTCCTTTTATGCAGACCATTAAATCCTTCATGAATCTGAAATGTACAACAACATAGAAAATAAATGAGTTCATCAACTGCCAGACATGTGGAGTCATATACTTGATGACATGTGTATGTGGAATGAGGTATGTGGGTAAAACCCACAGACCCTTCAAAACACGTGTATTAGAACACTTAGGCAATGTGAGAAATTCAGTTGATACACCTCTTGCTAGACATATTATTGAACACCATCAGGGCAACCAACATGTAATGAATTTCTCAGCAATTGAACACGTACCACCAAGTCCACTAGGGGGTGACTGGGACAAAATCCTACTCCAACGGGAATGTCCCTGGATATATATCCTTCAGACCCAGTCACCCTTAGGACTGAATGAGGGGTTTATGTACTCTGCGTTTCTACAGTAATCCACACTAACAACCAGTGATTACCACAAGCTAGGACTTACCATATAATGTTGTGGCTTATCTACTCTATAATATCTACTCAGCATTTAATACCTATTTCTGCAGCAAGCGTTTGTGTTATATTCTGCCAATCTCTACCTCTGGGTTAATGGTATACAGTGTGATAAACATGCTAAGATCCGTATTGACCGTAGGGGCGGATCACCCTAATGGGGCTATACATTCCTACATACAAACACACACAGTTCAGAATTTCTGAAATAGACAGTAATTAACATTAAACCCGTTCATAAACAGTGTGCATTAGTCTGGGAGTGAACAAACAAATATGAGGGATGAACTATAACATATATATAAGTATCATTATATATGTCCTTGACTAACAGTCATCCGACCCAAACCCGGTCTGACAGGTTTAACATTGTAACTAACAGAATACAGGCGGACCTTACAAGCATTCACGGACAATAGGTGTCCATGTTTCCCTATATATATCAGGGCCATGATAGGAAGGGTAGACTCCTCCCCCTGAAGAAGCGCTTCACACGCGCGAAACGTGTCGGTGTAACTGACGTCACGAGGGTGACGTCACAGAGGAGCGACAGCGGGGCATGTGTCAGATGTCCATACGGGTTGTATACCTTCCTTGCCTCTACTAGGGTTTGCCGTAACCCGCTCTCTCTTCCTTCCCCTCTCCTTTCCCCTGCGCCAGCAACTCCACTGCTGGCTCCCTGCTGACAAGCCGCGTTTTTGTTTCGCTATCCTAACAGCTGTTTGAGTTGCATTGTGCTACTATCATATACACTGGCTTGTTTCTGGGTTTGCCGCAACCCATTTCAGCTTATATTTATGCACCAACAAGTAACCATTATCTGGCTACATTCCTAAACAGTTTGTGTATTGAAATGAGTATGAGGGAAGTGATACAAATATTTAAAGGGATACTTTTTGAATAGATGGTATTTTGATACTAATGTAGTGACTTATATCCATCTATGGAGGTTATGACACCCTATGTATGAGATACTGTGTGGTACTAACTGCTTAGGATTTGATGGTGTCTAAAGTTTAGTAGGAATAGCCCCAATACGGGACAACTACAAAGAACTCTATTTATTGTGTACTAGTACCTTTGGAACTGCCATCATCTGATTGCCTTTTGCATGTCACAGTAAATATATATAGGCAATGTGTCAATATTATGGGCATCACATGTTGAATTTACACGCTGGAGCAGGTAGGGTTATTCTCTGATATAAACAATTAGCGAGATATTTAACTTGAATGATATATCCCTATCTGGTCTCCACTGCTCCTCTGAGGGGTTCTATTAACATATATATTTTAATTAATTTTTTGAGTGTTATAACTAAATATGTATTAAAACTTTTTTGTTTTTCGTCGTCTTTCGCTTTTAGTTCCTGGTATAGGGATTTTTTCCGTGTGGCCTGAGAAATATATACGCATGGTTTAGAGTGCATATAGAGGGGTACTTTTGAACTTCTAAGTTCACTCTGTGTAATATATGCTTATCACCTCCCTTGCACCTACCATTTTAGGACTTTCTATCCAATAGGCGAGCGGTTTTCTTCAACACCTATGTCAATTTATAATGGACCAATATTGTCTGCTTTAAGAATGATTATTGTCTTTGTTCATATTTATATCACTGCCTCACTGCTGGACACGTGTGAACGTTTTGCTAGAGTTCAAGAACCAGGTAAATTTCACCTCAAAAATATTAATGAAAGCGTCAATGTTTACCCAAAAGTTTGCCATACATTAAATGTCAATGTGAAAGGCCCTTTATACAGTGCCATCTTCAATAGATTCTGTCAAAATGTTGGAAATCTGATGAGAATGTTGTCACAAAATTATTGAGCAATATACTGTTCCAATTGAAGAAATGTAAGAAAATTGGCTTTTTCTAAGACCTCCGCACATCTCTACTTGAGGCTGCCCTTTTTCTTTAAATAATTAAATATCTGATTGCTACCACTTTCCCTATAAGGACCTACAGTTTCATGGTTAAATCTCATCATTCACTGGGGGAGATTTACGGGGAAGTGGATGCAACTTGAAAATTACTTGGAAAGCATATTGACAATGGTGCATATAGTACATCAGTGGTGCTCAACTCCAGTCCTCAAGACCAACCCAACAGGTCGCCATTTAAGACTATCCCAGATTCAGTGCAGGTGGCTCAATCAGTGGCTCCATCTTTCACTGAGCTACTGATTGAGCCACCTGTGCTGAAGCTGGGATGGCTTTAGAACTGGACCTACTGTATTGGGGGATCTGGAGTACTGGATTTGAGATCCCTTGCAATACATGATGTGTTTTTTGTATTCAATGGACACATTCTTGTAGCATGACAATTTGGTCAGGCATGTGTTAGTTCCATAGCCTTGACATACATTTCTGAGTTACCGGAGTAATGAATAACACACCAAAATGGGTACATTTGAAGTCACTTTTACTTGCTGTTCAAGAAGCAATTTTCCTTCATATATTAGTGATTATGTAGCAGCACTTAGGCAAGGTAGTTGTAAACATCACAATAGTTTACAGCAGGGGTTCTCAACTCCAGTCCTCAAGACCACGCCTCCCCCCAACAGGTCAGCTTTTAAGGATATCCCAGCGTCAGCACAGGTGGAGCAGTCTTTGACGGAGCCACTGATTGAGACACCTGTGCGAAAGCTGGGCTATCCTTATAACCTGACTTGTTGGGGAGTCTGGAGGACTGGAGTTGAGAACTCCGTCCTTGTAGGTTAGATGCAAAAGATAATGGGCCTTGATAAAGTGCTCTGTGTAGCACGAAACATGTTGGTAGTGTAATGCCTTGCCATTTCTCCTTTCTTGACCATTAAATATTTTTAAGGATAACGCACTTTCCGCCTAACTTTTTAGGATAATTCCGGTTGTGCTGTGCCATTTCTCTCTCCTTTTTCATCTGCCCATCAATTTGGGAAGGGTTATAAGGCCATTTCCAAACAATTTAAAGTCCATCATTCTACAGTGAGAAAGATTATTCAAAAGTGGAAAACATTCAAGACAATTGTCAATCTTCCCAGGAGTGGACAGCCCAGCAAATTCACCCGAAGGTCAGACCGTGCAATGCTCCGAGAAATTGCAAAATACCCAAGAGTTACATCTCAGACACTAGAGGCCTCAGTTAGCATGTTAAATGTTGAAGTTCATGACAGTACAATTAGAAAAAGACTGAACAAGTATGGTTTGTTTGTGTCAGGAATCCGCTCCGCGGTTTACTGGATGCCTTACCTTGCAGACCGGTGCAGTTCTGGAACAGCTCTCCTGATGTTTGCTGTAGCCTGGATTCACTCACCAAAGCTATACACACTCCCTTTGGTATCTACTGCAGCTGTGCAGCCTATCATTGCAACCTAGACTTGCATTCACTCATTGGAGCAGTACCTTCACACCCCCGCTGGGGACTGGCCCGCTGGCCTTTAAGTACTGCTTTCCCATAATGCTCCTTGCCGAGCATAGCCCTTACCGGATGTCACCAACTGTTCTGCCACAAGCTCTTGCTTGTTCTCTTGTGCTGAAGCGGAGGTTTCCCTTGCGTCCTTCAGCTTCCTGTTCTCCTGTGCTGAAGCAGAGGTTTCGTCCCTGCGTCCGTCAGCTTCCTGTTCTCCTGTGCTGAAGCAGAGGTTTCGTCCCTGCGTCCTTCAGCCTCCTGGATTCCTGCACTGAAGCGGAGGTTTCGCCCCTGCGTCCTTCAGTCTCCTGGATTCCTGCACTGAAGCGGAGGTTTCCCTGTGTATCTACAGCTACCTGGTTCCTGGGGCCTACTCTTTCCCTAATCTAGAGAGGCCGTGTCCTGGTTCCTGCGCTGCTATAGAGGATTCCCTAGCCCGCTCAGGACTCTTGCGCCATCGCACTGGTTTAACCGTGCAGCTAGGCGGTGTGCTACTCTGGTCTGCCTAAAAACCTCCTGAGACCAGTACCATGGGTCATGGTCGCCGCACGCGCAGAGTCATACCCCGCGCTCATAAGCTGAAACGGGGCCCCCCTGACTACCTGTTGCCGAACTCCTGCTTGAACAACGTTTACCCTGATGTCTCCTGTCCTGACCTTGGCTTGCCCAACGACGATGCTATCTTCTCCTCTCCTGATCTTGCTACGTACAACTATGAACTGCGCAATCCGGATCAGCCTGCGAGGTTTAAGGTCGGTGCTTTTACAACCCTACCTCAGCCACGTGGTCCGACCCGAGTTTGTGGCGAGCACAACTTTGACAGTTTGGAAGGGTTGCTAGGAGAAAGCCTATTCTCTCTAAAAAGAACATGGCAGCACGACTTAGGTTTGCAAAGTTGCATCTGAACAAACCACAAGACTTCTGGAACAATGTCCTTTGGACAGACGAGACCAAAGTGGAAATGTATGGCTATAATGCACAGCGCCACGTTTGGCAAAAATCAAACATAGCATATCAGCACAAACACCTCATAACAACTGTCAAGCATGGTGGTGGAGGGGTGATGATTTGGGCTTGTTTTTGCAGCTACAGGACCTGGGAACCTTGCAGTCATTGAGTCGACCATGAACTCCTCTGTATACCAAAGTATTGTAGAGTCAAATGTGAGGACATCTGTCCGACAGCTAAAGCTTGGCCGAAATTGTGTCATGAAACAGGACAATGATCCCAAGCACACCAGCAAATCTACAACAGAATGGCTGAAAAAGAAAAGAATCAAGATGTTGCAATGGCCCAGTCAAAGTCCAGACCTCAACCCAATTGAAATGCTGTGGCTGGACCTTGAGAGGTGTGCATAAACAAATGCCATAACAAAAAAAGACGGTGTAAACAGCGCTAACAATAAATAATTACTATTAAAATAATCACTGGCAGCCAGGTAAAAACTGACAGTACAGTCAGTGAGAGAACACAGGAAAAAAGGAAATACCGGCGCCACAAAAATGTATAAAATGTATAAAAAGTCCAAACCATAAAGTGTATAGTCCAAATAAATCCTATTATAGCTGGTGAAGGAAGGATCTCGTGTCCATGGAGTGCAATATATGAAAAAAGAGAAAAAGAAACAAATTATGGTGCAGTATGCCAACAATGATAGCTAAAAACAGACAAACAAACTACACAAGACAAACAAGACAAACAAACAAAAACACTCTAGCAAGGCTCAGTGTAAGACAAAGCTAATTTATTACTGGCTACAAACCTCAATGAACTGAAGCAACGTTGTAAAGAAGAGTGGGCCAAAATTCCTCCACAACGATGTGAGAGAGTGATAAAGTCATACAGAAAACGATGACTTCAAGTTATTGCTGCTAAAGGTGGTTCTACAAGGTATTGAATCATAAGGTGTATTTAGTTTTACACACATGGCTTCTCCATTTTGGCTTTATTTTTGTTAAATAGATCATGACACGGTGTAATTTGTCATGTATTGTTGTTCATTTGAGGTTTTATTTACCTAATTTTAAGACCTGTCCTGATATGTATAACCATAGCATTCAAAGAGGGTGTACTTTCTTATTCACACAACTGTATTTATATACAAAACAAAAAGGGACAGCGCAGGCTCCATAGTGTAAATAGTAAAAGTTTAATATACACGAGCTAAAAAATATTCACTCACAACAATGAGGTAGGACATGCGCATCGGAGAGAGCTCCTGTAACCCGTTTTTCATCTGTTGGTATGGAACTGTAGTCTCGTGGCTGCAATCAGAGTATTCTGTTCATACAGCTGGGCACCTCCGTGATGTGTGTCCACTCAACATTCCCCTGGCTGAACGTAGACGTTTACTTAGTTCCGCAGCAACAGCTCCCCTCCAATACAGCAAGGTACAGCAGAAAGGCTCCTGGTGATACCAATAGCACTAGCACCCTTACGCTTTCGTCACAAGTAAAACGTCGACTTCATCAGACATGTGAATATTTTTTAGCTCGTGTATATTAAACCTTTACTATTTACACTATGGAGCCCGCGCTGTCCCTTTTTTGTTTTGTAGACATTTCGAGGAAGGTGGTTGTTCCTGTAGATAGCTGTTCGGCTGTTCCAATGTTTTATTTTTATTTCAGGTTTTTAATTTTAATTTTACATATTATGTAAATTGGCTTTCCCTCCTCACGTTTTTTCCAGGTGAAATATGTTGTTTGTGTGTTTGTTTTGTTTTTGTCGCTATTAGCCCCCCACCTCTCTCATGAAGATAGCACACACCTTTACCTTTCATTGAATATTGGCGCTGTGATTTTATATGTTTTTGTTTTATATATATATATATATATATATATATATATATATATAAAAGAAAAAATGTGTCTCTGATCATCAACAGTCAAAAGTTAACATAAGTAACTGAAGAAATAACGCAGGTGTACTATATTTTGAAATAAAAACAGCAAGGCACTTGTTTAACATGTTTGTTTAAAAAAAATCGAGTAAGATCCTCTTTGTGGATCAGCAAATACAATGACAAGACTGGAAGCAATATAATATAGCACACCACTGTCCTTTTTTTCTTCAGATGGAAATCTAGATTAAAATATTTACACATATATACAGGTGTAGCCATAATCCCAATACTTGGAAATCCCAAATTTCTCCTGGCAATCTCTGACCATGGGAATGTTAAAAGGGCTATATCTGTATAAAACTCATTCAAAATTATGTATCACAATATTTTAATAGACAGAAACAGAATTCCCCCAAGAATCATTCTTACAATTAGTTGAATACCCTTAAAGATCTTAAAACTGATAACATTAGAATAACTGGATTAATAGGAAAGAAACAGAGAGGAAAATGGGATCCAAAAATTGAAGCAACTCCTCTTGCAGGATTCCATAGTTAGAGGTACAGTATAGATTTGGGAGCTGGGTGTGCTAAGAAGATAGAGATAAGGAGTCTGCATGGAGCTAAAGCTCCCAGTAATAGAAGCATATTCTGGGAATTATGAATGCAGATAGGCAAGAGGGAGGAGGTAGATGTCATTGTCCACCTAGGAACTAATGAAGGATGGATTTGAATTTATTGGACAAACTGTAGCTGTTGTATTTGGTGGGATACTTAGATGAGATGGCCTGCATCCATCTTGGTTGGGAACCAGAATACACAGTGCAGAATACACAGTGAGCAGTTCGGCTTCATTTGCAAGTATTTAAATTATTCTAGTGGGCAAATGAGTCAGAATAACTCTAACTGCCTCCCTCTTCCCCCCCCCTTGCAGGGCCACCAACAGAAATCGTGAGGCCCGGGACAAACATTTTAAGCAGCCCCCCCCGTCCCCCCGTGTCGGCTGTATTGCCCCCTGGTCCCCCCCATTTCACACCTCACGAGCCCCCTCTCTTCACCCCCCTTCCCATGTATTTCTCTCCCTTCCATCTCACCCCATCTCACTCTCCACCTCGCATGTATTTCTCTCCCCTGCTTCTCACTCTTACTCCCTCTTTTCCTCACTCACCCCCTCTTTCCTCTCCCTCCGTCAATTACCCCACGCTCACTCATTCCCTCCCCTCCCACAATTGGTCTGCAACCCCGCCTTTCACCATTATCACTCAGCACACAGCACTTCCACTGCAGCAAGGGATTCTGGGAAATGACATGCACATGAGCACACAGTGTCTAGAGGGAACCATGTTAAAGATGGTTTTGAAGCAAAAGGTGACACTGTATATATATATATGAAAGCAACAAAAAGAAGTCCCTATAGGGAGCACACAGGTGTACTGATTTGAATAATGAAGTTTATTAATAATCCATAAAAACAGGGGAGAAAGAAAATAAAATGGAGGGGGACATTAACCTGTGATCTGGAGGGAAAGGACTGAATAGCAAGGAATGGACTGTAAGCAGTGTCTACTAGTGAAGACACCAAATCAAAAACCACACGGGTCTGATGACAAGGGTGTGCACGGACTAGGGGCAGACAGGGAAATGGTGGAAATGAATAACTATTGGAGTATAAATACACGTGTAAAACAATAGTTAATACCACAAAAAAGGTCTGAATGCCAATGTAAATAGAACATGCAACACATCACAACATAAAAAAAACAGCACCAGATAAGAAAAGCTAATTGCCAAATGCTAGGTGGTATTATAAATAGCAATTCATCGAAGGCTCTGAGAGTACAGAGACTCTAAATGAAGCCTGGTTCACACAGGTGTGGATTTCCTTACCTGAGAATAGCAGTAGAAACTAACAGTGGCTGTGCATGAAAAGAAACAGTCCAAAAACTATGCAAAGTCTCAATACATCACCAAATAAACGGGAGGAAGGATAAATCCTGTGGGTGGTCCCTAGTACCAGAAGAGAGGAAAAAGGGTCCCCCTACCAAGCTCCCACTCCTACGCATTTCGACCTTGCTGGTCTTCAACTGGGAGTGCTGGCATAACAGGGGGAAAAAGACTTTATATACAGACATTAATTAAAGTTTAAATTCGTGCCAAAGCTCAGCTTTTTCTACTCACAGTTAACAGCCGACATCCCCTCAGTCTACAAATCTCTGCCCGGCCAGATAAGGGAGGTAATGTTGTACTGTGGCCAAAAGACATGTACAAAAGGGAGGCTTTTAAACAGCTGAGAGATCCCCTTTGCTATGTCGAGTTATCATGTGACCCCACTGTTAAATTTAGAACAGATTTGGATCACATCTTGAGATCGGCATTAGGTAGTGGTATTACACCGCATAATTATGAGGGCCTTCTACCTAGGCGCCCGGTTGTCCCAACATTTTACCTTTTGCCCTAGATTCACAAAAACCCCTCCCATCCACCGGGCAGACCTATTGTGTCTGGCATGGGGGTGTTGTTTGAGCGGCCTGCAAATTCATTGATTAATTTCTGTGCCTCTCAGTCATTACTTTACCATCTTGCCTAAGGGACACAATGGATGTGCTGTCCAGATTGGACTGCATCACGGTCGACGAGAACACCATCCTCATGACCTGTGATGTAGAATCCCTGTATTCCAGCATTCCCCATCGTGTCGGCATCATGACCTCCAGGTTCTACTTATCTATGCAAAATATCTCGATGGATTTGGTTGATTTTGTTATGGACCTTTTAGAATTCATTCTGACACACAATTATTTTATTTTTAAGAATAAATTTTATTTACAGATTCAAGGCACAGCAAAGGGGCGGCTTGCGCAACCTCCTATGCAACCTTTTTCTGTGTTGGTGAGAATGGGAGGTGGTTTTCACTGAGGACAACCGGTGCCTTACTGTCAGGAGTTTGTTGTGGTTGAGATTTATTGATGACTAGCTGAGAGACCCGGCGTTGCCCGTGAGTGAAATTTCCCGCTAGGAAAAGGTGGGGGGAGGGACAATGGACAGGAGATGGGGTGGGGGGAGGGACAGTGGACAGGAGGAGGGGAGGGACGGGGACAGTGGACAGGAGGGGACGGGGACAGTGGACAGGAGAGGGTGACAGTGGACAGGAGGGGGGGCAGTGGACATGTGTGGGGGGGCGGGGGACAGTGGACAGGAGGGGGGGGACAGTGGACAGGAGGGGGGGGACAGTGGACAGGAGGGGGGGACAGTGGACAGGAGGGGGGGACAGTGGACAGGAGGGGGGGACAGTGGACAGGAGGGGGGGACAGTGGACAGGAGGGGGGGACAGTGGACAGGAGGGGGGGACAGTGGACAGGAGGGGGGGACAGTGGACAGGAGGGGGGGACAGTGGACAGGAGGGGGGGGGACAGTGGACAGAAGAGGGGGGACAGTGAACAGGAGGGGGGATAGTGGACAGGGGGGGGGATAGTGGACAGGGGGGGTGACAGTGGACAGGAGGGGGGGAGAGTGGACAGGAGGGGGGGAGAGTAGACAGGAGGGGGGGAAGTGGACAGGAGGGGGGGTGAGAGTGGACAGGAGGGGGGGTGAGAGTGGACAGGACGGGGGGTGAGAGTGGACAGGACGGGTGGTGAGAGTGGACAGGACGGGGACAGTGGACAGGAGGGGGACGACGACAGTGGACAGGAGGGGGACGACGACAGTGGACAGGAGGGGGACGACGACAGTGGACAGGAGGGGGACGACGACAGTGGACAGGAGGGGGACGACGACAGTGGACAGGAGGGGGACGACGACAGTGGACAGGAGGGGGACGACGACAGTGGACAGGAGGGGGACGACGACAGTGGACAGGAGGGGGACGACGACAGTGGACAGGAGGGGGACGACGACAGTGGACAGGAGGGGGACGACGACAGTGGACAGGAGGGAGACGACGACAGTGGACAGGAGGGGGACGCGGAGGCAGGGAGGGGGGGAGTGAAAGGCAGGGGGAGTGAGCGCCGGGGAGGGGAGGTGAATGAGCGCCGGGGAGGGAGGTGAGTGTGATGGGGGGGGGGGGGTGTGAAGAGAGGTGTGTGCGTGTGTGTATACCCGGCGCTGGCCGGAGGCAGGGGGGGCGTCAAAGGCTGGGGGACCTCAAAGGCAGGGGGAGGGGGGGCGTCAAAGGCAAGGGGGGGGCGCCGTCAAAGGCAAGGTGGGTGCGTCAAAGGCATGGATTCCTCCCCCTGCATTTCCTCACCTGCCAGCATGCCACGCTCCTCGGGCTGCCACTGGTTGTCTCCCCCCTCGTGGCCTCCGCCGACTCCCAGTGGCACAAAGGAGGTATTAACTCCCTGCCGCCCTCCTCCTGCTCCTCGGGATGTTGAGCCTTAGAGAGCGTGCTGGGGGAGGTGGGTGAAGTGGGGGGGGTGAGGTGGGTGAAGTGGGGGGGGGTGAGGTGGGTGAAGCGGGGGTGGTGAGGTGGGTGAAGTGGGGGAGGTGGGGTAGCGACACACACGCGACACCTACCTCTACTTCCGGGTGACGCCATCTTCTCAATTGGATGGCGCGAGGGAGGAAGGGGGTAATGCCGGTGAAGGGAGGTGAGTGTGATGGGGGGGGGGAGGAGGAGAGGTGTGTGTGTATACCCGGCGTTGGCCGGAGGCAGGGGGGGGCCTCAAAGGCAGGGGGGGTGCGTCAAAGGCAGGGGGGGGCGTCAAAGGCAGGGGTGGGGCGTCAAAGGCAGGGGGGGGCGTCAAAGGCAGGGGGGGGCGTCAAAGGCAGGGGGGGGGGCGTCAAAGTCAGGGGGGGGGCGTCAAAGGCAGGGGGGGGCGTCAAAGGCAGGGGGGGTGTTAAAGGCAGGGGGGGCGTCAAAGGCAGGGGGGGGGCGTCAAAGGCAGGGGGGGCGTCAAAGGCGGGGGGGGGCGTCAAAGGCGGGGGGGGGCGTCAAAGGCGGGGGGGGCGTCAAAGGCAGGGGGGGCGTCAAAGGCAGGGGGGGGCGTCAAAGGCAGGGGGGGGGCGTCAAAGGCAGGGGGGGGCGTCAAAGGCAGGGGGGGGGGCGTCAAAGGCAGGGGGGGGGCGTCAAAGGCAGGGGGGGGCGTCAAAGGCAGGGGGGGGCGTCAAAGGCAGGGGGGGGGCGTCAAAGGCAGGGGGGGCGTCAAAGGCAGGGGGGGGCGTGAAAGGCAGGGAGGGGGGGTTGCGTGAAAGGCAGGGAGGGGGGGTTGCGTGAAAGGCAGGGAGGGGGGGGTTGCGTGAAAGGCTGGGAGGGGGGGGGGGTTGCGTGAAAGGCTGGGAGGGGGGGGTTGCGTGAAAGGCAGGGAGGGGGGGGTTGCGTGAAAGGCAGGGAGGGGGGGGTTGCGTGAAAGGCAGGGAGGGGGGGTTGCGTGAAAGGCAGGGAGGGGGGGGTTGCGTGAAAGTCAGGGAGGGGGGGTTGCGTGAGTCAGGGAGGGAGGGGGGTTGCGTGAAAGGCAGGGAGGGGGGGGGTTGCGTGAAAGGCAGGGAGGGGGGGTTGCGTGAAAGGCAGGGAGGGGGGGTTGCGTGAAAGGCAGGGAGGGGGGGTTGCGTGAAAGGCAGGGAGGGGGGGGTTGCGTGAAAGGCAGGGAGGGGGGGGTTGCGTGAAAGGCAGGGGGGGGGGAGGTTGCATGAAAGGCAGGGGGGGGGAGGTTGCATGAAAGGCAGGGGGGGGGAGGTTGCATGAAAGGCAGGGGGGGGGAGGTTGCATGAAAGGCAGGGGGGGGGGGGAGGTTGCATGAAAGGCAGGGATCCCTCCCCCTGCGTTTCCTCACCTGGCAGCCTGGCGCGCTCCTCCTCGGGCTACCAGTCTGTCTCTCCCCACTCCTGGCCTCCTCCGGCTCCCGGTGGCATAGAGGAGGTAGTGCGCGGCACCACCTCCCTGACGCTCTCCTCCTCCACCTCGTGCTCCTCGGCGGTGTCCGTTGTCGGGGATGGTGAGGCGGGTAAGCGGCGTGTGTGGAGGGGGGTAGCGGCGTGTGTGTGTGGGTGATCCTGAGAGAGCGTGCTCTGGGGGTTGGGGGGAAGTGGGAGAGCGCCGGGGAGCGGGCTCGCGGCAGAGGCGCACGCATCTCCCCTCCCTGTGGCTGCAGGGAGAGGTGGAGAGAGCCGGAGGAGCGATCTCGGGGATGGGGAGCGTGCTTTGGCGGGGGGCCAAGAGCCCACCCCCCTCAGAGCCGTGTGGGGGCTGGAGCTGTCGGCAGTGAATGCGGCCGTTAAGTAACGGAGCGGCGGTGAAGGGCGGTAAGTAGCGGCCAGTAAGTAGCGGAGCAGTGTTGGGCAAGTAAGTGGTGGTGCTGGAGCGGTGTCGTGGCCGTGAAGTCGTCCATTGCGGAGCGGGCGGGAAGGAGCGGGGGGAAAGTGTGATTTGGTGGTCGGGTAAGAGGGGGGGGGGGGCTGGAATAAAATAATGTAAATGAAATGTAGATGTTGTAAGTGTGTGTGGCGGCCATTTTTGAAATTAAATTAAGAGTGCGTAGGTGAAGGCTGCCGGTCATTTGTTAATGTTAAACACACATATTGTGAATGCGGACATTTAATAATGTAAATTAAATGTAGTATTGCGGCGATTTAATAAAGTTAAGTAATAAAATAATGTTATTAAGGGAAATAATGTAACATTGGCAAAGCGGGACATTGTATGATGTCAATGTAAGGTACATGTTGTAAGTTCGTGTGGCGGCCATTTTAGAAAGTAAATAAAGAGTGCGTAGGTGAAGGTACGGGCAGGCATTGTTGTAAAAAAAATGTAAAGTGCGTAGTGATGCACGCCATTGTTTTGATATATATTTATATTTGAATATATGTGTTTTTAGTAAGGCAGTCTTGATCGTGCGTGGGAGTGTCGTCGTGTGTGTGCGGAGGCCATATGGGCGGCCATGTGCACAGGGACCGTGCATATGAAGGAGGCCATATGGCCGGCCATGTGCACAGGGAGTGTCGCGGTTGAATGTGCGCGGCTATAGGGAGTGCGCTTCGTCCGTTGTGCCTACAGTTCTGGCTACAGGGGAGTAAGCATGAGTGTCAGCTACAGGGGAGTAAGCATGCGTGTCAGCTACAGGGGAGTAAGCATGAGTGTCAGCTACAGGGGAGTAAGCATGAGTGTCAGCTATGGGATGACAGTGTGTACACAGGGGTGACAGCATGACTGAGATGTGGGATGACAGGTCAGTGTGAGTGTGTGTGGAGTGTGTGTGTGTGTGTGTGTGTGTACATGAGTCGGAGGTACACAGGGGTGACAGCATGACTCAGAGGGGTGTGTGTGTGTGTGTGTGTGTGTGTGTGTGTGTGTGTGTGTGTGTGTGTGTGTGTGTGTGTGTGTGTGTGGTTCTGGGCGTGTGGTGTGACTGCAAGTGTGTGAGAGTGAAGGAGGTGATGTCACAGTGGGGCGTACCTCTTGGCCAATGAGAGTCACGGACCAATCAGATTCACCGCAGATAGCACTAACCTCACTAACCATTCGATTTTATATATTAAGATGTCCTGGTGGTCTGGCAGGGTTCAGCTACAGACTTCTCGGGCTTCATCGACCATCTAAACCACAACACATACAACATCAAGCTTACCACTTCCGCCAGTTCCACAGGTGTGAATTTCCTTACCTGAGAATAGCAGTAGAAACTAACAGTGGTCTCACCATGGATATTTTCAGGAAGGAAACGGCAACCACCTCTGTGCTACATGCTACAAGTGCCCATCCGGCGCACCAGGTCAGGAGTATACCCACTAGTGTGTTCTTGAGGCTTAAGCATAACTGCTCCTCTCAAGAGATTTTCCACACTAGAGCTAACGAACTCAAGTAAAGATTTATCAGGAGAGGTTACAGCAAGACTTGTGTCAAAAGGGGTTTTGATAACAGTCTAGGTAGCAACAGAGACAGCTTGTTGGTACCTAAGCCTAAATATAGAGTCCAACGTCAAATTATGTTTGTGAGCACTTTTAACCAACAGTGGTCTGACCTGAGGAGAATATTGGCTAAACATTCGGGCATCTTGATGATGGACCAAGACTTGAGAAACACGCTGGGTGAGCATGTTACTGTAATCTAACCAGCCGCAGATCACCCAATCTGCGGGATCGTCTGTTCCATAGTCACTGAGTTCTTCAGGTCGGGACCACTTTTCTTTCAAGTTTTAGAAAGACTGGATTTTTTAAATGCGGCAGTTTCTCAGCTTGCAAATTCATGCGGCAGACCAACAACTTCTCTGACACAGCAGCCACACGTACCTACATTTTTTTTAATTTCCTAAATTGTAAAGCAAAGGGGTTATTTATCATTTATTTTGCCTGTGTGTACTTGTCTATATTGGCATGACCAGAAAGGAGGTACGCTTTAGGATCTTAGAACACAGCCAGAACATCAAAAATGCACAACGATATTTAGACTCTTTCAAAAAAATCACATCAGTGGCTAGGCATTTTCTACAGCATCATGGTTCTGACCCTGCTGTCCTCTCTGCGTTCGCCTTCGACAGGGTCTCCTTGGGCATCTGTGGAGGTGACCTAGAGGGTGCCCTGTTAAGAAGGGAATGCAGGTGGATAGTCCAGTTGGGAACCATGATGCCTGCCGGCCTCAATGATTATTTGAGTTTTGCAATGTATCTGTGACCCTGTATTTTTGATCTGATTACCCCTCTCCTTTCATGTCTTTTCGGGCTACTTCAACCATTCCCTCCCCTTCACCCACAGCGGTACCACCTCTGAACCACAAGATCTGGCGATGCAACCCCGAAGATGTCTCCTTAGATGTCGGATCTCCATTACCATCTTCACAGGAAATTACAACCGTCTTCTCTGTGATTCCATGGCCTGGAGAACAACATGTGACGCCATTCCTATGAAACTTAACGATGGACTTCTATGCCTGGAACACTATTTGACTCTGCACTTTCAGGGCTATGCTAGTATGGACTTCATGGTCTTTATTACTGTGGAATATGATTTTTGTATATATTTGAGTGTCATATGGGTATTACCACTTTATCATTATTCCAACGACATTATTCATATCAAATAAGTGGTGTTTATCATTGGCTTATTTTCATTATCCCACCTAGATGTGGAGCCCCCTCTAAGCCATGGCTGCGATGCAGTTAAATTTTTGCAATGGCAATGGCGCCATTGACGTGATGACGTCATAGTGTGATGAAGCGATGCATCACGTTTAGCAGAGTAGGGATTTATAGATCGAGGGGATCTGGTCTGTTCCTCCTAGTGATATAATTATGCTATGATCACTATCCACTTGATGTGGAGTCCCCTCATGCCACAGTCCTCAGTCTTGCCGGCCAGTGCATCTGCACTGAGACGCTTTCCCGCATTTCCATGGCAACAGCGTCATCGACGTGATGACGTCATAGCGTGGTGACGTGATGCGTCACGACTGGCCGGGCAGAGATTTGTAGACTGAGGTGACGTCGGCTGTTAACTGTGAGTAGAAACAGCTGAGCTTTGGCGCAAATTTAATTGATGTATTGAGACTTTGCATAGTTTTTGGACTGTTTCTTTTCATGCACAGCCACTGTTAGTTTCTACTGCTATTCTCAGGTAAGGAAATCCACACCTGTGTGAACCAGGCTTCATTTAGTCTCTGTACTCTCAGAGACTTCAATGAATTGCTATTTATAATACCACCTAGCATTTGACAATTAGCTTTTCTTAACTGGTGCTGTTTTTTTGCATGTTGTGATGTGTTGCATGTTCTATTTACATTGGCATTCAGGCCTTTTTTGTGGTATTAACTATTGTTTTACACGTGTATTTATACTCCAATAATTATTCATTTCCACAATTTCCCTGTCTGCCCCTAGTCCATGCACACCCTTGTCATCAGACACCTGTGTGGTTGTTGATTTGGTGTCTTCACTAGTAGATACTGCTTACAGTCCATTCCTTGCTATTCAGTCTTTTCCCTCCAGATCACAGGTTAATGTTCCCCTCCATTTTATTTTCTTTCTCCACTGTTTTTATGGTTTTTTAATAAACTTCATTATTCAAATCAGTACACCTGTGTGCTCCCTATAGGGACTTCTTTGTGTTGCTTTCATTTATCTCCCTTCACTGGAGCACCGCTGGCATATTATAACTTTAATATGGCCAGTATATAGGTACATTTATTGTTAGACGTGCATGCAGTACTCTGTATATATATATATATATTTATATATATATATATATATATATATATATATATATAACAATATGAAGACAGCGCGGCTCCCATAGTATAATACTGTATTAAAATAATGTAATAATAATGCTGCTAGATTACGGTATCACAATGTGTAAAAAGGTATTAAGCAGTGAATAAAGGTATCATGGCATATCACCCATTAATCCATTTCGTGCGCCAATCCTCGTATAGCTGAACTGATAGTCTCCGTCGCGGATGCCAGGAACGTGTGCGTGCACCTAGGCTCTTCCTGGTTTCAAAGGAAGAGAATAGGAAGAGACTAGGTGCGCGCGCATGTTCCTGGCGTCCGTGACGTAGACTATCAGTTCAGCTATACGAGGATTGGCGCACGAAATGGATGATATGCCATGATACCTTTATTCACTGCTTAATACCTTTTTACACATTGTGAGTGTCTGTAATCTAGCAGCATTATTATTAAATTATGTTTATACAGTATTATACTATGGGAGCCGCGCTGTCTTCTTATTGTTTTATAGAGTGAAGAGGAAAGTGGTTGTTCCTGAAGACTGGCAGCGGCACCCCACAGCTAAAGCAGACACTCTTCTATTTTATTGGGCTCTTCCCGTCCCCTATTTTTCCATTTTTTCTGTGTTGTGTCCCTTGTTTGTTGTCCTTGTTTGTCATTTTATGTTTGTATGTTTTCATTTGATTTGGAGTCAACTGTTAATTATATTGCTATTACTCCTCACGTGCACACACTATCTCCTATCCAGTTATCCAAGCTAGCGCAGCAGTAAATATCCCTATATATATATATATACATACATACAGTATATACAGTTAGGTCCGGAAATAATTGGACACTGATACAAGTTTTGTTATTTCGGCTGTGTACCAAAATAAATTAAAGTTACAGTTAAATAATGAATATGGGCTTAAAGTGCAGTCTATCAGCTTTAATTTGAGGGTATTCACATCCAAATTGGAGGAAGGGTTTAGGAATTACATCTCTTTAATATGTAGCCCCCTCTTTTTCAAGGGACCAAAAGTAATTGGACAATTGACTCAAAAGCTGTTTCATGGACAGTTGTGGGCTATTCCTTCGTTATTTCAGCATCAACTAAGCAGGTAAAAGGTCTGGAGTTGATTACAGGTGTGGCATTCGCATTTGGAAGCTGTTGCTGTGAACCCACAACATGCGGTTAAAAGAGCTCTCAATGCAAGTGAAACAGGGCATCCATAGACTGCAAAAAAAAGAAAATCCATCAAAGAGATAGCAGGAACATTAGGAGTGGCCAAATCAACAGTTTGGTACATTCTGAGAAAAAAAAACGCACAGTGGGCTCTGCAACACAAAAAGGCCTGGACGTCCACGGAAGACAACAGTGGTGGATTATTGTAGGATCGTTTCCATTTAAAGAAAAACCCCTTCACAACATCCAGCCAAGTGAAGAACACTCTCCAGGAGGTAGGGTTATCATTATCCAAGTTTACCATAAAGAGAAGACTTCACAAGAGCAAATACAGAGGGTTCACAACAAGGTGCAAACCATTCATAAGCCTCAAGAATAGAAAGGCCAGATTAGACTTTGCCAAACAATATCTAAAAAAGCCAGCCCAGTTTTGGAACAGCATTCTTTGGACAGATGAAACTAAGACCAACCTGTACCAGAATGATGGGAACAAAAATCTATGGAGAAGGCTTGGAATGGCTCATGATCCGGAGCTTACTACATCATCTGTAAAACACAGTGGAGGCAGTGTGATAGCATGGGCATGCATGACTTACAATGGCACTGGGACACTAGTGTTTATTGATGATGTGACAGAAGACAGAAGCAGCCGGATGAATTCTGAAGTGTATAGGGATATATTGTCTGCTCATATTAAGCCAAATTCAGCGAAGTTGATTGGACGGCGCTTCACTTTACAGATGGACAATGACCCAAAACATATTGCGAAAGCAACCCAGGAGTTTTGTAAGGCAAAGAAGTGGAATATTCTGCAATGGCCGAGTCAATCACCTGATCTCAACACGATCGAGCATGCATTTCACTTGCTGGAGACAAAACTTAAGGCAGAAAGACCCACGAACAAACAACAACTAAAGACAGCTGCAGTAAAGGCCTGGCAAAGCATCACAAAGGAGGAAACCCAGCGTTTGGTGATGTCCATGTGTTCCAGATTTCAAGCAGTCAATGCCTGCAAAGAATTCTCGACAAAGTATTAAAAATGAAAAATTTATTTATGATTGTGTTAATTTGTCCAATTACATTTGAGCCCCTAAAATAAGGTGACTGTGTATGAAAATGGTTGCAATTCCTAAACGTTTCATACGATATTTTTGTTCAACCCCTTGAATTAAAGCTGAAAGTCTGCACTTCTATTGTATCTCGGTTGTTTCATTTCAAATCCATTGTGGTGGCGTAGAGAGCCAAAATTATGAAAATTGTGTCAGTATCCAATTATTTCCGGACCTAACTTTATGTATATATACATATATATATATATATATATGTATATATATATATATGTATGTATATATATACATACATACGTATGTATGTATGTATATATGTATGTATGTATATATGTATGTATATATGTATAATCCCCTTGACATCCGGCGCTGCCGACAGGGAGACCAGTGCCGGGTGCAGTTCTTATTGTTTTTTTTAATATATATATTAAATTAACGGGCACGGTCGTGCAGGGGGCCCGGGCGGCCAGGCCCCCTGACCCACGGGGCCCGGGACGCCAGTGCCCTTTGTCCCCCCCTGTTGGCGGCCCTGCCTGCTAAACTTGGCATTGGTGGGATATTGTAGGAGGAAACCTATCCCGGGGAACAGAATACAGCTTAAATATGAAAAAGATCAACACAATGTACGGAGAAAGAGGAAGAATAAGGAAAAACCTTAACAAAAACCTTCAGGTAATGTGTTCAAATGCTTATAGTTTAGGGGGGGGGATGCAATACTGATAAAGGACAACTTGGATAATGTGGCTTTACTGAGACATGGTACAATGAAAATCAGGACTGAGACATAGCTACTGTATACCAGGTTACACTGTTTTGGGAAAGGACAGGATAGGATAGGAAGGAAGAGAGGAGGCGTTGCCCTTTATATTGTATGAAAAATGAAATAAGGCTACTTCAGTACAAGGTACTAGGGTGGCCGACAGACTTCCAGGACAAGCGGAGGAATTGAATAGGGTATTAATAAAGAACATCACAAAGATGGCAATTAAAGTAGAGCTAATAATTTGGGGAGACTTAAATCTGCCATATGTCTTTTGCAGGAAAAGTCAGAAGCAGGGAAATCCTTGATTCCTTGCCAGGGGCATCTCTCAAGCAATTAGTGAGAGCTAACTTGCAATATAGCAATAATGGATGTAATACTAACCAATGGGTATAGAGTATCAAATGTACTTGTGGGTGAGAACTTGTTTTTCAGTGATCATCAATCAGTGTGGTTCAGTATAAAGACTGGCTGAGTAATATCACAAAAAAGATTTTAGGAGGAGCTGACTTTTTAGATAGGGAAAATTATTTAAGGGATTGTTTGGCAGGGTGGAGGTATTTGAGTGGAGTGTAGGAACATTGGGAAAAACTAAAATATACAATACTAAAATCAAAAGAAGCTTGTGCCAGGCAGATTAGTAAAAATACAAGGAAAAGAAAGTCAATATATTTTTCAAAGGCTGTGTCAAGTATTGTAAAAGCTAAAAGACAGATTTTAGAAAATATAAGCCGACTGAGTGGAAGGAGGATAGATAACTGCATCCGGTTGGGAATAAGGAGGCAAACCAAATAATCAGATGTGCAAAGGCCCAAGCAGAAGAGAAAATAGCTGTTAGTAAAGAAGGGTGATAAAACCTTTATTAGATATCTACTGTAAGTGAAAGGAGACAAACAAAAGGAGGACTTAATTCACACAGTAGGGGAATAGTGTTGAGGGAAACAAGTGCATAGCAGACAACCTTCATAATTATTTTTGCTCAGTCTTCACAGCTGAAGGTGATGGAAAGGGACCACAATTGGGCAACAGAAATATAAATGGAAAGGAGTTGGACTAAAGTCTATTTACAGAGGACTAAGGGCATCATGCAGTAAGCGCCAATAAGGCTTTTATCAGCATTTTCCCGCCAAAATTGCATTTGAGATTCAGTAAGTGCCGATAAGTGGTCAAAATCTGCATTTTTTCTTCCCGATAAAAATTTATCGGCATGCGGCTGCCGATAACCCACTTATCGGCACTTTTCGGCACTTTTTGAAATCGGCTGTATTCTAGTAGCCCCGATAAGCTTATCGGTGCAGATCGGCACTCAAAAATGGAGATTTCTACGGCAATTTGTCCCGCCAACTAAAGTTGGTAAGTTGGAGGGGAGAAGGATCGGCAAGGTTGCCGGGACGGCACTTAGAAAAAATAGCTCATCTCTACATCAATGGAGTCAATGAACGGGGACTTATAACTTTATAGGAGTGTTTACGTTCTATTGCTCATAATAAAAATGTGCTTGGCATTACAGTATCGATGTGATTCACTTCATCGTGTCACCGCTTATGTTTATTATTGGCAGAACATTGTACTTTTCTATGTTATGATGATTTGCGTGTCACATTAGTCTTAATGTTATGATGTGTCAAGGTAAACTCCTATAGTAAACTCTTAAAGGAAGAGGTCACATAATATGAAACATGTTACTTAAGTGTGCTTTAAATTATTATATGATGTAACAGATTTCACACATCTAACAGATTCAGCGTATAGTAATGTTGGTATACATTAGAGAATGCTTTGAATGTGTAACGCATGATCAAATGTAAATGTAGCTGTTTGTTTTCATGTTTACATGTACTTTGTGACCTCCCTCTTTTGATGACGTCCGCAATTGGACACTCAATAACATTGCATGTTTACATTGTACACGATGCATTAGAATCACTTCATGCTAAGTTATACACAGATCTATAATAGTTACTCATTTTTACACGATTGAAACATAATCAATAGCAAGTATCCTGATGGCATTAAATTATGCATATGCACATTAAATTAGTTCATGTGAACATGTGACAATAACATGCGAAATTAGACATGTTGCAACGTAGTTTTTCAACGTCAATGTCATGGTTGTATCCTAATGAGATGACTGAGTGTTGCGTTCAGAAGTGGTACATGCATTACACATTCCATAAATACTTGCGAATAAATTGTTGTACAAAGCTTAACGTTACATCATTGTCAAATATCATGATTGCCTGGTGAACACACAAAAATAATCCTTTTAATTCGTACTGGATACACGTTTGGAGTTAGCTACTTGGATATGTTAATGTAACACCTTGCACTTCATTAAGTCACCTGACATCATCACATAGGTATTTAAAGGAGGCCAATTACCTGCTCATTGACAGCTACAGACCTGAAAATGATACGAATGTTCATGAGACGGAGGAAGATTCTATTGGAGGAGAGGCTAGCTGAGGGACAGGATGTCACAGGCCAAGGAAGGGACAGGGACGTGGAAGAGACAGGGACAGGGACACGGAGAGGAGAGGGAGAGGGAGAGGGCGAGGGAGAGGTCAAGGAGATGAGAGGAGAAGAGAGAGGAGAGAAGTTGTGCCTCGTCCTCGTTTGTACAGGGAGAGAACCATGTTAGATGGGATGAGTGAGGAGGAGATTATAAGTCGGTATCGTTTGAGTTCAGCAGCAATCTTAGCTCTTTATGAAGAGATAAGGGGAGATTTAGATTTTTTGACAGCCAGAGGTCGTGCAGTCCCTGGGCTTGTTAAAATGCTGTGCTCATTACATTATCTTGCTTCCGCGTCATTCCAGACAACTGTGGGCATAGTGGGTGGGGTCTCGCAATCTACATTCTCGCGGGCCTTTAGCCAGTTTCTATGTGCACTGAATAGACGCGCTAGGAATTATATTCATTTTCCTACAGAGCACACAGAGTGGCTTTAAGTGAGGAATGGCTTTAATACCATAGCCGGGATACCATGTGTGATGGGTGCAATAGATTGCACCCATGTTGCTTTGATCCCGCCTAGTCAGAGTGAGCATGCTTACCGCAACCGTAAGCACTACCATTCCCTGAATGTACAGGTGGTATGCGATGCCACGATGAAGATTATGCATGTGGTAGCCAAATTCCCTGGTTCCAGTCACGATTCCTCTATCCTGAGAAACTCATCAGTCTTCCATGATTTCGAACAAGGCTATTTTGGACCTGGTTGGCTGGTGGGTGAGTACATATTATGATGTGTTAACAAACAACTCTTTTTTTCTATGAACTTTTGAATGTAATAATGTTAACACAAATTGTATCATATTTGTGCACGATGGATTATAGGTGACAAAGGATACGGAATTATGCCGTGGCTGTTGACCCCGGTGGCAAACCCTCAATGTGAAGCAGAGGAGAGGTATAATGTGGCACATATATCTACACGATCCGTCATAGAGAGGACATTTGGGCTTCTGAAAACACGATTCAGGTGTTTAGATAGAACTGGTGGGGCACTTCAATATAAGCCTGCTAAAGTGTCAGATATTATAATTGCAAGTTGCATTTTGCACAATCTGGCACTCCGCAATAATTTAGAAACAGACATACGTAAGGGCTTGGAGGAGGAGCATCCCGTAAATTTACCAGCTGACACTGAGCAAACAGCCTGTGGTGTGGAGACACGTCGGAATGTCATAAACACATATTTTTCATGTAAGCAAATACATATATGTTCATAGTACTACATAGATGTATTAATTCATTGTAATGATAAATACATCTGTCCAAATACCATTCACTTAGGAAACAGATGAATATGGTTCTCCCACCTTTCTGTTCTCTGCTGTGTTGACAATTGCATGTGGCACCGGTATGTCATTCATCAACAGGTTGTATTATACTTCTTACCACTAAAAGGTGTTGTGTGTACGTGAGGAAATAATGTGTACTAAATCTATATTTTCTGTACATGCTCTTTTTGGTTATGCATACACAATAAACCTACTATGTCGATAGCCAATAGCTAGTGCAATATGGTTACATACAATTATTTTTTTGGAGTGTGACATGTGTGTCACAATGATGTGTAGACTATTGTGTATTTAAGATCATATTTGACGTATTCTAGATTTTGTTTCATATCACATACAAAAGTGTCACTTCTGTGTCTTGCTTACCTTAATGAACATGTCATGACAGTGATTTATATTCATTCATGTTTTCTTTTTCAAGGTATATCACTTCAAGGACTGCTCATGGTATGTATTTGAATTCACATCTGTAATAAGATGCGCAAACCTCGATACAGGTATAGTTACAGGATGTATAAAGAGAACGTAATGAAAAAGATGTGACAATTGAAAAATGCCGTTTCTGTATTGTGTCCATGCGTTTATCTACACTTGGTGGTTATTGTGCAGTGTGTTTTCAAATCATTACATACATTAAATAACATGTAATTTTGACAATGTAACAACATCCATTCATGCACATGAGCGATGTTAACACTCAATGCATGTTAGTATGAAATGACCCAAATGTGGTAAACATCATTAACATTGCAATGTATGTGATTATTTATTCTCTCACTTCATCTTCATGTTGATTACTACATTGTCACATGTGTATGTATAAGTGAAAGATGTGTGTTGATTTGACGTACATCTAACAATTGTCACAATGTTAACACCATTCCAAAGTATAGTTCTTTGGATTCTCAACTTTTCCTAAATCATTCAACACAATGACAATGTAGTTAATAAATTTTTTATTTCATTCACGTTAGTTATTCATAATGATCATGATCCTTTATAACTACTGTCAACATATGAACATAAATGAAGTAGACATTTACATACACACACATTTCAGCAACAGTGTGTGTGTTTTAGTTTTTGTGTGATGCATGTATTTCTACCAGAAATAATATAAACCTACATAATAATGTTGTTTTTATCATCGGCGTCACTTAGCTATGTATGTGTTGAACGTTTACTAATAACATTAAACTATAGTTACTCGTGTGAATTAAATGTACACACAAATGTTCATGGTGTAATGATCTGTACCTAACATTCATTAGCTCATGCATGTTAGGTTACCACTACAACCTAGGTGATAATATAACATTCACACAACTAAAATGTTTCTATCACCTCCCTATTGTTATTGTACGTTCAGATACAATGTCTACGAGTTGTTATGTAGCATTTACATTCTTTGACAAGTCACACGTGAGAATATAATATATAGTAGATTAATGTGTTTGCTGAGTGATAATGTGGGTAGCATATATCACATGACAATAAATATAATGTTAGTAGAAATGTAAAATTTATGAATATAAGATATAACTTCAGTGCTTAGCAACATCATTATGATAATTAAGTGCATAGTAAATATTTCCACAATAGGATAACATTATGTAATGATTGTTAATCTGCGCACCAATCATTGAAAGCATTGTTACATATTTATTATAATAGTTGTTCACTAGTCGTCACAATCATCTAATATAACGATTGTCCCATCTGAAATCATACATTGCTCCCATGTATTCATCCTCGACATCTGTAAAATACAGCAAACACATGATGTTCAAAGATGGCACATTTATCTATGTTTCAGCATGACAACGCTTAACACATCTCTATATGATTGTGGATATTCACGCATAAGTTACGTATATGTTTAAACTGCAAGGATAAAACTAAAAATACAGAACTATCTCATTTTTCAAATGGCGTTGCTGGCATTACTACTGATATGTTTGTTCCGGTGCCTGCATACATAATAATGTGCGCGCACAACGTCTGTTGCGCGCACACATCACGAGTGTGTGGACTAAGTCTTAGCGCATGCGCAAAACGATGTGTACGCTGTGCGTTCAATACATGTCCCTCCATGGTGCTGCTAGCAGTACGCATATCATGGCTGAAAGTTATGATATGGAAGCGAAACAAATTCACTTCTACACACGTACATATCTAAACTTTGTAAACGGACGTATGCCCACGGCCAAAACGGACGATCAGCAAATGAGCGAACAAAATATGTGTGACGTCATGTTAAGGCACCGTGAAATGCACGCAAACACCCCTCCCACTGAATGAACATTGGCCTCCAGCGCTGTGCACGCACCGCCCCACCGACGCGCGTGCATGACACACTGCACTGACCGTAACAATAAGCTACGGGCACAGCCAATACTGTTTCACATGCTCACGTCGGTTGGGGGTGGGCCTTGCATCGGTAACCTTTTTAAGGACGCCTTGGGACATGACCACGTTCCCACGTCATATGTGGGTGACATGTTGTTTTTATATGTTGAATGCTAAACAATGAGGTGTGTGTGTTACAGTTAGTGTAACATGTTGAAATGATATTTTAAAAGCGATAATAATCTATGATTTAGGACTCCGTCACCAATGTGTACTAATGGTTCGTCATGTAGTATATTGTTATAGGAAATAATGTCTTTGTGCACGCTACATGTAAGGCTGTCTGCAATGTTAAGCTGTATCCACTCATTTGGCTAACAAATTGTGTATATTATTAATGTACACATATATAATTTGAGTAAAGGCATAACGAAATTTGTATTTACCATTCTTGTAGAAGTCAAAACTGATTTGGCTGCAACAACTCGCTCCAGGAAGGCACAACAGTATCATCCATGGTTGAGGCAACCGTTGAATCCTGAATCAGACACATCTCCGTGAGGCCGTCATATGGATCTGCAGTGGCTTCTTCAAAAAGACGTCCGGAGGTACGTACAGTTGTTGGTTGTTTTCACATCCACATTGGTATTGGCAATATAAGTTTGGATACATATCATAGTAGTTATGTCCATCTTGCATCTGGTCTTGATGAATGGACGGTGCAGGTATATCAGCAGACGCGACAGTCTGTGTGGCTTCAATGTAACTGGTATTAGGCAAAAATATGCTATTTAACAGAAGATATGTTCCATGTTCCATGGTAAGTTTAAATGATGAAGCAACATGCCAGCATCCATATCGTTGATCTTGACGATCATGGACACGCTCAAAACATTCATTTGCGGATAAAGTGAAACGTACAGAAGTTTTAAAATTTCTTTGTGTGGCTGGTTCTTGGTAGTATGGAAATTTGTTTTTGATCAAGTCATAGATTTCCCCCACGGTTGCCTTTTTCTGTGGCGTTGACTCGATTGCTTCATAAATCAAAAATTTGTATGATTTACGTGGATGGCTGTGCAATGTGGAAGCTCCTGCCATTTCTTCTCTCTTCAAGTGTACAGTGTCTACTGCTGCGACACACTTTATTCGAGCAAATACCCAGTATGTACCTGGCAGATACCAGGAATGCGCCGCTCCTCACCTCTGACAAGCCCCGTTGCATTTGCCTTCCCAGCCTGGGTTCATGCCTGGCTGATGGGCGGCTGATCTGTTAAATGATAATGATTAGGATTTAATAGGCTGCAATGCTTCGCGTGTCTACCAGATGGCATAAATTCATGAATTGTAATGCAGTATATATATATATACTGTGCAGTATTGCAGCCAGCGGGAATAAAATGCTTCAATCCCTGCATGGAAAATACCTCAATACACTCGGGCAGAAAACAGTCACAAACTCAATACACCCGGGTATACCCGAATTCGTGGGACTAGCCGAGCTCGAATAAAGTGTGTCGCCAGTGTAAGTTGAACGCATACGGATGTCTGCTGAATGTGTGAATAGTTACATGTTATCTTCGCGGTTTGTTCCAAGATTATAATACAACCTAACAGTTATATGCCTAGGTTTTCTCCCACAAGAAATTTGTTACAATAATTGGCTGAGATTCTTTGTCTAAGATACCCTCTTTTCACAGGAATCGAAACTTTACTTTCGGCTTAGGCAATCAAAATGTGCAAAACAAGTTTACTCTTTTAATTACAATAACAATGTGTGTGAAATCATCTACAGTGCTATGATGAACAGATTTATACTTACACTTAGCTAAAATTAACCATACACACACATCTCTCTCTTTGTCTCTTTTTCTGTTTTTCTCTCTCTCTCTTTCTCTCTCTGTTTCTCTCTCTCTTTCTCTCTCTGTTTCTCTCTCTGTTTCTCTCTCTGTTTCTCTCTCTGTTTCTCTCTCTGTTTCTCTCTCTCTGACTCTCTCTGTTTGTCTCTCTTGATATATATATATATATATATATATATATATATATATATATCTATATTTATATATATTTATATATCTATATATTTAACTATATATTGTGTGTATATATATAGTATGTATATATGTATATATATATATATATATATATGTGTGTGTGTATATATAAGACATGCAAATGAACATATAGTAATACTTACAGTTGCTAGATATATATAGATATAATTACAACAAGGTCTGTTTGCACACAACAAGGCCTTCAATGTAGGAAGATATATATATATATATATATATATATATATATATATATATATATATATATCTTGCTACATTGAAGGCCTTGTTGTGTGCAAACAGACCTTGTTGTAATTATCTTAACAGTTCATTAAAGTTTTTAACATTACTGGGTGAGTATGTTTGAGGGCCTAATTGAGTCAGCTGTGTAGAAGTTGTATTTAACAGCAAACAAGGCCTCTTTGCAGCCATTAAGGCCTGTGCTGTTCATTCTGATTATATATATATTATATATAGAGTGCAAAACTAAAGGCATAGATGTGTGTAAGCAGGCCTTGTTGTAATCATATTCAAAGTTAAATACAGCTGAGTGAATTAGGGGCTCACTCATACTGATACCATAATTGTAGCAAGTGTCCTAACATTTATATATCATTAACACAAGGCCTGTTTGCTGACAACACTGGCATATATATATATATTTATATATCTATATATCAGTTAATATATATATATATATATATATATATATATATATATATATACACACACACACACACACACACACACACACACACACACACACACACACACACACACACACACACACACACACACACACACACACACACACACACACACACACACACACACACACACACACACACACACACAATATGTATGTGTGTGTGTATGTGTATACATATATAGAGATACAGAGAGACTGCAGATATATTCATACAGCCTTACAGACCTGTTATTGTAACCAAAAATCATACATGATCACATGCCAACATTATGAACTATGAAAGAAGATTAAGGTAAGTAATGTCTTACAGAGTTAAGACACAAGAAAACGTAACATTCAAATGTATGCTGTTATATGGATACTTACTTAAAGTTGTATGTCAATAATATTAGCATGAAATGACTATCTACATTACAAAAATAACCCAGATACATCTCATCTTGAACAAGAGCTAAGTGAATGTCATCTTCCATTAACATTCCAAGTGTGTAATAATGTTATACCATGAATCAACTGATGATTAATAGATATTCATATGTATAAAATATGCCTTCATTCAGTCAGTGAGCATTTATAAACATTCATGTGTACAAGGACATACTTGAATGTTATCAAGCATCTTTAAATGATCATACATACACTATGCATGAAATAGTCTGCAGTAAACAACACCAGTACACCAAAAAATTTAGTGAATGTGATTATTTATTTTTGTTTATCCTTTTGAGAGCGAGTCAAAGGCCTGCTTGTTGGCTGTTGTGTTTGCCTTTTCCCTCTGCCAAGTACTCTGGCCTTAACTGTACCACTTGTACTGGCCTGTGGCAGTTCAGTGGCACTGGGTGTGGGCTGTGGCACTTCAGTGGCACTAAGTGTAGGCTGTTGCACTTCAGGGGCACTAAGGTTGGGCTGTGGCAGTTCAGGGGCACTGGGTGTGGGCTCTGGCAGTTCAGGGGCACTGGGTGTGGGCTGTGGCAGTTCAGGGGCACTGGGTGTGGGCAGTGGCAGTTCAGGGGCACTGGGTGTGGGCTGTGGCAGTTGTGAAACACTTGATAAACATTGCAAGAGTGATGGTGGAGCACTTTCTTGTTTTTGTGTTTTAATCTTCTTCCAAAAGCTGGTTATTAGTAATTGTTGCCCTAACTTTCTTTTGCGTGTCTCATTTGTAGGTGTCGGTTCCATATTTTGAACAGATGTAAGCGGTTGGATGTTGACAGCGACCTGCACACAACTTGCACCTACTGTACCGGTATCATTCAGAACTGGGGAATGAAGAACTGATGACTGGAGAAAAAGTAGCAGCATGTAAAGATCCATCCTCTGATGGGGTAAAGTGGAATTGTTGTTCTCTTGCTGTACTCCGAAACTGATTTTCTTGACTTACATTCAGAACTAGTGCTTGTAATGTCCTGTTTACAATTTGGATTTCGTTAGGAACTTGGATGATGACTTTTTTAATTTGTGACATTTCTGATATTGACCTTTCATGCATCCTTTCATGCAGTGACATCATCCTTTCAAGCATTGACATCATTTCTGAATGGCAACGATTTTCTCCACCCAAGATTCGTTCTTCAGAAGCTGCAATAGCTGAGTATGTGTCACGAGCAGGAGGACTTAAATGCTGTGTTAATCCAGGAGAATAACATCAGAATGTAATTGTCATGTGTACATAATTAACATGAAGTATCTGTAGTGGGAGTAGTTATGGCTAAATATCAGCATCACATAACGAAATCACAATGATATGGTTTGGGCAATCTGTATATTATCCATCTTAACATAAATGTACATGTGAACCTAATCGGCACATTTATTTTCAACACCATACAACATACATACAACATACAATGTTCATGCAGGAATGCGTTGTAAAATTAAGTGTTCTGTTGTACATACACTGAATATGTTGTGTAGTAATCTAACTAGAATAATGTAAATCACTACCATGAAAGCAAAGTTGACTCTGCTTAGAATTCAGCACCTAATTGTGGAAATGTGTATGAATGTGTTTAGATATCTGTCCGAACATTTAAGAGAAGCAGGTGTAGCGCTCAATGTGGCTGACACTCAGCAACACATGCAGTGTGTCGCTCACAGATGGTACTGGTGTAATAAGGTGGCATATCTATAACGTTAAAAGAATATGAGTGAACGAATGACTAACGTACGTTTTAATATATAGTGGACTGGTGGGTGAAAGTATTCAGATAATTACCATTTCAAATGAATGTGATGAACTTCTGTTCACCTTGTCAGCTTCAAACAACTCTAGTCCCTCCCCCAAGATGTGACACCACCCTGGCCTTTTATTTGCTTCTACCACCTGTAATCCATCCCACAAGACTTGCCCTACCATGACCCTGTGATCTGGCTCTGTGCCCGACACCACCCCCTCTGTTCACCTCTATGCTGTGATTACATATTAATTGCAGCTGGTTTCACACACCGGTACATGAGCGAAATAAAAATATGAAGTGAGCTACATATGAACACAATTAAATACCATATGGTACACGTTCCTATTTATGCTCACATTATACTACATGAAGCGTAAAAAGAGCTTTAATAAAACATAACGAAATTTGGTTGTGCAAATTATTTATGTTCGCCTTTGAATGCTCAATATTCCATGCAAGACTTGATTAGGCAGTAATTGCCTGTTTATAGGTTTAACATAGATTATCACTATATATATATATATATTATATGTATATATGTATCGACACATACATGAAATTGTGAATTATGCATTTGTGTGCACAGAAACAGTATAACGAAGTTATACATTACTGTGACAAAGAATGAGTGCGGGTGTGCTTTGTGGTTATGCATGTTAACCCATTGTTTGTAAAAAGATTCACATACATTCAGCTTTCAACTATAGGGCAAAGATGTTGAATGCTTTGTAAAGTAGAAGGTTGCAGTGTGTGTTATTTTGAAGATCATTACACATAATCCCTTCATGCAGGTCAAGTTGTGTATGTTTACTCATAATGATGTCATCCACGATAGCTGAGCCAATACATGTTTCCAAACACACATAGATATATATATATATATAATATTTTTTGGTTTTTTAGGACAACTATATATAAATATATATATATATATATATATATATATATATATATATATATATATATATATATATATATATATATATATATAGATATAGATAGATAGATAGATAGAGAGAGAGACATATATACAGATATATATGTAGGTATGCTTATATTGGGAAGAAACTATAAGTTTCAGTGGAAATATAGATAAGAACTGTAACATACGACACGCGTAGTACAGTAACATTTGTCACCTGGTGGAAATTGAGCCGAATAAATTCCGATATCTCTGTCCCCTGGCAAACCCTCCACGACAACAGGAAGAAATTTTTCCCGCATCTGCTCCTCCAATGGAGTTAACATTAGAGCTTGTGCTGGCGGCCCACCTCCAGTGGCAGAAGCATGCAACCGTTGTGCTTGGATTTTTTTCTTTAAGTTTGCCCTGATATCATCGAATCTCTTCCGACAATTCATCCGGTCCCTGACATGATTCCAACACGCAGACACAGCCAATGTTATTTTATCCCACATTTCTTTTCTGGAGGCTGAACTTGTCCGCCCTTGAAATACATACAAAATATATGACGGTAAATATTATTAGAAAAATGAGCAGTTTTCGAAAGTGCTACCTGTTCCAAGAGATACCAAACATGCTGGTTTACGTTGAATATGTGTACCACATGAGCATTTACGTGTAAACATACAAATCTAAGGAAGCTTGCATGAATATTGTATAACCTTTGGCAAACTTTTTCGACTGATTGTTATGGTTGTTATAAAGCATGAAGGATTACGTGTGTAACAATTAACTTTAATTGATAGATATTAGATAATAATAGTTTGATATTAAGACATCTCACATGAGATAGGATAACATGTCTTTGAACAATCAATGCAAAGATAGACTTACCTAGTAAATGTCCAATCAGAGATTCATAGTGCTCCAAAATCCCTGTGACAAGAACTTTGTTTTCCTCTTCATTGAAACGAGGATTACGTGGCCGCTCAACACGTTTCCTCTGACCACGTGCAGCCACAGAGCTTGGCTGCTGCTGACTGGACTCTCCTTCTTCCAATGGAAGAGACTCCAAAAGCAGCCCACCACCAACCACCCCACCACCAGACACCCCAGCAGCACTAGCAAAAGACACCACAGCAGCACCAGCAACAGACACCCAATCAGCACCAGCAATAGACACCCCACCAGCACCAGCAACAGACACCCCACCAGCAACAGAGCCACCTGCAGCACTCGCACTCGCACTCACAGCATCACCACTTGCACTCCCAGCAACACCAGTCACACTCGCAACAACAGCACTCCCCTTAATCCTACATTCACTCAGACGCGTACTCACACGACTACCAGTACCACTCACACCAGCATCACTCCTCCCACGCCTTTCGGCCATACCTATAGCACTCACAAAGAACAGAAAATAAATTTAAAGACAATCGCACTGAACACTTACAAAGTGAAAACAAGACAAAGATGTTAACAAAACAACACAGGACAAACCTCTCACAATACACAACAACTCTCTGTCAATATGAAATATGTAACCGCCCAGCTCTGTGTGTCTCTCTCTCTCTCTGTCTCTCCCAACAACACAGAGAATGAATAAAAATACACGCTGCCTTTAAATGGGCCGCTCAATCAAAAACATGCTTGCTTCGGCAGATTCAGCAAGAAGTTTCATTGGCGAACCTAACACCACCTCGCCATGCACGCCGATACACCTGTGTGTGATCGGCAAATCATCGGCAGAGTGGGAACAAATGTTTTCGGCTTGATTCGGAAGGGATTCGGCACTTATTGCATACGGTGAGGGAAAATCGACACAAGCATGCCGATAAGGAACACTTGGTGAGAGGACTTTTTCGGCGCTTACTGCATAGAGCCCTAAGTCCTACTGGAACTTTAAAAACTGAAAGGAAACAAGTCAATGGGGCAATATGGGATACATCCAAGGATACTGAAAGAATAGTAAGTATAGTCACACTTCCCAAAAGTAAAAGTAGGGAAGAGGCAGGTAACTACAGGCCTGTGAGTCTGACATCAGTAGCCAGGAAATTAATGGAAAAATTGCTGAAAGATAAAAGTGTTTACTATCTAAAGTCCAACAACTTACAAGATCCCAGGCTAAGATAATATATAAGGATGTAGCAGTGGATGTAGCTGACCTAGATTGCAGTAAGGCTTTTGACTGACATTGAAGACTGATAAACATGTTGGTTGCAAGGCTTGGTATTGGACTCAGTGGTAGAATAGATAAGACATTTGTTGAAGGATATGCAACAGAGGGTTGTGGTAAAGGGAGTACCTCAAGGATCTGACTTTTTTTAAAAACAATATTTAACATGTGCTTTACTGGCCTTTATATGAAATTTACTGATAAGAAAACCTTTTTAACATATGAATCATAATCTGATGAATGTATTCAATAGCCTTCCTTTTTCATAATTTCTCAGGACAATGAGAATTCTGAGGACCCTTGCGAGCTTTCCACATCAGACAGGAAATTCAATCTTGTTTCATTTAGAGACAGTATACAGCCTAACATCTCGATGAGAGCCATAATCTATCAGGGTAAGCAGACATCATCCACCACTGACCAACTTGTTTTTCCTTTTGAAAACAATAAGCCCTGCTATGCCATAATATAACTTCTGACACCGAAACACACTTCAATAGGGTGAAGGTGTCTTCCGGCACCCTAATATAGACCATAATCTGAAGTGTGACATTATAGACTAGTTTAAAAAAAATGCTTCTTCTTGCACACCGCTACCTGCTATAATATTTACTCTTGAGGAAGCGTGGACAAAATGAACAATTATTTAAGTAAACTTGGAGACCAGTCAAGCAATGAGGCTACTACAACTAATGTTAAGATGCGTAAAATTATGCTAAAGGCACACAATCTAAAGGCAGAGTACAAGATTTATGGCACATGTACTGATTCAAGTATATTTGGGGCATGCTAAGAACATTTAAAAGTAGTTGAGACTGCCTCTGTTTATGTGGCAACGTTTTAGATGATAGATACGTTTTAAAAATACTATGAACATATAAAAATGCCTTAGTGTAAGACATTCAGTGAGACTATGGGAACAGAACAGTACGTTTCTTAAAAATAGACTATTTTAGGAAATGTGCAATAGACATTGAGGTAAAGTGTAACTTCAATAGTAAATTAGCAATGAATACTAAATGCCATACTATTCCCTTGCAACAAAGTATTTTCTTCCCACTTCTTTTTTCTATAACTGTATAACACATGACAGCGGAAATTACTAATAAATCAGTGGCAAATATTGCAATATTAAACAATTGGACAGCTTGCTCAATGCAGTTAACCAATATCTGTATTACCAAATATAGACAGACAACTGTAGAGCATTTTTTCTACAGCCACATTCCTTGCTATTTTGCAAAAGGGGTCATAATTTGAGGAAGGAATAAAAATCTTTGGAAGCTTCACGCTCGAAATCCCTGGAGTGAAAAGAATTCAATGTAGCATGCATAATTTGTTTGCTTTGCAATTATTTTCCGTCAGTGGAGACAAATTGATTTGTACAATAAAACTGACTGTCATTGCAAGACAGCTGGCTCTCTAAACTGCAAAAGGATTTGACTAGTTCAAGTGAGTGTTGAAACTCTGATATATTTATTTTTGCAAACTGGGATACGGATTGTTTAATATAAGTGAGGCACCATCAGTGTTTTTCTGGGGTCAGCCATGGCAATTTAAAAATTATGTATGCTCAGATAGTCACTTTATCTCTAAATGCTTTCCTTTCTAAATTAAAGCAATCTAAAGACACTCAGCTCTTGTGCTATATTGAAACTTCTAACATTGGCTATATAAATAGTACCTTTAATGTCTTGTTAATAATTGATGGAAAGGGGTTATTTAAAATGGGCCACATTTCACAGTCTTCTGCACTGTCAGAGCTTCAGTTTGCAAAAAATAAAATTTTTGTTTAATGGCAGTACTAAAGAAATATTCTAGAATCATGTTTGGGCCTCATAATGTCCATATATTTTATATTACAAAGCTTCAATTAAAAGGGAAATGATTGGAGTAATACACTTTTGAATGTGAACATTATTCTTTCTGCATAATTATTTGTTGCAAAAGCATGTACTATATACTATTAGCAAACAATATACCAATAATATTAAGAGACAGGGACTGGGATTCACTAAGCGCTGATTAGAGATGGGCGAATTGTTTGACAGAATTAAAATCTGCTGTGGATTGGTCAATTCCTTTCATCCACTTATCAGAAACAAAAGGATACATTTGAATTTTTTCTAACGGTGCAAATGCATTCAACAGATTCCACAATTCTGGGGAACAGATTCACAATTGAAAACCAATCCACAGATCAGATGCACGAGAAGGAGGAGGAGGGGTAAACAACTTCAATTTAGTAGTGTTTCCTGTTCTATATATCTCTCCTCAAACCTCCCTCCAAATAAATTAGGAAGAGCCACAAAAAAAAATGAAGGAGTACAAATGCTGTATTCTGGGAGATATTTTAATGAACTTTGATTAGGATTGTAACCTTGAAAGTAATCCAAGAACAAAGTAATATGTTCTGAGTTCTATGAGCTACTGAGGGCAGGTGAGATTAAATAAAAAACAAGTTTTCTGGCACACACACGTAAAACAAGATGAAGCACAGCAAATAAAGCAGATGCATAGAGAACGTAATATAACAAATTTACCTGGGAACTTGAGTTAATACTTCTAATCTAATAAAGGATAAATACAGTAGACCATATTGGGCATGTATGAGCACTCACTGAGAAGAAGAGCTTAAAAATAAGCTGCAACAGTGGTGCTATCTATCAGCTGGTTTAGCTCACACTATTAGAGCAGCTGTCCCAAATAACAGAGGTTATCCTTATCCTCATAAGGTGCCTTAGACTTGTCATCCCAATAACTCTTTATGGGAGGTGGTCTGGCTGCAGGAATCCAATGGAACCACTTCCTGCAGTTTGTAGAATTTTATTTATTTTAACTTGAATTCAGTATGTGTCTGGCAGATGGCACAGTGAATAATTTTGTCCCTGGCTGCGGTGTAGCTATTGAATTGCTTAACAGTATAAATAATGTTTTTTACACCCAATTATTGTCATGTTATTTGTCTGTTATAGGGTTAACTGTTACATTATGCAACAAGGGAAATTACAATTCTCTTACACCCTAGCCATCTTTGTGCATATCTGTCATTTAGCAACAGTACTCACTCCTGTTGCTCCCTCCCCCTAGCTTCCTTTTAAAGCAGACCACTTTCACTTCTTGGTTGACAATTTAATGTTCCTTGAGGAGCACAGCTGAGATACCTGTGAGCTATGCTAATAGCTGCATTAGCTACACGTGTGCACAGTGAGCACTGAGCAGTGAGCAGCTCAAAAGTACGATGTGACAATGATGCTACCCAGCAGCTAGTTTAGCTCACACTGCTAGAGCTACTGATCAGAAAAAAAGTGGTTGTGGGTTTTAGTCCTTTCAGTCCTGTTGGGCTTGACACCAGTGTTCACCATTACAGTCAGTAGGTGGTGCCTTTGGTTTGTCAACTCTATATAGTTGTTATTGATATCCTTTTAGGAAGTATGGGATGTGACTCATTTAAATATACTTTGCAAATCCATTAGCATATCTCCCAGGGTACATCAGGTATGCTAATATTTGAGCACAAGTTTCTCTCCCTAAAATATTTGGAGGGAGGTTCGAGGAGATTTGTTAAAGTTGGGAATATGCTGATTCATATGTTAACAGAATCTGTTGAGAGATTATTATTTTTATTATTTATTTATTTTAAATCTGCAAAGCCTTAAAATTAAGCAATCTGATGGTGTATTTCATTCCACCAATCAGAAATGACAGTGAAAGCTCTGCAAAATCCATGGATTGAATTCAGATAGGTTTGCCCTTCTCTAGTGCTGATACAGTGTATTGCACTTTAAAGGCAGTCATTGCTGAATGGGAGTGTGATACTCCGCTTCAACACTCAATTAAACTCCACCACATTATCCTGAAATATTTATTAGATGGATTCAACAAGATATGATGGTGGTGAACACTCTCCGTAACCCACCCTTCATCATCATAGTACAATATTATATTATTAGCTTGTGTTATATTTTATACTATATTATATTGTATTTTATAATATTGTATTATACAATATATTATTTATTTTAGTGGCTAGAGGGTTACTAAGTCGCAGGCTTCTCTTCCATGAAAATGATTCAATAATATCATAGACTGTATGTTATGTTAGATTAAATACAATATACTGAGGCCCAAGCCTTATACGCATTGATTATGGTAACTGTCATTATGGTGCATTCGTTGTAGTTTGGGAAATATTTTAGGGGATTAACATAAGAGTTCTTCATGAGTATAATTATAGTGTTCACTGTTCAAAACCTAACAGGTCTCTATTTCAATGTACTGTTTCAAACCTGCACAATTGTATAGAAGTTTATTTTATGTCAAACTGTCTCATTACTAGACTTGTTTTAAAATAATTATTATATACAAACGTTACCAGACTTATACTTAATGCATCATCAGCCTATTCTAACACATTTTCCACATTTTTCTTCACGTGGCTTACCTTTATTCTGTAAATTTGCCCTGAGTTATATTCAAGATAACCGAACATTTTTCTTTTAATTTTAAAAGGATCATTTGCCTTAAATGACATACTCCCGCAAATAAAAGAAATAAAAAGAATGCATGGCATGGTTACATTAGCCCAGAAAGAAGGCATGGAAACCATCTCGATAATTAAGGCCTCAAAATAAGTAGTATTTAATTATTTGCCCATTTTTCAACCATTTCAACCTTTTTTTAATTTGCCCTCTCTGATTTCTGATGTAATTGTTCCATATAAAGGTGCACACTTGATACCAGGTAACGTTTCGGTACACTTGCGAACCTTTGTTCATATGAATAAGAAAACTAACTGCACCACAACATTTTTTTTTTCAATTAAAAAGGATGATAGTTATGTTAAAAATACTGCAAGTGTCTGTCTTACCAATGTGCGAATCAATTACTTAGGTGCACATTTTACATTTTATGAATTTCTACAGGCCAGGTTACAGTGTCAGCTGCTACAGTATCTTCTCACTACTCCAGCATTAGTTGACTGTGTGTATAGATGCACATTATGTGGGATGGATTTTTGTCAACCATGCTGATAACCATTTATGGATTTGCCTTTTTTAAACCCATTGCCACTCTTTACAGTCACAACATCCAGACATAATAAGTTCCGCTGGTTAGTTGTGTGATAAATAAAGACATTTTTAGTTTCTACCATTTTTTTATGCGTTCTTCTTGTTAATTATTGTGGAAGACCCTAAGTCCTAATATTATGAGAGTTAATGCATACTGGCTCTCCGTTCACCTTTTGAAGGCTATTCATGATTTTATTAACTGTAACCATATCCTCTTATTTGTGTTCTTTCCATGTTAACAACAAGGACTCAAATTGAGCCATTTGTATCAAGATTTTTTTAATCTATTTTGCTCAACTTGCATCAGTTAGCTGATTGGGGAGTGGTTTTGGAGCGATTAGTGTAATAAGATGTAGAAAAGTTTGTGTCAATATAATAAAGTTAAACTTGTGTCAATTGAATCCACCAGATCTGAGGTTTGCGTTAATCTCTTTTGTTCAGCGCTACAGTAGTTGAAAGAAGCTAAAATTACATTTACATGTGGAGCAAGAGCAAATTGCTACAAATGAAAAGTTGTACTCCATCAAAGTAGAGCAGAATACTCCACCTGATACATATTACAATTGCATAAAAAGCAGAAGCAAACTGATAGAAATTAAATGGCTCCACTGAAAAGGTGCAAATTGCCCCACAATGACTTCAAACTCTATTTACGGCTGCCAATAAATATAAATAAATATATATATATATATATATATATATATATATACCCTATTTCCTCAATTCTAAGACGCCATCGATTCTAAGACGTACCCTTGATTTAATAAAAAAATTGGGGGGAAAAAAACCCACTATATTAAATGTGCAGAATTTTTTTCAGAGGGGGGAGAGAGAGGAGGGGGGAGAGATATGAGGGAAGGGGAGAGGGAGAGAATGGAAGGACACACAGAGACAGACAGACACACACACACAGAGATACACAAACACACAGAGATACACACACACAGATACACACACAGATACACACACAGATACATACACACACAGATACACACACACATAGATACACACACACAGATACACACACACACAGATACACACACACAGATACACAGATACACACACCTCCTTCTGCACGTGCAGCTCACACAGAGATTTGACAGGGGGAGGCGGGGGGCTGCTGTGTCCGGCTGCTGTGAAGACAGAGCCCTGTCCCTGGCATCACCACTGAACTGGGACTGTGATCGCAGCTATGCTGTTTGCAGAACACAGAAGACCAGCTGCATCTCCAGCATATCTCTCTGCACGAGGGAGAGGAGGGGAGCCGTGATCACAGACATTTTTGCTGCACACAGAAAACTGACAGGCATCTGCAGCAGCGCCCCCTGGCTGTTTTTTTTTTAGTACATCGATTGTAAGACGCAGTCCTATTTCAGCCACGTGAAAAAACCTGCGTCTTACAATCGAGGAAATACGATATATATATATATATATATATATATATATATATATATATATATATATATATATATATTTACCGTGTTTCATCGATTGTAAGACGCAGGTTATATATATATATATTGTAATTTTGGGGTTACATGTCTTTCTCCTCCTGTGCAATAATCCCTGTTAAAGGGCAGGTTTGCCAGGAGTAATCCTGGGGTTTGCCCTCACTTCAAGTGACATCAGGCTCTGTGTCCACTAACAGTGACACAGGGGTGGTGCCTACTGAAGCTAAATAATATGCAGAACTTCCTGAATTTAGTGTGTGTGCCTCACCATCTGAGTGAGGTGAGTCTATCCAGCAACCTGTCAGGGCTCTGGCAGTGATTGTGGACATCCCTTCAGGGAGTGGTGTGGAAGACTATACCTCTTACTTCATTAGGGAGTAAGGGAAGAGCTAGACCTGCTTTCAGTGCCCTTGGCTGGGAGTATATGGTCAGGGACTTCCTTTGGGTTGGCAACCTGAGTGACATGAGTGACGACAAGCCACTATGATGGGTAGCTGTCCATGTCTGCTGTTAATAAAGGATGCCAAAGAGAAAGAACGCTTCTGTCCTGATTGTGGAGTCAGTTGGGCAGAAGGTGCACATAGAGGTTCTCTTTCAGAGACTCCTCCCTGCTATGCTGGGGGTCTGGAAGAGATGGAGGCGCTGTACCATGAGTGAGTATAACTCAGCAATACCTCATAAGCTAGTTCTGATGCTATTCCCCTTAATACCATCAAGCGGGAGACTCAGGAATCCTGTAAGCCAGCAGGTGCACCACACTATAGCCATGTGTAACCAGAGTAGTATTTCACTAGAGGGGCCGATCTGCGATTGGGGTGGGGGTGGGGTGGGGGGGGGGAAACCGTTACATTTTGGAGGCGCTGCTGAGATTGACAACAGGACAGGCTTTCAGCTAGGCGAACTGATGTAGGAACATGTATGCTTCCAGGAAAGTGCTGCGGAGTGGAAGGGAGCCTAGGGGTAGTCAGGAGTAGATTGTCTGCTCGCAAAGCACACCCTAGATGCCCCTGAATGGTGTGATATAGTTCTGGAGACAAGGCTATTGCTTGGGTCACCTGGGGGAGGGTAGTTGTTTGATGCCGAGGGGGTAGCCTGTTAACTTGGTCAGGAACTCCTGGTATGGGTCAACGCTATGTATAACTGACAATAGGTGACATGTTAAGAACAGTGGGGCTGATCCTAGGTACTTCTAGCCTGTAACCAGATTGTACACCACAGAGCACTTACACTGGACTGATATCGTGTGCAGCATACAGAGAAAGTGTTTAGCCTAGCCTGAGGTAGTGCATTATAACTGAGGCATATACACTTGAGATACATGTAGATGTGCACGCTGGCTTACTTTATTGCATCAGCAAGGCGGCTGCCCAGCAGAGGAGCACCATGTGCGATTTCAGCAAAGAAGTAAAGATGGCGACTATATGTGATGTGGTCCCGCGCCGTGCGGAGAGCCCAAAATGGCGGTTCGTGCCAGTGATGAGAGGTGCATGTGCGGTGTGGAGAGCGGAGGAAGCATGCGCGGAGACGCCTATACTGAGTAGGCTGTGGTGTGGCGTGAAAGCTGTGGCCGCACCCTTTCTGTCCTGTCTGAATTCCCTGAGTGTATCAGAACAGGAGATCAGTGAGGACATTGCAATTACATGTGAAATGTCGGACGACGTATCTGAGTGCCAGTCGGTGATTACCGAGCAAGTCAAAGCTGCGGTGAGTGTGGACTGTAGAGTAATCCAAGATGGCAGTTCCCGCCACCCTGGGAAACCACGTGGGCAGATTGCAGAGAGAGATTATGCAGGGACTTGGCCGGGAAGTGACGCGAAAGCCGTGGCCCTGCCCCCCTATACTGTGATAGGCTCAGAGCCGATTCTGAGTCATGATGTGCCACTGTGGGACCCTCCTCTAATCTCCACCAGAGGGAGGGGTCACTGCACCCACCAATGGAAAGCTAATCTGAGTGAAGGAGGAGCCGGATGTGAGCCTTCTACCCTTCAGTTGCGAGGAGCTGGCGAGCAAGAGAGAGTGTTGTGTCGTGTGTCTCCCTTACCCAGCAACTACTGACTGTGCCATGGCGGACTTTGCTATACACCCCTACCAACTTCCAGGAGGCTTCCTGGTAGTGAAGATGGGAAATCGAGAAATTCTCCGGTGTCTATGCATGCAGTGTAGACTACCGGGCGGAGAAGCCAGTACGATGGTGAGATGCCCTCAATGCGGCATCCACTACTTGTGGGCCGTGGAGCCATTCTTACCTGGGCACGCAGAGGCGGGAGGAACTACAGCCATGCAGACGGCCGTAGAACTACCAAAGATCAAGACAGAGAAGAGAGATCCCGGAGAATGGGGATCACTCCTGGTTGTAGCGCCGGAGAAAGAGAGCGTAGAGGCCTGTGACCGTAGCGGGAAACCGGAGCCTCAATGTCGGTCCCCTGCGGAGGTACCCTTACCCTCATTGGCATCATCCTCGTCAGACGATGAGCATGGGAGCAGTACATCGGTGGTGATGCGCCTACCGGCGGACCACTGCAGCGGTGCTGTGGAAGAAGAGCGGCTTACCTGCGATTTGGGCCTGCTACAGATCGATATCCCTCGCCAACAAGAGCTGGTGCGACCGGAGCAGCGGAAGAGTCCCACGGCCGTGGCGACTCCCAGTGCAGTGGAGGGACATCTGTAAACGGGACCGGAGGAAGAGGAGACCATTGCAAGCCGGCGGAGTGGTGAGAAACCTCCTTACTCCCCACAGGCTCTAATGGAGACGGCCGTAATGAAGGCCCCAACCAAGGCCCAAGTTGAACCGAGAAGCGTTGCGGGACATCCGGTGCCCGACGTCAAAATAGAGGAGGAAGTTCCGGGGTGGAACGACTCCACCCAAAATGGCACCACATCGCGAGAAGATGACGTCACTTCCGGGTTTAGCAGCGGAACCGACCGGGAGCATCCGGCAGCGGCACCGAGTAGCAGATGTCTAGTACAGCAGAATGGAGAGAAATATCGGCCGGCTATGCGAGGCCGTGGAGGACAGAGGGTTGATGACACTGCTACCCCCAAGGCCACGATGGGTCGTGGCATAGCCAAGCTGCTGATTTATCTGCCTTAGCGTAAGAACACTTCCCCATTCCCTTTGCTCAGTGCAAAGGCCAATGCCTCTATCCCTACCGTGTCACCTTTGGGGTCACGTTCGAGCCAGGGGTGGTATGGGGAGTCACGGGACACATCTGAGGAGCGGCCTATGTCGGCCATGGACTGGGGGGACTGTAATCCTTTAGATGAGGGTTCGGGGAAGGAGGTAGTACCATATGTGAAACCGCCCAAGATGAATCCTACTATCTACACCCACATTGTTAGAGGGAGGCATAAGCGTAATGGGGCCTCTACACATACTAGCATTACATCTGGGATATCATCAGGAGGGGACTCAGAAGGGCATGCAACTGCCCTGGTGGTGCGAAACCAATTGAGAGATCATAGCTCTAAGTGTTGGGCTCCGTTATATGAGGGTTACTCTGAATGGTTGGACCGCACTAGATTCATTCTGATGCGAGGAGATGTGATTGATCACTGGTGGGATGTGGGTATATACTCGGCTGGGGAAGGCCAAGAGGAGCTTGTGAGGAGATGGATGAAATCCAAAAGGGGATAGTCACCACTAAAGGGTCCTCTATTTTGTATGACGTTATTGCCCCTGAAGAACCACTGTCCTGGGTACTGCCAGGTAAAGTGGAAAATAAAAGGCTGGTGAGAATAAGTAGGGCTGAGAGAGCCATAGTGGCTAGGTATAAACAGTCACATGGCTTTGAGTATCCATATGTTCCTGAGCCTATAATGCGGGAAATTGAGGACAACCGGGATACATGGTTAAGGGAAGCGGTGGAGAACTACCTTAAATCTAAATCTAGTCACTCTGAGTACCGAACTGAGGCTAGAGTATGTTATCTCATGTGTGTCTGGAGTGTAGCCAGAAACATTTACAAGCACAAGTTAGAATACAGACCAGAGAGTAGGCCACCCAGATCATATTGTATCACCATTATCGATCACAACAGCGAGAGGTTAAGAAACCTGATCCCAGGCACTATTTCTGAGTGGATTCTCCTAGGGAGTAATACTAGAGATAGGAGGGTGAAATGAATATGCTCTGTATTACAGTAATGCACTTGTGTTGTACTGTATTTCGTATTAATGTAATTTTTGTATTGTTATGTTGCAGGTTGTCTGTTTGAAGGAAGACCCAGCAAATTTAGAACCAAGTGGGGACCATTGGATCCACCAGAGGGAGATTGTAGCCCTGTGTAATTTTGGGGTTACATGTCTTTCTCCTCCTGTGCAATAATCCCTGTTAAAGGGCAGGTTTGCCAGGAGTATTCATGGGGTTTGCCCTCGCTTCATAGGCTGTGTATTATTTAGTGAAGGAATTGACATCAGACTCTGTGTCCACTAACAGTGACACCGGGGTGGTGCCTACTGAAGCTATATAATATGCAGAACTTCCTGAATTTAGTGTGTGTGCCTCACCATCTGAGTGAGGTGAGTCTATCCAGCAACCTGTCAGGGCTCTGGCAGTGATTGTGGCCCTCCCTTCAGGGAGTGGTGTGGAAGACTATACCTCTTACTTCATTAGGGAGTAAGGGAAGAGCTAGACCTGCTTTCAGTGCCCTTGGCTGGGAGTTTACGGTCAGGGACTTCCTTTTGGTTGGCGACCTGAGTGAGATGAGTGACGACCAGCCACTATGATGGGTAGCTGTCCATGTCTGCTGTTAATAAAGGATGCCAAAGAGAAAGAACGCTTCTGTCCTGATTGTGGAGTCAGTTGGGAAGAAGGTGCACATAAAGGTTCTCTTTCAGAGACTCCTCCCTGCTACACTGGGGTCTGGAAGAGATGGAGGCGCTGTACCATGAGTGAGTATAACTCAGCAATACCTCATAAACTAGTTCTGATGCCATTCCCCTTAATACCATCCAGCGGGAGACTCAGGAGTCCTGTAAGCCAGCAGGTGCACCACACTATAGCCATGTGTAACCAGAGTAGTATTTCCCTAGGGGGGCCGATCTGCGATTGGGGGGGGAGGGGAAACCCGTTACACATATATATATATATATATATATATATATATATATATATATATATATATATATATATATATATATATATATATATATATATGAAATACACAAAAGAGAAAAGAAAAGTGTCCCACTAAAAGCACTCAAGCAACAATAATAATGAAAAAATGTTTATTAATGGACATGGAAAACACTAAACAAATATAAATATAAAACAATCCCCAGAGGGTCTCAACAGGGTAATACTAAGATCCTAAGTAAATATATAAAAAAACAGGATCTTACTACTCAGGTGAAAAAAGAGAAATAACCTCCTGAGATATATATGTAGCCCTTTTTCTGAACCCTCCCAAAGGAACTACTGGTCACTGTACAACACCTGCGGCTCCAGGAGATCTGAGCCTCCGCTAGCTGGGAGCCTGGGGTAACAATCATACACTTACTTAGCACAGCGCCTCCACTTACCCAGGATCCCCGTGATGTGAGATTCCCCTGGGCAAGAAACATACAACACCATATGATTGTAACTGGTTTTACTAATAATAATGCACGGTAGCAATAACACAACATGTACACTTATACTATAACGGTATAACCTTAATGCGTAACCTTAGTGGCTCGGCCACTCTCATCAGGAGCAACGTCTCATCCCCTCACCGCGTGCCCCACACACCGTGTCCATATATATTAATGTGATGGTATAGGCTGAGTTCTTTAACCACTCGCTCAGTGTTCCTAAAGAGTTTAGCCTAAGGTGGGATCAGCGCCTGTTGACCGGTGTTGGTGCACTTGTTGTTATAGTACCTGCCGGTCACGGCGGTGACCGGTACCTCTTCGCAAAGGGTCAGATGAATCACGGTCTGCCTCTTGGTCTTAATGTCCAGCCGTCTGGTCCCAGACGACTCGTCAGCAGACCTGCTCCGCACGCTTGTCCCTTTGTCCCTAGCTGGTACTCAGTAAGGGTGATGCTCGCTACTACTATAGGCCGTCCCTGCAGCACAGCAACCTTTGGTGTTTTCAGGGAACACTCCAAGGGGCCTAAGGGGTAGCATGTCCTATGCAGTTGGGTCACTGACCCCCTGCACCCACACTACCTCTCTCTTCACCTCCCAGATCCCCTCTGACTACTCAACCTAAACCTGCAGCAAACACACTGCACTCACACAGTACCTGCAGCAACCGCACTGCACTCCACTGGTACCTGCAGCAACCACACTGCACACACACTGAACCTGCAGCAACCCACTGCACTCACTCGGTACCTGCAGTAACCGTACTGCACTCAACCGGTACCTGCATCTACACTGCACTGCACACACACACGGTGCCTACTTGTCAGCGCTCACAGCACTACCAGCCGTAACACTGACAAGACTGCACACTCACACCTAAGGGCAGGGTCCCTAACCTAGGGACCGTCCCTCAGTACTTTCCCCCTACCCTGGAGGGGATTGGGGCCTGCCTGGGATCTGGGGAACCTTACCTGGTGTAGGAGCCACTTGTTACCAAGCCCGCGAAATATATCAATCTCCTGGGCTGAGAATCCTTGGCCCTCATTGGCCACTATCAGGCACCTGGTATGCTTGGCCCTAAGCCTCATGGGAGTTGTAGTCCCGTGGAGGCTGCAAACACATTGGGGCTGCGTGCGTGCTTTCCCTGCGCATGCGCGAGTCCTTAATGGCCGCCGCAACCTCTCCCGGGCTGTTCCTGCACATGCGCGACTTCATCCTGGCTCCTGTGAGCCTTCTGCGCATGCGGAATCACTGCGCAGGCGCGAGTACTTGCAATGGCGGCCCCCGCTAGCCGGGTGCGCTGACGGGACTCCGAGCGCTCCCTGCTCCGGCCCCCACCTTTGTGTTGTGCTGGCGGGTCCATCGCTGCCTCCGGCGGCACCCACGATCACTCGGCACAGGTCAAAGGGGGTCCCTGGAGGCAAATCAAGACCGGGTTTACATATATATAAAGACCGGCCGGTCAAAATAATATTATTACAACAGCTGTGTGCTGTGAACTATTAACTGCTACTAGTAATAGTTGCCAAAAACAGTACCACCTAGTACCAAAGAAACAAATAAATGACAAAAATTCACCACTTATAAATTAAGGAATCATTATATATACTTGCAGAAAATAATGAGTATAATGTCCTGTATGGAGTCCTAGGATTGTAAGAAAGGCAATAAATTTTGTGTCATTATTGCAGCAAGAGTTCACAGCCGATGACAGGGATCCACACAAAGACAAGCCCGATGCGGCATTTCGCACCCTTTGCTTCTTCAAAGGGCTTAATAAAATGACGTCCAGTTAGGGTTTAAATACACAAAATCAATTAGCGTTGAGCAATGAGAATGTGAACAGAGAACATAAACAGCTGATTCATAAGGAGCAAAATTACACTGACTGCTGGTGAGATGGTCTGTCCAGCATGAGATGTAACCAAAGTTCTTATTGGTTTGTCAATGAGCACTGCTCCAATCAAAACCGCCCACAGATAGCACTGTGCTTGAAGTCTCACGAGGGCACCGGTAGTAGCAGTGAATAAGTAATGAGCTGCTGAAGGGGGTGTCATCATGATAAGACTTGCAGCTGCAAAGAAGCAGACACCTCCCATTGTGTCATCCAGGGGGAGGGTACATTTGTAAAAGGTAAACATAGCCCCACATGGTCCATGCCAGTACAAACAAAATCAGGCTTGCAGTATCCAAACAGTCCCTCTGAAGCTGTGTCAGCCCAGACAACAGCACGCAGCCCATGGTGCACACATCATAGATACAGCATCATCCTGAGCAGGGCAGTGGAGTAGGCAGTTCGTTACTGCCAGAGAAGAAAATCATCTTTAATGAAGATTATCACTTCTTAGGAACTTGTCAAACTAGAGGAATTAAATCAGAAAACGGATAGGGAAAGATACAAATCAGTAAAAATAAAAATAATGATAAATGCCACAAGTTACTGCAAGAAAAATCTACTGCACAAATAAGTGTCAGAGAAGTACAGATTCTTTAACTAATATATATATATACTGTATATATTTAGCCCTTTTCCCTGTCATTAAGGAAGACTACCGGTACTGCTATTACCTGAGTGGCAAACAGGAGGCCTGATCCTCCGCCACTGGGAGCCTGGGCTGTGTGTAACGAGTACACTAACAGTGCCTCTACCTGGGAAGGATCCTCACACAGTGGGATTGCCCCTCCCAAGACAATACAGCCAGTAATTGCACACAAGAGTATATGCAATGGTATTTACTGGACAGTTCTTATACCATGAACATTGCAACGCGGCACACAATACAGTATATAAGAACACCGATCCACGAAATATCCCCACAGTACTTGGGTGCAGGGGCACCAGTGTCCCAGTGTCCAGGACACAATAGCCAATCCCACCCTGTGTGTGACAGTGCTGCCCATGTTAATCGTTGGTGCACTTGTAGATTGTATTGTTTGTCTTTATTCATATAGCGCCATAAATGTACATAGCACTTCACAGTAGTAATACATATCATATACATAACAAATAATATAAATCAGGTCATGAGAATAAGTGCTTCAGACATAAAAGTAACATTAAGGAAGAGGAGTCCCTGCTCCAAGGTGCTTACAATCTAATTGGTAGGTAGGGAGAACGTACAGAGACAGTAGGAGGGAATTCTAGTAAGTGCGTCTGCAGGGGGCCAAGCTTTATGTATCATGTGATCAGGATTATCCAGTGCTATTCATATGCATCTTAAAGCAGATGTGTCTTGAGGTGGGTCTTAAAGGTGGATAGAGAGGGTGCTAGCCGGGTATTGAGGGGAAGGGCATTCCAGAGGTGCAGGGCAGAAAGTGAGAAAGGTTTAAGGCGGGAGAGAGCTTTAGATACAAAGGGAGTAGAAAGAAGAAATCCTTGAGAAGAACGCAAGAGTCGGGATGGTGCATAGCGAGAAATTAGGGCTGAGATGTAAGGAGGGGCAGAAGAATGTAAAGCTTTAAAAGTGAGGAGGAGAATTGAGTGTGAGATACGGGATTTGATCGGAAGCCAGGAGAGGGATTTCAGGAGGGGAGATGCGGAGAAAGATTTAGGAATGAGTAGAGTGATTCTGGCAGCAGCGTTTAGGATAGATTGTAGGGGAGACAGGTGAGAGGCAGGAAGGCCCGACAGCAGGAGGTTGCAGTAATCGAGGCAGGATAGAATGAGGGCCCGAGTCAGAGTTTTAGCAGTCGAGTAACAGAGGAAAGGGCGTATCTTTGTGATATTGCGGAAGAAAAAGCGACAAGTTTTAGAAACGTTTTGAATATGAGAGGAGAATGAGAGAGAGGAATCAAGTGTAACCCCTAGGCAGTGTGCTTGGGCAACTGGGTGAATGATCGCATTTCCAATAGTAATGTGGAAGGAGGTAGTAGGGCTAGGTTTGGGAGGAAGTATAAGGAGCTTTGTTTTTGCCATGTTAAGTTTCAGTCGGGGGATGGCCATCCAGGATGATATTCCAGAGAGGCATTCAGAAACTTTGGTCTGTATAGCAGGTGTAAGGTCAGAGGTTGAAAGATAAATTTGTGTGTCGTCAGCATAGAGGTGATATTTAAACCCAAAAGATGTGATTAGGTCACCTAGAGAGAGTGTGTAAAGAGAAAAGATAAGGGATCCCAGGACAGAGTCCTGGGGTACCCCCACAGAGAGATCGATAGAGGAGGAGGCGGTGTTAGCAAAAGAGACACTGAAAGTATGATGGGAGAGGTAAGAGGAGATCCAGGATAGAGCTTTATTCCGAATACCAAGAGTATGGAGAATGTGAAAGAGAAGAGGGTGGTCCACGGTGTCAAATGCTGCAGAGAGGTCGAGTAATATGAGCAGAGTGTAATGACCTCTGTCTTTGGCAGCATGGAGGTCGTCAGTTATTTTAGTGAGGGCTGTTTCAGTAGAGTGAGCAGTGCGGAAGCCAGATTGTAGAGGGTCTAGAAGAGAATAGTTGTTGAGAAAGTGTAGCAATCGAGAGAATACAAGACGTTCAAGGAGTTTGGAGGCAAAAGGCAGAAGGGAGACAGGTCGATAGTTAGAAGGACAGGTAGGGTCAAGCTTGCTGTTTTTGAGTAATGGTATAACGGTTGCATGCTTGAAAGAGGATGGAAAGGTACCAGAGTAGAGGGAAGAGTTAAAGATTTGTGTGAGCATAGGGATTATAGAAGGAGCAAGAGGTTTTAGGAGATGGGAGGGAATGGGATCAAGAGGGCAAGTGGTAGAGGGAGAAGAGGAGATCAGCAGTGACACATCCTCCTCCGAGATAGCGGAAAAAGAGTCAAGAAAGGCAGGAGGAGAGTTGGGAAGCAGTGTGGGATGGGAGGAGGCAACAGATGGGATGTTCTGAATATGGATTCCACCTTTTTCTTAAAAATGTCAGCAAAGTCCTGAGGTGGAGGAAGAAGAGGAGGCAGCCAAGGGTGGTCTGAGTAGAGAGTCAAAGACAGAAAAGAGTCGGCGTGGGTTAGACTTGTGTGTTCCTTAGCAGTTCTAAAAATTAGGTAAATACAACCTCAGATGAACAACAACAAATCACATATTACACTGTGTCAAGATTTATTTAACAAAAATAAAGCCAAAATGGAGAAGCTATGTGTGAAAAACTAAGTACACCCTTACTGCTTCCATAGGAATTAAGGGCCTCATGCAGTAAGCGTTGATAAGGGTTTTTTCGCCATGTTCCCGCCAAAATTGGGTTTGAGATTCAGTAAGCGCCGATAATTGCTTGATTTCGCCAGTTTTCGTTGCCGATAATTGTGTTATGGCCAGTCGCCTGCCGATAAGCCAGTTTTCGGCACTTATGGCCACTTTTTTTATTCGGCTGTATTCAAGTAGCAAAATCAGCTTATCGGGGCTGATCAGCACTAAGAAATTGAGAATTCATGGCCAATTTGTCCCGCCAACTAAAGTTGGCAAGTTGGAGGGGAGAACGATCGCTAAGGCTGCCGGAATGGCACTTAGAAAAAAAACTCTTCTGTACATCAATGGAGTCAATGGAGCGGGGACGTATAACATTATAGTACTGTTTACATTATATTACTCACAATACAAATGTGTTTAGCATTACAGTGTGTGGGGGCATTCACTGCATTGTGTCACACCTGACGTTTATTATTTGCATAACATTGTACTTTTATATGTTTTCGTCATTAGCGTGTTACATTACTCATCATGTGATGATGTGTCAAGGGAAAAACCTATACTCAACTCTTAAAGGAGAACAACACATCATATCATACATGTTACTGACCTGTGCGACAATTTATTTTATGATGTTACCCATGTCACACATCTAACACATCCACCGTATATTCTTGTTGCTTTACATTAGACAATGCTTGTAATGTGTAACGCATCATCAAACGTTCATGTACATCTTTCTTCTCATGTTTACATGTACTTTGTGTCCTCCCTTTTTTGATGACGTCTGCAATTTGACAGTCAAGCACATTGCATATTTACATTGTAAACGTTGCATTACAAGCAATTCATGCTAACTTATACACACATCTACAATAGTTACTCATTGTTACACGTTTCAAACTGATTCAATAGCAACTATCCTGATGCCATAAATGTATGCATATGCACACGAGAATTCATTGTTGTGAACATGTGACACTAACATGGCAAATTAGACATGTTGCAGCAAACTTTTTCTACGTCAATCTCATGCTTTTAGCATAATTACATGACTGAGTGTTGCGTTCAGAAGTGCTACATGCATTACACATTACACTAATCATTTACAATGAATGCTTGTACAAAGCTTCACGTTACATCATTGTGAAATATCAGGATTGGCTGCTGAATACACAGAAATAATACTTCTTAGATCAAATGGATACAGCTAGGGAGACAATTACTTTAATATGTTAATGTAACACGTTGCATTTTACAAACTCACCTAACATCATCACATAGCTATTTAAAGAACGGCCATTACCTGCTCATTCACAGCTACAGATTTCAAAATGTTGCGCTTATTTAGGAGACATCGTAACATTCTTTTGCACGAGTGGCTTGCTGATGAAGAGAATGACATAGGGCAAGGGAGGGACAGAGCCAGGGACAGTGACAGGGACAGGCACGCGGACATGACAGGGACAGGGAGAGGGAGAGGGACAGGAGATCAGAGGAGAAGACAGAGGAGAGAAGTTGTGGCTCGTCCGCGTGTGTACAGGGAGAGAACCCTGTTAGATGGGATGAGTGAGGAGGAGATAGTAAGTCGCTATCGTTTGAGTTCAGCAGCAATCTTAGCTCTTTATGAAGAGATAAGGGGAGATTTAGATTTTTTGACAGCCAGAGGTCGTGCAGTGCCTGGGCTTGTTAAAATGCTGTGCTCATTACATTATCTTGCTTCCGCGTCATTCCAGACAACTGTGGGCATAGTGGGCGGGGTCTCGCAATCTACATTCTCGCGGGCTTTTACCCAGTTTCTCTATGCACTCAATAGACGCGCTAGGAATTATATTTTTTTTCCTAAAGAGCAGACACAGTGGCTGGAAGTCAGGAATGGCTTTTATGCCATAGCCGGGATACCATGTGTGCTGGGTGCAATCGATTGCACCCATGTTGCTTTGATTCCGCCTAGTCAGAGTGAGCATGCTTACCGCAACCGTAAGCACTACAATTCCCTGAATGTACAGGTGGTATGCGATGCCACGATGAAGATAATACATGTGGTAGCCAAATTCCCTGGTTCCAGTCACGATTCCTCTATCCTGAGGAACTCATCAGTCTTCCATGTTTTCGAAGAAGGCCATTTTGGACCTGGTTGGCTGCTGGGTGAGTACATATTTGGATGTTGTAACACAAACCTCATTTTTGTTTAGGAATGATTTTATTTTAGAATGTTATCACTAATGTTATCTTATGTGTGCTCCATTGATTATAGGTGACTCAGTATACGGAATTAGGCCGTGGCTCTTGACCCCGGTGCTAAACCCTCAAACTGAAGCAGAGGAGAGGTACAATGCTGCCCATATATCTACGCGATCCGTTATAGAGAGGACATTTGGCCTTCTCAAAACAAGATTTAGGTGTCTCGACAGATCTGGTGGGGCTCTTCAATATAAGCCACAAAAAGTGTCTGATATTATCATTGCCTGTTGCATTTTGCACAATGTGGCACTCAGACATAATGTACACGCAGACATAGGTGAGGCTTTGGTAGAGGAGCATCCCACCAATGTACCAGCTGAAAATGAACAAACAGCAAGTGGTGCCGAGACACGCCAGAATGTCATAAATACTTTTTTTTTCTTGTAAGTAAATACATATATGTTCCTAGTACTACTTTTATATATTAATTATGTTATATTAACACGACATTTTTTAACATAACCTTCTGTTAGGACACAGATGAATATGGGTTGCACACCTTTCTCTACTCTGCTGTGTGGACAAAGGCATGTGGCAGTGGTATGTTATTCTTGCACAGGTTATATAATCCTTCTTCGAATGTAAATTAGTTGTGTGTATGTGAATACAACAGGTGTAACAAATGAGTAATTTCGTAACATTGTGTTGTTGATTATGCAAACACAATACACATAGTATGGCCATAGTCATTCATTCTTGCAGTATGGTTACAGTACATACAATGTTATTGTTACATTGTAACATGCACATCAATATGATGTGTACACCAGCCTGCTTTTCATATTTTATGTGACAAAATATACATGGTGTTTCATATGTAACACCAAATAGACACTTTGGTGTGTTGCTTACGTTAATGAAGATGTCATGTCAATGTTTGCAATTTATATATTGTTCCATTTTTTATAGGTATATCTCCTCTATGACTGATCATGGTATGTATATGAAATGACATCTGTCATAACATGTGCCTACCTCTATATACGTATAATTATACTGTAGGATGTATAAACCCAACATAGTTGTCAACTTCAACTCTTACATACATCTAGTTTCTGTATCATGTACATGCGTTTAGCTACTATTGAGCTTTCATGTGCATTGTATTTGAAAATGATTAGTGACATGACATCACATTTAATGTATGTTCCCTTACAATTTCCATTAATCTAATATAGGGGTGGGTGGAGAAAAGGGGATAAATGCTGCTAGTTTTTTCCATAGGGGTGGTGATTAATGACGGATGCACATGAGTGATCATAACACCCCATGCATAAATGCCTGTAATCACACCAATGCTTTGTACATCTTCTATGTTGCAATGTATGTGATTAGTAATGGTATCAATTATTTGTAAAGATTAGTTTTACATTGTGTATGTATAAGTCACACATGTGTGTTGATGTGACCTACATGTAACAAGTGTCAAACTGTTAACACAAACCAAAATATTTCACACATTTATTAGTAATTTTGCATAATTCATTTCTCACAATGACAATGTTGTTAATATAGTTGGAATGTCATTCACGTCAGTTCATCATTTTTATGATGATCATTTACAAGTATTCTCAACATATGAACGTCAATCACGTGCACATTTGCATACGCACACTTTTCAAAACAACTGTTTGTGTCTGTATCAATTTGTGTATGCTGCATACACCGTCAAATGATACCATCAGGTTTATTATGGTAGCTTATATCATCATATTCACATTACTATGTATGTGTTGAAGGTTTAATCAACACAGTAAAATATAGTTAGTTTGGTAAATTAAATATACACAGAAACTTACATGTGTACATGATCTTTACCTAATATTCTTAACATCATGCATTATAGTTGAGCACTACATCTTGGCATTACAATTATTTGCCACACTCAAATCAATTTTAACAACATCCCCATGTAACATGAGAATATTTACATGAAATAGCTACTTGGTTTTAAGTCTCCTTTACATAATTTCTACAGTCATACGTTCCATTATACAATATACTACACTAATGTGTTTGCAGAGTGGCAATGGTTGCTATATATTACACAGAGCATGGCATATAATGTTAGTAAAAAAGAAAGAACACACATTAAATTTACAAACTGCACTGTTTAGCAACATCATTATGTTAATTAAGTGGTTATGAAATATAGGCATAACCGGATCACATTTTGTATTGTTTGTTAATATGCGCTGCAAGCATTATAAAAATTGTTGCATATGTAGTATATTAGTCGGTCGCTCCTCCTCACAATCATCTCATATAACAATGGACTCTTCTGAAATCATACATTGATCCCATTGATTCTTCCCCGACATCTCTGAAATACAGCAAACAGATGATGGTCACAGATGGCACCTTTATATATGTGTAGCCGTGACAACGCGTTACACATCTCTATATGATTGTGTATATCCACGCGTTATTCACTTATATGTTAGACGTGCAAGGTTACAAGTACACATCATTATGTATCCTTTTGTTAATTGCGTAGCAGCCATAACTATGGATATGTTCTTTCCGTTGGCAGTATACATAATAATGTGCGAGCACATCTTAATTTGCGCACGCACTTCCCGATTGGGTCGACTAAGTGTTAGCGCATGCGCTAAACAATGTGTACGTTGTGCGTTCAATACATGTTGTTACTAGCATTAAGCACATTATATTTTTTTTCAAATCCAATAAACGCGAAAATACATTCTTTCTAAACACGTACTTCTACAATCTTTTTCAACGGACGTGTGTGGACGGAAATAACGGGCGATCACCCAATGAGCAAATACAATACGTGTGACGTCATGTTAAGGCAGCGTGAAGTGCACGCAAACACTCCTCCCACTGAATTAACATTGGGCTACCGCACTGTGAACGCCCACAAACACAGACGCGCGCGCATGAGACAGTGCAGTGACCGTAACAATAACAAACGGACACAGCCAATAGGCTTTGACGCGCGCACGTCGGTTGGGGGCGGGGCTTACACCCGTAATCCTTTTTTAGGCCGCCTTGGCACATGACAAGTGTCCCACGTCATATGTGGCCGATCCTCTTTTGTTAGATGTTGCATGAAAAAAAAAGGTGTGTGTTAAAGTTATGGTAACATGTTGCAATGATCTTTTTTAAGAGATAGGAAACTAGGTATATTTATTCCGTTACCAATGTGTAGTAATGTTTCTGGTTGTAGTATATTGTAATAGGAAACAATGTGTTTGGGACCGCTACATGTTATGCTGTCTGCAATGTTACGCTGTATCCACGCATTTAGCGTAAACATGGTGAATAGAATTTTTTTTAAACTTTTAACGGTGAGTCAACGCATAACAATTATTATATTTACCATTCTTGTAGAAGTAACACTTCGTTAGGCTACAACTGGTCACTCCAGAAAGACAGTGCATTTTCATCCATGGTTGACGCAACCGTTGAATCCTATACGACACACCTCTCCATGAGGCGCTCATAGGAATCGCCACTGCCTTCTTCAAACAATACGTCCGGAGGTACGTACAGTTCTTGGTTTTGCCATTCTAATGTTTTTTCACCAAAAAGGTTTGGTAAAATATCATCGTAGTTATGTTCATCTTGCATCTGTGCTTCAGGAATGGAGGGTGCAGATATTGCAACAGGTATCGATTCAGACGGAACTGTAGTAGCGGATCCATTGCTATTGGTATTAGGAATAAATATGCTATTTATCAGAAGATATGTGCCATGTTCCATGGTAATTTTAAATTGTGGTGCAATCTGCCAAAATCCGTACCTTTCATGTAGGTTATCCTGGACACGTTCAAAACATTCATTTGTTGATAAAGTGAATCGTACAGATGATTTACAATTTCCAGCGCGGCACGGGTCTTGGTAATATGGATATTTACTTCTGATCAAGTCATAGATCTGCTCCACGTTGGCTTTGTGTTGTTCAGTTGATATGATGGCCTCTGCGATCATTATTTTATAAGATTTATGCGGATGGGTGTTCAATGTTCTATTCTGTGCCATTGCTGCGTCTGTGTGTGTGAATCTTGAGTTGTAGGGTTTTTCTTCTGAATGTGAAAGTATTTAAATGTTATCTTTTGTGGCTTTTTTGTCAAGGAAAGACTTCAAGTTCCATGTTTCACTCCTTTTTGAAACCACCAATTTAAATGTGTAGAAAAAATTGGCACACATTTTTTGGTTAAGTTTGCCTTTTCACTGTGAAAGTTACATTTTTTTTAACGTAATCTACATTCTCAAAAGAAGTTTAGGATTTTAATTAAAAAAACAATGTGGTTGAGAAATGCTACAGTGTTTTTCTCTCTCTTTTTTTCAACATTTCACTGTGCGTATCTTTATGTCTGGTTAACTCCCTGTCTGTCTCACACAGTTTGACTATGTGTGTATATCTATATATCTATATATATATAGATATCTCATCAACACATATATATATATGTACAAGAAAGGACTGCGCTGTTGTCTTAGATGCCAGAAAACAATGTATTATATTAAAAATATAAAAATAGTAAATTAAATTTTATAATGGGTAAAATAGTGTACCAATAAAAATGATAATAATCATTCAATACCAATAAAGCACAATACTAAATATCTAACAAGCAAAGAAAAATAAAATAAAAAATGCATAAAAAAAATTGAATAAAAAATACGTGGTGCTGTGAACCTTCCTTAGTCTGCTCAGTGCAGATAGTCCTATGGAGTCCAAATAATTGTACCAATAATTGGGGAGTAAAATAGCACTGGTAGGAAAAGCAGGCAGCTTCTTTAAAAGGGCACAACGACCTCCCTCTCCATCTGCATAGAAAAAATAGAAGAAAAAAAGCGCCAAATCCTAGTGCATTACTGTGCAAACTTGATAAATTTAATGCCCAAAAATCTCAATAAAAATGAACTCACAAACATAAAACAATTAAAAGCATTTTATGAGATATACTCATGCTCCAAGGACCAGGAAAACGCTGCTTGACTGGTGTCTTGGCTCCGTCACACCTCTGGATCTGAATGCTGCCTTTGCTGTTCACCGATAGCAGGAACTGACGTTTTTGGCACTCCGCAGTGATCTCTCCCCGGGTATACACCGACAGATGCTTTTTTGTTCCTACCGGGGACGATGGATATCGCGGACCAGCGGATGACGTCACATCAGTCCATCTGATGAAACGCGTAGGGAAGGTGTGCAGTGGACCTTCACAAACACTTGCTCCAGAACTGCTTTGAATTCAATCGGTCCGGTATCCTCCGCCATCTTTGTGACGTCATCCGCTGGTCCGCGATATCCATCGTCCCCGGTGGGAACAAAAAAGCATCTGTCGGTGTATACCCAGGGAGAGATCACTGCGGAGTGCCAAAAACGTCAGTTCCTGCTATCGGTGAACAGCAAAGGCAGCATTCAGATCCAGAGGTGTGACGGAGCCAAGACAGCAGTCAAGCAGCGTTTTCCTGGTCCTTGGAGCATGAGTATATCTCATAAAATGCTATTAATTGTTTTATGTTTGTGAGTTCATTTTTATTGAGATTTTTGGGCATTAAATTTATCAAGTTTGCACAGTAATGCACTAGGATTTGGCGCTTTTTTTCTTCTATTTTTTACATATATATATATATATATTGTAAAATATACATATGTATATGTCTCAAAAACCAACAATGAAATATATATATATCTATGTGTGTGTGTAAGGAATCCGCTCCACGGTTTACTGGTTGCCTTACCTTGCAGACCGGTGCAGTTCTGGAACAGCTCTCCTGAGGTTTGCTGCAGCCTGGATTCACTCACCAAAGCAATACACACTCCCTCTGGTATCTACTGCAGCTGTGCAGCCTATCACTGCAACCTATACTTGCATTCACTCATTGGAGCAGTACAGTTCACACCCCCGCCGGGGATTGGTCCGCGGGCCTTTAAGTATTGCTTTCCCATAATGCTCCCGGCCGAGCATAGTCCTTACTGGATGTCACTACCTGTTCTGCCACAAGCTCCTGCTTGTTCTCCTGTGCTGAAGCGGAGGTTCCGCCATGCGTCCTTCAGCTTCCTTCAAGCTCCCGCTTGTTCTCCTGTGCTGAAGCGGAGGTTCCGCCCTGCGTCCTTCAGCTTCCTTCAAGCTCCCGCTTGTTCTTCTGTGCTGAAGCGGAGGTTCCGTCCTGCGTCCTTCAGCTTCCTGTTCTCCTGTGCTGAAGCAGAGGTTTCGTCCCTGCGTCCTTCAGCCTCCTGGATTCCTGCACTGAAGCGGAGGTTTCGTCCCTGCGTCCTTCAGTCTCCTGGATTCCTGCACTGAAGCAGAGGTTTCCCTGTGTATCTTCAGCTTCCTGGTTCCTGGGGCCTACTCTTTCCCTAATCTAGAGAGGCCGTGTCCTGGTTCCTGCGCTGTTACAGAGGATTCCCCAGCCGCTCAGGACTCTTGCGCTGTAGCACTGGTGCACCCGTGCAGCAAAGCGGTGTGCTACTCTGGTCTGCCTACCATCTCCTGTGACCAGTACCATGGGCCATGGTCATCGCTCGCGCAGAGGCCAACCCCGCGCTCCTAAGCTGAAGCGGGGCTCTCCTGACTACCTGTTGCCGAACTCTTGCCTGAACAATGTTTATCCTGATGTCTCCTGTCCTGACCCTGGCTTGTACAACGACGACGCTGTCTTCTCCTTTCCTGATTCTGCTACGTATGACAACGAACTGCGCAATCCGGATCAGCCTGCGCGGTCTCAGGTCGGTGCTTTTACAACCCCACCTCAGCCTCGCGGTCCGACCCTGGTTTGTGGCGAGCAGAACCCTGACAGTATGCTCGGCCGCACAAACTCGGACCCCGCTGAAGTGTGGGTTGGTAAGTTTTTTCCTAAAAACCTGTCCCGGTCTGTAGACCAGTCCCAATTTGAGAATGATTATATATGCGATATAATACCTCTGATGGAAGATCCGTTTATGTCAGAGGGCTTAACTCCCTTGCAAAAGAAATGCCGTAATGATCTGGTTTGTAAGGCTTACTGCCTCAGAGACTTAAAACAGTATCTGGCCAGTGTTTTGGCCAGTGCAAACAGTGCTTTCTCTCCTGATTCCCCTTTAACTGGGGATAAGGTGTGTCCTGTGGAACTGGTCAACGCCTGAAGTACACTCAATGCCCTGGCTTTATCTTTGGACATTCCTGTAGTACTCCCGGACCCTTCAGCCATGGTGGCTCTCGCTCACGACACGCTGCATGTACTTTCCTTGGTATTGGATGGTTGCTTGTTAAAACAGGATCGCCCCCTGGCTGCTAACGCCGTCCTTTGGCGGTTTCCCTCGCTTGCCAGTCCTGTCGCTAAACCGGGGGACGTATCTCCCTCTCCAGGAGATGACCAAAAGGAACTATTACCAATATCTCCCAGCGTAGTAATTGCCACAGTCCTTAGCTCTGATTGTATGCCCGGGTTCCCTGACACCAATGATAGGTTTACGTTAACCCCTGCCGATCAGTCCTGTTTGGTTCCCCTGGAGGATACATATGTTTCTCTACCCAACACTAATGTTCTAGTATCAGAGAATAGGTTCATTAGTTCTCCTATTTCTAGCTCAGAAGCCCTTTCTCTAGGTCTTGAGGGTTTTCCAGCTTTAACCCCTGCCGATCAGTCCTGTAAGGTTCCCCTGGAGAATACATATGTTTCACTAACCAACACTAAGGTTCTACTATCAGAGAATAAGTCCCTTAGTTCCCATATTTCTAACTCCGAATCTGTCACTCCAGGTCTTGAGGGTTTTCCAGCTTTAACCTCTGCTAGGCAGTCCTGTGCGCTTTCCCCGTCAGAGAAGGAATCCCTAAGTTCTGTTCCCAGGGTCATTTCTGTATTAACCTCTGTGGGGCAGCTCTCTGAGTTTCCTTTGGTAAATCCCTGTTCTCTGTCAGCCATGGTCACGCCCATAGCTCCAGAGGAGAGATTCCTGGTCTCTCCTAATACAGAGAGAAGATTACCTATGTTTTACTCTCAGGCATTGTCTGCATTATCCCCTGTAAATTCTTGCTGCCTCCAAGTTAATGCCTTCGTTTTAGCCTCAGAGAATGAGTCCACAAGTCAGACAGCAGAGGTTGCATTGAGGGATTCCCATAACCGTACGGAGTCCTTAGATATTCTTTGCTATAAATCCCCTGCTTCAGCTCAAGTTTCCGCAGTTTCGTCTCCGGAGACTTCGGCTAAAGTTCTGGTTCCTGATAAATGTATTCAGGAGTCAGGTTTTTCCCTAAGCTTGGTTGCAGAGTTCCTTCTCCCGGGTATTTCACTGAGCCAGCCTGTCGCCCACATAGCGGTGATCCCTGCTTCAGCGCATAGTTCCCACATTATGGAGTCTGCAGTAATTTCTGGTTTCCCAGACATTCCTTACCAAATACCTACTTCAGAGACCAGTACAGTTATGATTAACCCCCGTGTACTGTCTGAGTTCTCCTCCTCTTTAAGCTTAGGGTTAAAGGCATACAGTAGTCTGTATGTTCCTCCTGGGGTTCATATTATGTTCCCAGGAATGTTTGCTGACGCACGGTTTTCTCCCAATAGTGACGCTTTTTCATATAGATTAGTAAAAATCTTGCACACTGTTTCCTTTTTCGCTGAATTGTGTCTTACTAGTTTTGAGACTCTGAGAGGTAATGATTCTCCTTCTGATTCTGAAGCTCTTCCTACAAGGAGTATCCTGACTGGGGGTCCCCCTGATTTCTCTGTCCAGGCTAATTCTCCAGGGATCAGCAAATCTGTGGTCACTCCCTTAGTACTGTCTGAGGTCACCATGCATATATTACAAATCCTGGGGTTTAAATCTGAGCTGTTTAGCTGTCCTGCCTTTGCTGAAACCCAGTTCCTCAATACTGTGTCTAAATATGCCCCAGCAAACATGGGGTTACTCTGGAAAGAAATTAAAGCTCCTGTCTTAAAGGGTATTTTTTCTCACATGTCCAGCAAATCTAGAACCTCAGTAATTTTTTCTAAGTCACTTATCAATACATCTGATTTTTTCTCTAATCAAACCCAGACACCCTCACTATCGGTTAGGAGTCCTGTGATCAGAGATTTTGCACTAGAAAACACACCTATTCATGTTTTTGTCAGGTTAGGTACCCCTGTGGTTAGGGTCATTGCAGTTTCAGAAAAGACTCCTTGTACTCCTAAGGTGCCTGTCATTAAGAGTTTTCATAGTTCATACTTGCTGCTTGTTGATTCTCAGGGCCCTGTCACTGAGGTACAGACTTCAGCTTCTGATGTTAGCTTCCCTCCCACCACTACCCTGGCTCTGCCTTTTTCTCAAGCTACTGATTTGAAAATCCCAAGGACTATTCAAGATTCACTGACAATACTATCTTCCTATGAAGATTTCCCAGTATTGGAGAGCTCTACTGTGGTTTGCTTCTCTGCTCCTGCTAAACCATGGTTTTGTCCCTCGGAATTTTCGGTTGCCCCTGTTATTTCCTCTCAGTTGGAAATACTCTGTACGTATCCCAAGATTTTGGTCCCTATGCCTGGTTTACTGCTTGCCTTGTCACCTTCCATACCAATACCGGGAGATGCTTCCAACCAGCCTATACCCTTACTAACCATTACCTGGGAGCCTTCTAGAGGAAAAATTCCTCGCAAATTCCAACATGCAGTGGTCAGCCAAGACTTTTTCTGTTACAAAGTTCCTCCTGGTGTATTCGATCAACTATCAGGGCCGCTGATCCTAGATTCAGGTTCCTTTATTAAAGACTGGGCTTTCACTGGGGGTTCTTTTGCCGTTTCTGCTCTTGAACTCTCTGGTTCTTCACAGTCCTGGATTTCCAGGACATTTTGCGAGGCGAGCCATGTACCAAGGATGTTTCTTCCATCAATCTCATATCCTAGAACTGTACTCACCAAAGAACTGCTCGTTTACGGATGCCCTTTCTACCTAAAGAATTTTAGGAGCAACTCAATGTCCCCAAGGCCCATGGATGGTCCTGTCTGGCCACAGTTCTCACCGGGGGGTGGGGGTACACTAAGGACTAATCACGAGTCTCTGGAGCACGACTCTAACCCCAATCCTAGACGGTTCAGCAACAATTCCCGGTCCTCCAACTCTATGAGTGCTCATGTTCGCCCGGAGGTCTCGCGTGAAGGGGGGGGGTACTTGTAAGGAATCCGCTCCACGGTTTACTGGTTGCCTTACGTTGCAGACCGGTGCAGTTCTGGAACAGCTCTCCTGAGGTTTGCTGCAGCCTGGATTCACTCACCAAAGCAATACACACTCCCTCTGGTATCTACTGCAGCTGTGCAGCCTATCACGGCAACCTATACTTGCATTCACTCATTGGAGCAGTACAGTTCCCACCCCCGCCGGGGATTGGTCCGCGGGCCTTTAAGTATTGCTTTCCCATAATGCTCCCGGCCGAGCATAGTCCTTACTGGATGTCACTACCTGTTCTGCCACAAGCTCCTGCTTGTTCTCCTGTGCTGAAGCGGAGGTTCTTCCCTGCGTCCTTCAGCTTCCTTCAAGCTCCCGCTTGTTCTCCTGTGCTGAAGCGGAGGTTCCGCCCTGCATCCTTCAGCTTCCTTCAAGCTCCCGCTTGTTCTTCTGTGCTGAAGCGGAGGTTCCGTCCTGCGTCCTTCAGCTTCCTGTTCTCCTGTGCTGAAGCAGAGGTTTCGTCCCTGCGTCCTTCAGCCTCCTGGATTCCTGCACTGAAGCGGAGGTTTCGTCCCTGCGTCCTTCAGTCTCCTGGATTCCTGCACTGAAGCGGAGGTTTCCCTGTGTATCTTCAGCTTCCTGGTTCCTGGGGCCTACTCTTTCCCTAATCTAGAGAGGCCGTGTCCTGGTTCCTGCGCTGTTACAGAGGATTCCCCAGCCGCTCAGGACTCTTGCGCTGTAGCACTGGTGCACCCGTGCAGCAAAGCGGTGTGCTACTCTGGTCTGCCTACCATCTCCTGTGACCAGTACCATGGGCCATGGTCGTCGCTCGCGCAGAGGCCAACCCCGCGATCCTAAGCTGAAGCGGGGCTCTCCTGACTACCTGTTGCCGAACTCTTGCCTGAAGAATGTTTATCCTGATGTCTCCTGTCCTGACCCTGGCTTGTACAACGACGACGCTGTCTTCTCCTTTCCTGATTCTGCTACGTATGACAACGAACTGCGCAATCCGGATCAGCCTGCGCGGTCTCAGGTCGGTGCTTTTACAACCCCACCTCAGCCTCGCGGTCCGACCCTGGTTTGTGGCGAGCAGAACCCTGACAGTGTGTGTGTGTGTATGTTAAGGTATTTAAGGCCTTATATGTAAACAGGGATTGTTATATTGGTCAGACTTATTTAAAGGTTTCAACATTACAGGGTAAGTATGTTTGAGGGCATATTAGAGTCAGCTGTGTCCAATTTGGAGTTTACATCAAACAAAGCCTTTAGTGAGTTTACAAGGCCTGTAGTGTTACAACCTATAATATATCTATTTAATCCAGTTCTACACTGAACATATTGATGGCAGTAAGTAGGCCATGTATTAAACCTATTTAAATGCTGATCAAGGTGAGTTAATTAAATGCTTCATAATAATAGGCCCATATTGTTAAAGGGTCAGATCATGTATATTTCACTAACATAAGGCCTGTTTTATTTCAATACTGTGTTTTCACAAGGAAGCATCATACACTACCGACACACTTTATTGAAGTGTGGTCGGTACCGCAAGCCGGGAAATCTCCCGGCTTGCTAGTGGCCGCCCCTCGGCGTGCCGCGCGTCATAGACGCGCGGTCACGCGTCATCGGGAGCGTGCGCCCCCTGCACGCGTGTCCAGGGGCTCCCCGAGGGAGCCCTGGTGTCCCGCGATCGCGGGACAGCGGCAGGGGGTTCCGGGGGACCCGGCGGACCCGGCAGCGGTAGGGAGAGCGCCCCGATCGGAGGGCGCTCTTCCGCTGCTTCGGCGCGCGCCCGTCACACTCGGGCGCGCGCCAGGCTACTGCTGCGGCACAGAACGGGCAAATGCTCGAATAAACTGTGCCGCAGCAGTATATATGTTTTGATAAAAAAACATTAATATATATATATATATATTTTTTTTTTTTTTTTTAGTTATTCACAGATATGTTATTGAAACCAGTACTCATACATGATGAAAGGACAACATTAAGAAGCTTCAAGGAAGGTGAAGGTAAGTAATATTTGACAGTTCATCCTGCACAAAACTGAAATGTAGAATGTTAGCAGTTAAATATATATTTATTTTAACTTGCATGTGAATACTATTAACATGCAATGATTCCCTAAATTACCTACCAAACACACCCAAATACAATCTTTTGCAGCTACAGTAAGTGAATGTCAGCTTCTCAAAACATTTCAAGTGTGTAATGTTGGACCATTACTGAACAGATGATTAATAGATAAATATTAATTACATTATGCATTCATTCTGACTGTGAACATTTCCAAACCTTCACGTGTACCAGGACATACTTGAATGTTTGGAAACAACAGGTCTTGATCATACATACAATATTCATTAGATAATCTCAAGTCAACAAAACAAGGCCAAATACAGATTTAATTAATTATAACATTTATTCTTTTTTTTCCTTTTGAGACTGAGTCACAGGCCTGCTTGTTGTCTGATGGGTTTTTTTTTTCGTTTGGCTACAACTTTAAGCAAAACGGAGCCAGTTTGACTGGCCTGTGGCACTTCACGGGCAGGACTTGTGGCCTGTGACACTTCACGGGCAGGACTTGTGGCCTGTGACACTTGTGAACAAGTTGGTACACAGTGCACAGCTGATGCTTGCTCCGTTTCATGTTTGTGTTTTTTAGTTTGTTTCCAAAAACTGGTCAGTAGTAACTGCTTGTGCATTTTTCTTTTTGGTGCCTCCTTTGTAGGTGTCAGCTCCAGACTTTCTACAGATGGCAGCGGTTGGATGTTGAGAGGAACATGCATAGAACTTTCAGCTACTGTACCGGTAACATCCCGACCTGGGGAATGAAGATCAGATGCATGGGGTGAAAAAGTAGCAGCATCTAAAGATCCTTCCTCTGATGGGTTAAAGTTGAAATGATGTGCTGTTGTAGTCATTCTCAAGTGATTAGATTGGGTTAGCTAACAACTACTGCTTCTAATGTCGTGTTTAATTTTTGTATCTGTTTAGGAACTTCAATGAAGACTCTGTGGAGATGTGACAATTGTGATATCGTTTCTTCCTGCAGTGATATCATCCTTTCATGCACTGACATCAGATCTGAATGGCGACGATTTTCTGCTTCAACAATTTTTTCTTCAGAAGCTGCTACACTGGCGACACACTTTATTCGAGCTCGGCTAGTCCCACGAATTCGGGTATACCCGGGTGTATTGAGGTTTGTGACTGTTTTCTGCCCGAGTGCATTGAGGTATTTTCCAGGCAGGGATTGAAGCATTTTATTCCCGCTGGCTGCAATACTGCACAGTATATATATATATACTGCATTACAATTCATGAATTTATGCCATCTGGTAGACACGCGAAGCATTGCAGCCTATTAAATCCTAATCATTATCATTTAACAGATCAGCCGCCCGTCAGCCAGGCATGAACCCAGGCTGGGAAGGCAAACGCAACGGGGCTTGTCAGAGGTGAGGAGCGGCGCATTCCAGGTATCTGCCAGGTACATACTGGGTATTTGCTCGAATAAAGTGTGTCGGTGCAGTATTGCTGCGTATGTGTTACTTGCTGGAGGAATGGCCTGTATTACTCTTTGAATAGGAACCTCTTCATGGTCACTTGATTGCATTTCTGTGTCTTTGGCATCATCATGTTCTAAAAATAAATGAACAAATGATGAAATGGTATGCTAATGTCTGGTGTTGTAGTATGGAATTATACACTGTGATAACAAGTAACACCTAACATGTTTCCATACGTTTTATGACGTCACATTAAAATGTACCTTGACTTAAGAATTATGTTTGGACTCAGTGTGAAATAAGAATGAATGAAAGGTTGTCCAAACCTCACAACTCCTACATGATACTTTACATCACAAACACAATACATTTTCTCTTAAAACACTTCATTTTCAATGACACTAACTGATCCAATTTAAATAACATGTCTTAAACAATTAATTAACATGACAACATAACATATATAAATGAACATATTATATGTCCTGCACCTCATACACTCTACTTCCAGGTGCGATGAGCTGCATGACCCCAGTGAAGACACTTGTTCAGTCTCGGGTGATACATGTCCTCCAGGAGCAACTATATACAACAATAACATCAGTTGTTAATGGACATGTGTACATAATGAACATTGAGTTAGTGTATCTTGAGTATTTATGGCTAACTAACTGCATCACTTCATGATTTGAAAATGTGTGTGGCAAACTGAACATTATTCGTTGTAATAACAATGTACATGCCAGTGTACTTTGGACTTTTTAGTTCACTAACATACAACATACAATGTTTATGCAGTAATGCGTTAGCAAATTATTATGAATATTGGACATACCCTGCATATGTTGTGCAGTAATATCACAATAATAATGTACATCACTATCATGAGATCAACGTTGACAATGCTTATCATTAAGTAGGTAATATTGGAAAAGTTATTGTTTTTGTTACAGGATATGTGTGCTACATTAATAGAAGCTGTTGCAGGCGTGAATGTGGCTGCCACTCAACAACAGAAGACATGCAGTGTGTCGCTCACAGATGCTACTGGTGTCATAATGTGGTGTTGATATAAGTTGAACAATAGATCTGAGTGAACGAATGTGTAACGTATGGTTTGATACATAATGGTTTGGTGTGTGAATTTGTACATTTCAAATGAGTGTGATTAACTTCTGTTTAGCTTGTCAGGTTTAAAGAACTAGTCCCTCCCCCAAAAACTAAAATCACCCTGACCTTTCAATTAATTTAAGCAGCAGAAAATGGTGTCAACAAAGTTGACCGTAACATGACCCTGTTATTTGGCTGTGTGCACAACCCCACCCCTGAGTTCACATGTATGCTGTGATGACATATTAATTGCAGCTGCTTGAACACAATGGTAGATGAGCTAAATAGTAGTCTGAAGTGTGCTACCTATGAGCACAATAACATAACATATGCAACGTGTGCCTCATTATGCTCTCTGTATATGAGATGAAGCAAAAAAGGACCTTTTTCTAAACAAAAGCAAATGTGTTAGTGCAAGTGATGTTTGTTGGCCGTTGCATGCAATATCTTCGATGCATGATTTGAAGAGGCAGTAATGTCGTGTTTGTAGGTGTTAAATAAATTAAATATAAATTACTATTATATATATGTATGTACTGCAACAGTACATATTAATGTTTGCTCATTTGCATGTCTTAGACATGTGTGCAACCCTGTTGTTCCCCATATTCTGCCAGCATAAATTGCTTCCACTGCAGCAAAGGATTGTGGGAGATGACATACAAATGAGCACGCAGTGCCACGTTATATATTATTTAGTGATTGTAGTAGGACAACGAAATACAAATATATATTGATAGATAGATATATATAGAGAGAGACATATATACATATATAGATGTAGGTATGGTTCTATTGGGAAGAAAGTATAAATAGCAGCGGAAATATAGAAAATAACTGTAACCTACGACACGCCTAGTACAGTAACATTTCTCACCTGGTGGAAATTCTGACGAATAAATTCCAATATCTCTGTCACCGGCCAAACCCTCAACGACGACGGGAAGTAATTTTTCTCGAAGCTGCTCCTCCAATGGAGTTAAGATGAGACGTTGTGCTAGAGGGCCATCTCCAGTGCCAGAAGCATGCAAGCGTTGTTGTTGTATTTTTTTTTACAATTTTGCCCTAATATCGTCAAATCTCTTGCGACAATTATTCCGGTCCCTGACACGATTCCCACACGCATTCACACCAAGTAGTATTTGTCTCCACTTTTCTGTTTTGGATGCTGAACTTGTCCGCGCTTGAAATACATAAAAAATATATGACGTTAATTCTTACTAATACAACTAACCATTTCCTACAATGCTAGCTGTTCCAAGAGATACCAAACATGCTTGTTTAGGTGTAATACGTGTAGCCCATGAGCATTCACTTGTAAACATAGACATGTAATGAAGCTTGCATGAATATTGTTTGAAGTTTGCACAAATTGAACAATTGAGTGTTCTTGTCGTTGTAAAGCATGATTAAAATATGTGTTTACAACAACAGTTAAATTGCTAGACATTATGGACCCATATTTGCATATTATGACACCTCACATGACCTACGATAACATGTATTTGAATAATGAATGCAAAGGTAGACTTACATACTAAATGGCCAAACAGACTGTCGTAGTGCTCCAGAATCCCAGTGACAAGAGCTGTGTTTTCGTTGTCATTGAAGCGAGGATTACATGGCTGCTCCACACGTTTCTTCCGAGCACGTTTAGGCTCAGAGCTTGGCTGGTGCTGACTGGACTCTCCTTCTTCCAATGGAAGAGACTCCAAAAGCGGGCCACCAGCAAGCACGCCACCACCAGACACCCCATCAGCAACTGAGCCACCAGCAGCACTCACACTCACATCAACAGCACTCGCACTCCCAGCAACAGCACTCACACTCCCAGCAACAGCACTCACACTCCCAGCAACAGCACTCACACTCCCAGCAACAGCACTCGCACTCCCAGCAACAGCACTCACACTCCCAGCAACAGCACTCGCACTCCCAGCAACAGCACTCGCACTCCCAGCAACAGCACTCGCACTCCCAGCAACATCACTCCCCTGAACAGTACGTTCACTCCAACGCGTACTAGCACGTCTAGCAGTACCACTCACACCAGCATCACTCTTCCCACGTTTTGCGGCCATACCTTTTGCACTCACAAATAACAGAAAATAAATGTAAAGCCAATCACAATGAACACTTCCACATATAAAACAAGACAAAGATGTAAACAAAACAACAATGGACAAAGCTCTCACAATACACAACTCTCTCAGTCAATATGCAAATATTAATTCGCCCAGCTCTGTGTGTCTCTCTCTCTCTCACTCCCAACAACACAGAGCATGATTAACAGTACACATTGCCTTTAAATATGCCGCGCAATCCAATACATGCTTGCTTCGCCTGATTCAGCAAGAAGTTTGATTGGCGGACCTAACAGCACCCCGCCATGCACGCCGATACACCTGTGTGTGATCGGCAAATCATCGTGAGAGTGGGCGGAAATGTTTTCAACTTGATTTTGAAGGGATTCGGCACTTACTGCATACGGAGAGGGAAAATCGCCAACATCATGGCAAATCGGTAAGCTTGGCCATTGCACTTTTTCGCCGCATACTGCATAGAGCCCTAAGATGCTAAGTAGCAGGCAGGTGCTGCTAATCAAATGCCCTTGATTAATTGATCATCGGCAAGTGTGATCATCTCTACAAAGCCGAAGTTTTAGCAGTTTGCTGGTCTGGAGCATTCAGGTGTGTGTTAACACAATGCCAAGGAGGAAAGACATCAGCAATGATCTTAGAGAAGCAATTGTTGCTGCCCATCAATCTGGGAAGAGTTATAAGGCCATTTCCAAACAATTTAAACTCCATCATTCTACAGTGAGAAAGATTATTCAAAAGTGGAAAGCATTCAAGACAGTTGCCAATCTTCCCAGGAGATGACATCCCAGCAAATTCACCCCAAGGTCAGACTGTGCAATGCTCAGAGAAATTGCAAAATACATCTCAGACTCTATAGGCCCCAGTTAGCATATCAAATGTTAAAGTTCATGACAGTACAATTAGAAAAAGACTGAACAAGTATGGTTTGTTTGGAAGGGTTGCCAGGAGAAAGCCTCTTCTCTCTAAAAAGAACATGGCAGCACGGCTTAGGTTTGCAAAGTTGCATCTGAACCAACCACAAGACTTCTGGAACAATATCTTTTGGACAGACGAGACCAAAGTGGAGATGTTTGGCAATAATGCACAGCTCAACATTTGGTGAAAACCAAACACAGCATATCAGCACAAACACCTCATACCAACTGTCAAGCACGGTGGTGGAGGGGTGATGCTTTGGGCTTGTTTTTGCAGCCACAGGACCTGGGAACCTTGCTGTCATTGAGTCGACCATGAACTCCTCTGTATACCAAAGTATTCTAGAGTAAAATTTGAGGACATCTGTCCGACAGCTAAAGCTTTACCGAAATTGGGTCATGCAACATGACAATGGTCCCAAGCATACCAGCAAATCTACAACAGAATGGCTGTAAAAGAAAAGTATCATGGTGTTGCAATGGCCCAGTCAAAGTCCAGACCTCAACCTGATTGAAATGCTGTGGCTGGACCTTAAGAGAGCTGTGCATATACAAATGCCCACAACTTTCAATGAACTGAAACAACGTTGTAAAGAAGAGTGGGACAAAATTCGTCCACAACGATGTGAGAGACTGATAAAGTCAAACAGAAAACGATTACTTCAAGTTATTGCTGCTAAAGGTGGTTCTAAAAGCTATTGAATCATAAGGTGTACTTAGTTTTTCACACATGGCTTCTCCATTTTGGCTTTATTTTTGTTAAATAAATCATGACACGGTGTAATATGTCATGTGTTGTTGTTCATCTGAGGTCGTATTTACCTAATTTATAGACCTGCTAAGGAACAGTTGATTGTTATTATGTCCTGATATGTAAAACCATGGAATTCAAAGAGGGTGTACTTTCTTTTTCACATGACTGTATATATGAGAAAGCGGTGACTGGCACTCCAATGTGTGTGTCTGGTGTTAGGTCCATAAAGATAAGGACTGTATACTTTACCAAAACAACTGTATTCAGCAGTCACACAAGTCCAATGTTTCAATCCACACAATGGGATTTTTCTCAGGGAGGGTGTGCCAGCACAACCCCTGAGAAAGATCCCATTATGTGGATTGAAACATTGGACTTGTATGACTTACTGCTGAATACAGTTGTTTTGGACCTTACTGCTGAGTGCTGTCTTTATTTTTATCATCGTTGCTGGTGGTAAAGTATACACTATATATATACTGTATACTATATATATATATATATATATATAGCTAAGAATGTCTGCATAGCCCTCTGTGATAGGCTGAACGGCCATTAACTCACCCAGAGACAGTCAGTGCGGCTGCACATCCCTCCTGCTTTGTGATAGGCTGATCGGCATGTCACTCACCCAGTGAAAGCCAGCAAGACTGTTCTTCCCTCCCCCTCTGTGATAGACTGAGCGGCCTCTAACTCACCCAGGAAACATTGGGGGAGGGGATTTTTTTTTTGTTTCAATTTTTTTATTGTTTTTCACACATAATATCGGTTTATACATTTCCGACTCATCAATAAAGAGTGGGGTACAATTATACATGCAGTCACATGAATTTACAGGCTCAATAACACTTAACTTATCAAGAAACTTACATATTTGTTCTGACTGTATGGCTCCCCTTCATGGTTTAGATGAGGGTGACCTCAGATGCATTTATATCCTTGAGTTTGTCCACTCTTAGGGTTCACCAGTGTGGTATGAAAGGAAAGAAGGAAGAGAAAGAATAGTAAGTGAGAAGGGGAAGGGGGGGGTTGGGGGTGGTAGTTATGGCTTGAGCGTGCAGAGCCTTAGCTTCTCTGCTATGCTTTAGTTAGTTGCTACTTCCTTTTCCATTGTTTCTCTGAACTAGGGGATGAGATGGGGTTTAGGCTAGGATGGGGACCATAAGTCCAAACTTTGTGAAATTTTTCTACTTTTTGGGAGAGCTGGGCCGATGGTAGCTCCATAATTTTGACCTCTCTCAGCCTTTTGTTCACCGTATGTTTGGAAGGCGCATTGATGTTCTTCCAAGCAGCTGCTATTGAGCAGCATGTGGCCGTGATGATTAGTCTGATCATTTTGCCCTCTGGCAAGGGAATCTCTTCCACTAGCTTTCCCAGCAGGTATATCATCGGGTCCAAAGGGATTCTCAGCTCCGTGGTTTCTTGCAGCATATTTTGTATGTGCGTCCAAAAACGTTGTATCTTTGGACAGAACCACCATATGTGTGCCATATCTCCTCTCAGGCCACACCCTCTTCAGCAGAGATCAGGTGTGTCTGGGAAGATCTGGCTCAGCCTACTCTGGGTTAGGTACCATTGAGATAGAATTTTGTATATATTTTCTTTCGTGGTCGTACAGATTGATGTTTTAGCTGCTGATTCCCAGATATCCTCCCAGTCTTCCCTATCTATTTCTATCCCGAGTTCTTCGGCCCATTTCAACATATAATTATGGTTTTGTGGGGTGGTTGTCGATGTCAGTCCCGTATATATCCTCGAGATCAGACCCTTCTTGTGCACCTCTATTGTGCATAGTCTTTCAAATTTTGTTAAATCCGGAAAGCTCTTTTTCTGCGATAATGACTGCAGATAGTGTCTAATCTTTAGGAAGCCAAAGATTGGGATATCCCGTGCTTGGTATTTTGTTTGCACCTCTTGGTATGTCATAGGTTTGCCTCTGATCACGAGGTACTCTAGTCTTACAATGTCAAGCTCCTTTAGTCTTTGGAAGGATTTTTTTATACACCCTGGGGGAAACTCGGGGTTATTGTATAAAGGAGTTAACAGTGATGGGTTCGAATTGAGTGAGTATTTCTTTTTGGTTCTTGACCAAATCTCCCACGTACACCTCATCGATCTCAATTCAAATCTCCCAGGGGGTCCCTCGCCCTCCGCTCCTCCCCAAAGGGTAGAGGTTAGGGAGCGAGGGGACACAAAGACAGACTCCATCTGCAACCAGCTTGCGGTGGGGGGGTCGTTATTCCACGTCACCACTTGTTTCAATTGGGAAGCTTGATAATATTTGGTTATATCAGGTACCCTCATGCCCCGTACCTCCTTGGGTGCCAGCATTACTGATCTCGCCACTCTCTGCCTTTTGTTCTTCCATATAAATTGGAACACTCTATTTTGTATGTTTTTAAGTTCTGCCATCGGGACTCTTACCGGGATTGTTTGGAATAGGTATAGTAATCTTGGGACTACATTCATCTTCACTGTGGCTATCCGTCCCATCCAGGAGATCTGTAGATCGTTCCATCGCTGGAGGTCCCTTTTTATTTTATCAAACAGCACTAGGTAGTTACTCTTATAGAGTTCCCGGGAATGATTTTGTTATTTTAATTCCAAAGTATTTTATATTATTATCAGCCCATTTGTATTTAAATTTGGATTGTAATATTGCCCTTTCTGCATCTGGTAGGTTTAGATTTAGTATTTCAGATTTATCGTTATTAATTTTGTACCCGGATATTGTGCCAAATTGGTTTAATTGTAGCTGGAGATTGGGCAAGGATATTAATGGGTTTGTTATAGATAGTATAATGTCTGCGAAGAGGGATATCTTATAATCCACCTCCCCTATTTTGATACCTTGGATATTTTGATCTTCTCTAATTGTAGATGCCAGTGGCTCAATTGTTAATGCGAAGAGGAGTGGGGACAGGGGGCATCCTTGTCTGGTGCCATTTCTAATTTTGATGGGAGTTGAATCCCCCCCCGGGAGCTTGACGTAGGCAGTGGGCGACCTATACAGGGCTCTAACGCCCTCTAGGTATGGTCCCGAGAATCCGAACTTTAATAGTGTTTTATCCAAAAAATCCCACTTGATTCTATCAAACGCTTTCTCAGCGTCTACGCTTAATAGAATAGCCTTTGTATCGGTCAGGTGTATGCAGTCCACTATGTTTATAACTTTTCTGGTGTTGTCAGCGGCCTGTCTGTTTTGGATGAAGCCCACCTGATCTATATGGATGAGTCTCGGTAGGATCGGAGACAACCTGTTCGCTAAAATGTTACTATATAGTTTCAAGTCCGTATTCAATAACGAAATGGGCCTATAGCTTCCACATTTGGAGGGGGTCCCATCCCTCTTTATGAATGATGCTAGGTTGGTCATGGACATTGAGGATGGGACGGGTTCCCCCTCCAGAAAAGAATTGAATGTCTCGAGAATATATGGGGAGAGCACCTTCGCAAATTGTTTATAGTACAGGTTGGAAAACCCGTCCGGGCCTGGAGTCTTATTTGCTTTCAGAAAACCCGTCCGGGCCTGGAGTCTTATTTGCTTTCAGTGAGCTGATGGACTCCATCAGTTCTTCTCTAGTAATGCTTTTGTTTAACATCTGGAATTCCTCTTCAGTTAGACTCGGTAGTTTACAGTTATTTAAATACTCTGTTATTGCCTCGGACCCTGTGCTACCCTCTCGGGGGGGATGTAGATTGTATAGTTTAGTTTAGAAATTTGAGAATTCTCTGGCTATCTCTTTTTCATTATATGTAGTTGGCCCTGCCTTAGCACGAATTACTGGGATTTGAGATTTAACTCTCAGACCTCTTAGTTTACAGGCCAACAACCTATCTGCCTTATTCCCTTTATCATAATATCTTTGGTCCGTCCACCGTAATGCTCTCTTCACTTCGTCAATTTGGGTTTCCTTAAGATCCATTCTAGTTTTTTCCAATTTTTTAAGGGTTTTCTTACACGGGGTATCTTTGTGTTACCTTTCCAATGAGGCTAATTGGGTGGATAGTTCTTTATATCTTTTAAGTTTCTCTTTTTTCTTGTGAGATGCTATGGAGATCAGTTCTCCTCTAATCGCTGCTTTATGGGGATGGGGATGACACAGAGCCTTTATTCAATTGGAAGTATTCCTTCAACTTTTGCTTAACAGTCCTCTCTATCTCTTTCGAATTTAGTAGAGAGTTGTTCAGTTTCCACGTGTAGCTGTTGTTTTTACCGAATGGCAAAGAGAGCATTAACTCAATCTGAGCGTGATCGGACCAAGATATAGACCCTATGTTTGACTGGGAGGATGCCTGGAGAATATTTTTGGTACCCAAGAAACAATCGATCCTCGAGTAGGTCTGATGTGGGGCTGAGTAGAATGTATAATCCCTTTGTCCCTGATGCTGGGCCCTCCATATATCTGTTAGTGAAAACGCCTTGATTGTCTCTCTAAATTTTGTGGAGTTTGCTCGTGTTTGGCTAGATTGGTTCGTACATGCTATTGAGGTTTTGTCTATATCTGGGTTGTAGACCACATTCATATCTCCTGCTATCAACAAGGAGGATAGTGTTTGTTGGTCTAGGGTCTCCAAAACCCCATTCAAGAATTCGGCTTGAGCTTCGTTAGGGGCATAGACATTAAGGAGGGAAACTTTAACTCCCGCCAGAGACCCTTTCACCAACAGATATCTGCCCTCTGTATCTGGTCTAACCTCGTCCACTGCAAATGACATATGGTTTTTAAACAAGATGGCTACTCCTCTTTTCTTTGTTTTAGAGGACGCAAAGAATGCCTGGAAATAAGTTTGCTTAAATGTGTTGGGAGGGGTGTTTGTGTTGAAGTGAGTTTCTTGAAGAAACACTATGTCCCCCTTTGACTTTTTAAACTCCTGAAGAGCTAATCTTCTCTTTTTGTTAGAGTTGAGGCCCTTTACATTTAGTGATATTATTTTTATGGCTGATGTACTAGCAATAGCTCAGTTTCTTTGACCTTAGTGGCTCGTCTAGCCACTTTCCCATTAAGGTCAGCATACTTCTTAGTTGGCCTGGATCTCTCAACCTTGCCTTGTGCATCTGCATCACTCGGGGGTTGGGGGGGGGGGTGGGATACGGGGGAGAAAAGGGAGATAGAGGAGAGACAAAGAGTGGGGTTTTTGGGAAAAACCCCTAAAATGTAAACCATGATCACCTGTGTGATCTGGATTTTGGGTTTATTGCCCGTGTGGAGACGACCGTGAGCCATGAGCACACTCAGCCCTCCGCGGTCATGTCCCAACCCCTCCATTACATCTTTATATCTTAAACCTTTTTTTTTTTTTTTTTAGATCTCACTCGGAGAGTCACCCTCCTCTCCCCATTGTAGATCTAATTCTGGGGTGAGACCCAAATCCTGATTGACTTCCCTGGGAAGGCTACGGGTTATACCACTTTTATTGGTTTGGTTTACCCTTTTGGTGTTTGTCCTCCGTTTAGGTGGGGAAGGTGGGAAAGGGTGGGGAAGAGGGGTTGTGGGTGGGGAGGGAGAGGGGGAGGGGAGGTAAGGACGGGGGGAGGGGAGAGGGGGGCTAGGGAGGGCAGTGGGAAGATAGCTTGCTCTTATATGTTGATACACATTCATAGGTAATCTGGCCTCTTTCCATTGGATATATGACATACGTTGCTGACATTTCAACTGTATCGTGTCGTTCGCATCTAGACATGTACATAGGGGAGGTGACTGAGTCTGGAGCGTGAGGGGGGGAGGTGGGGTGGGACTGGGGGGGGGGATGGATGGGGGAGGATAGGGAAGGTAGGGTAACAGCAATTATTTGATCCACATTCTTAGGTAATCATATACATTTTAGGTGTGTGTGATAGAAGCTGAGCTTGCACAGTTGGACAGGGAGGGGAGGGGGGAGGGAAGGGGAGGGGGGGAACGGTGGGGGTGGGGGGGTCAGTGGGAAGATAGCTTGCTCTTATCTGCTTGTTACACATTCAGAGGTTATCTGGGACATTTCAATTGGACAGAAGTCGCCCGGTGCTCACATTTCAACTGTATCATGTCGTTTGCATCAATTCGTGTATAGGGGTGTGGGGAGGGGATTTTAATGACAGTGAGTTATGATTAAAAATATAAGTTAAAAAAATAAATGTGTGAATGTTTAATTTATAATCTTTAAGATCTGCTAGATCAGCAAATGTTACACTGGATACAGCTAGTTCCTTTTGAACTCTATTGAGAATACTTGAGAATTAGTTTGTGAGAATGTTTAATTAATCTATTTGGTCTAATACATTTTCCATTTTAAAACTGTATTCTTATTTAACACCTAATGAGTCTATCCCTCATGTGAATCCTCCAAAAAAGTTAAGGCTAGGCCTCTGAATGTGAGAGCTGCCATAGGCCCCTCCCGAAATCATGCTAAATACCTATATGCTCATATCTCTCTGTTTACAGCTTTAGTTTTCCTCCACCCTCCCATCTTCTGTATTCTACCATTTCTACTCTAGGGTGAGCTCTTTTTTAACCCATATGTGCAACTAAGGTAAAGGTATTGACACATATTCTAATTTCTCCTCAGTCTGCTGTAGGTCTGTTTCGTTTGCGTATGTCACTTTATACTGTCCAGGAGACAGACCCGCTAGACAGAGGTGGAGAGTATAGAGTAACTCGTTCCTGGGATGTAGATCCTGAATCAGTAGAATAGTGGGGTCCAGTTCCGGTGTTAGGACAGGAGAGAGGCAGAATGGTCCAGAAGCAGGCAGGGGTCTTAGGCAGGAGAAATGGCAACAGGGTTTCCAACAGAAGACCAGGTACGGAGTACCAGGACTGGAACACAGGAGTACACAGAGCAGGAACAAGATAGGAACAAGAATACTGTAAGACTAACTTGCACAGACAAGAAGAGAGGGAACAGTATTTTAAAGGGCAAAGGAAGGTGTGAGCAATTCCAGCTCAAACAGAGGTTGACTTCCTCTACAGGAAATGAGATCAGGAATTGCCAGGAAGCAAGAGAGCCATGTTTGCTTCAGTGTGGGCATGATCTCAGTTCCTACTGACAGCCATCTTAAAAGGGAAAATATCGTCAATTGTCAGCCATATTGTTTGAGGCAATGAAACCTGAGATGACCAACTTTCAGGGATGAGCCTGGTGCCATAGCGTATCCTGACAATGCCACACAAATAGCTTCTGTAAAGACAGATCCTAATAATTTATTTATACATTTCCTACAATGGATTCACTCTAATAGGGTAATTCTTCATAGTCTTCAATGTTTATTTACGTACAATATTTTGAAGTACATATAATTGCATTATCCCTTACTACGTAAATATACAATGGTTTTCACTTGTATTTTGTCTTCTCCTGCTGTTTGTGCAGTGCACTGTCCTATACTTGTTGTCTTTCAAAATGCCTTCTAACTTTTTTATTGTATATGGCAACAACTTTTCCTATAATGTTACCCTGTTCCTAATAAACTTAAAACCTTTTTAAAAAAGGTGATTCACTAAACTCAAAGTGAAGTTTAGATTGGAGCTACTAAAAAAATAAAGCGCCCGCATTATTAACTTACGTACTTACTAATAATTCACAGATAATTTACCAGTAATTAACTCAGCTGAAAAAATAAGCTTTACCTCACAGTTAATTACCACTTGCGATGCAATGGTGAGGAATATCACAATGTTTTACATTAGGGTAATGTACAGTAATAGTATTTACTACAATACAGATGTAGCAGACATTATTGCACCCATTATTTCATGATAGTAACACAGTAACACATAGTAACAAGGGGCGTGGCTCAGTCAGCAGTAAAGACACTGACTGGCACTCAGTTTGTAGCGGGGGAATTGGTTCAATTCCTGGTGTCCGCTCCTTGTGACCTTGGGCAAGTCACCTTATCAAAACCATAGATTGCAATCTCTATAGGGCAGGGACTGTGTCTGCAAAATGTCTCCATAAAGCCCTTCGTAAAATTAGCAGCGCTATACAAGAACAAACACTTATTAATTATTATTATTATTATTACCACTGCTGTGAGTTCTATCATGTGACTTACGCTCTGTTCCCTTCAAAAAGAGAACTGAGAGTTACACCAATTCCATGCCAAATTGCACAATTTAGGGTCTTATTCTATCAACCAATGTGGTTGATTTGGAACAAACTTTACTTTAGTTGGAAATTTTGACCAAAAACTACCTGATTGGGAGCTTCGGTGGATCAGACTCCAAAAGACTGTTCATGGTCCCAAGGCTCAACAAAGTATCCAGCCGCTCCTCCTTCTCTTACCGTGCACCACAAAACTGGAACAACCTACTGGAGACTCTCACATCCACCACCAGTTTAAGTTCTTTCAAAACTAAGGTTGTCTCACATTTTAATCTGGTCTGTAACTGTTACATACGCCTATAATATATATTTTCTTTAACTGTGCATGCAATGTCTTGTATATAATGTATAACCCTGTTCACTTATGTAACTGTATTTCTAACCATGTATTATTTGTCTTAACTCTATGCCCAGGATATACTTGAAAATGAGAGGTAACTCTCAATGTATTACTTCCTGGTAAAATATTTTATAAATAAACATACAGTAGAATAAGTCCTTTGATGACTCACCGCACAATAATAGATGCAATAATTTCTGTCCTCTCAGTGAAAGACTAGGTAGACTCAGTGGCACAAAAAGAGGTTAATGAAGTTATAAAAAATAAACCTTACCCCACCCGAGTCATCCCTGATCTTTAGGGTCAATGACCCCCCCAGAACTAATCCATTAAAATAATCCTTGTCTGGGTGGTCCAGCCTAAAGAAAAAGACATCCACAAATCTAAAAACAAGAAAGACGGTGCAAAACAGCGCTAAAAATCAAACAAAACCCCTATTGGGAAACACGTGTAAAATAACAGTAAAGGCAGCCAGACAAATACTGACAGTACAGTCAGTTGGAAGGCATAGGAAAAAAAGGGAAATGTCGGCGCCAAGTGAGACAATAATGAATAGTCCAAACCATACAAGTGAAAGTCCAAATGTAATCGATTTTACCCCCCCACCGGATTGGTGTCTGCCAGCCTTCCTCTAGAACCTTACATTAGTTGTCAATAAATAGCTTTTTTATTATTTTTAGTCTGGCTTGTGTTGTTGTTAGTTTGTCATGTCTGTATTGTGTTGTTAGTGTTATATGTTTTTATGTCCACATTGACTGACATACTGCACCATAATTTATTTTCTTTTATTTTCACATATTGCAATGCATCTTGGAGAGAATCCCCAGTCCATCTGCACATCAATTGATCAACCAAGGACTACATTTGGACTTTCACTTGTATGTTTGGACTATTCATTATTGTCTCACTTGGCGCCGACATTTCCCTTTTTTTTCTATCCACAAATCTAAAAAGACAAAGTTCCAAAATACTTTTTGGGGGCCTGAAGACCCAACCTTAAAAAGAAAAAAGTAATGCTTGGTCTGATGGTTCAAATCCCTTTAAACAGGCCTAAGAAAAGAAACAGTCGAAGTAAAAAATAGTCCATGGCCCATTGATCTTGGTGCAATCCTATTTTCAATGTATCTCCAATAAATACATGGATGCTTTATATCCCAGTGTCCCAGATGCTAAACCAAAAGAAGCATAGCAAAAAAAAGACTGCACCAGATTTCTTACTGCAAAATATTGCAGAACCTTCAATAGGATACCTTTTTTTTTTTTTTTTGGTAAATCTGGTGCAAGTTTTTTTATTATAATCCCCTGCGGATTTAATCAAGATAAAGAAGAAAAAAGAATACTGTAGGTTGTACAGTATATTTTCTTTTCCCAGAGCGTACTATAAGAGACATTGTATGCCAGAGTGAGACAGCATCCCAGCAGGAATCCTCCTCACTTTGAAGAAAGCCTCTGGTTTCAAGAAACCACATAAAAGAAAGAATAAAGCTAACGTATTTGCCCTTCAGAAACAATGACATGTGCATCAGATTATCACTGTCAGTAGATTACTACAAACTGTTATTTTATTTCTTGTCTATTCTAGATTGTGTTTAATGGTAGCTTGATTTTCAATTTCCTCATGCTTGTCTCTGTAGTTAGCCTCCAATCCAAAGTGACCCACAATTCATAGTTTAATGGACTGGCAGATCACTTGCAAAGGCTAATGTCTTTCTAGCAGCCTCGTGGGAAGCATGCAGGCCTTATTATTTGGTATCTAAGAAATATATCACTTGATCTAGAAGGTTTAATTAAAGTTTGACAAAGGTGCAGTATGAAAGTATAGCAAAAAAGCTAGACTGGAGTGCAATATATTTATGGCGAGCAGAGAAAAGCAGGAAAGATTTGCACCAAAATGCCAGGTGTACAACTAATTAAACAATATATGGATAAACTAAATGCTAGAGATGTGCAAACCTATCACAACATGCAAAATTGGTCCTTTTTATAGTTGCAACAAAAGCTGTGTCTCTTTCAGGGTTTGCAATCAATTCGCCAGACATTAAGTCAACGTGCTTTGCAATTTAAATCAACCATTACAGTGATGGGGGTCCAGATAATCCAGAGTGCCACCAGTGCACTGCTGCTTGCGCGTCATATGATTGCTCATTGGAGAAGTCTACCTAGAAAATGAGCATGTGCCCACGACGTTCCAAGTACCTCCGAAGGTACCACTTCGATTGTAATCTATCATGGGCAGGGATTTCCTATCCTTTTGTCTGACTTTGTTGCACTTATTGTATTATAATTCCCTGTACGGTTGTCTTTGTAAAGCACTGAGTACACTCTGGGAGCTATATAAATAAGGATATACATACAGTGGTGTGAAAAAGAAAGTACACCATCTTTGAATTATATGGTTTTCCTAAAAACAATTCGGTTCCTTAGCAGGTCTTAAAATTAGGTAAATAAATCCTCAGATGAACAACAACACATTACATATTACACAGTGTCATGATTTATTTAACAAAAATAAAGCCAAAATGTAGAAGCTATGTGTGAAAAACTAAGTACACCCTTTCTGCTTCCATAGGAGTTAAGATGCTAAGTAACAGACAGGTGCTGCTAATCAAATGCCCTTGATTAATTGATCATGAACAGGTGTGACCACCTCTATAAAAGCCGAAGTTTTAGCAGTTTGCTGGTCTGGAGCATTCAGGTGTGTGTTAACACAATGCCAAGGAGGAAAGACATCAGCAATGATCTTAGAGAAGCAATTGTTGCTGCCCATCAATCTGGGAAGAGTTATAAGGCCATTTCCAAACAATATAAACTCCATCATTCTACAGTGAGAAAGATTATTCAAAAGTGGAAAACATTCAAGACAGTTGCCAATCTTCCCAGGAGTGGGCGTCCCAGCAAATTCATCCCAAGGTCAGACCGTGCAATGCTAGGAGAAATTGCAAAAAACCCAAGAGTTCCATCCCAGACTCTACAGGCCTCAGTTAGTGTCATGGAACAGGTATACCCCTGTCCGCACTTCTGTTTCACCCCCTCCCCCCCTTTTACTTGTAGCCCTGCTTGCCAGCTTTCTTAATGCCAGCTGTATGTGTTTGGTGCTGCACACAAACATAGTGCTTGTGTGGTAAATGCAGTGCCATTTCCCCTCTCCCAGCAGCTTGCTGCATTAAAGATGTAACATTATTGCTACATGTTGTAGCTTCCCCAGACACTCATGTGAGTTGCCATGGCAGCCTCAGCCTTTCTCTCTAATGGGCTAGTCTGCTTTCTCCCCCTCTGCTCTGCCTACAGATGGTCTGTCCCCAGACTATCTTACCACCCAGCATACATTGCTTCTTCCTTTCCACCATTCCTCTGGACTCGTGAGTACCTCGCTGTAACCCCTGTAATGGTGCTGCAGGATTATCTTTTCACCTCCCTTTACTACTAAGCACACACAGAGATTTAGACCTACACCTCTACACAAGATACTGTATTTCCCTGCTTTCTCCAAAATAAAGTAAGAAAAGAAACAGACCTTGTCGTGCTTGGAAAAGAGGGCGAGTTGACACTATCTGAGCTAAGTCATCACCACGTGACCCTCTGGCTTCCAGAATAGTGAAAAGATATCGTGTGCCTTACAGACACTTACAGGAGCTGATACTACAGACTCCATGATAATACAGAGCAGCCTCTACAGCAGTACAAGGAAGCAGCTTACACAGCTAATACAGAGCAGCCTCTACAGCACACAATGGAAGCACCAAGTAGCTCAAACTGCAAGCAGCCTGCAGCCTTAACAGACAAGCAGCAGCCTACACTGCACAGCAGCCTTGCAATATACAGTGCTTCTTACACAAAACCTAACTGCCTATTTCTCTGTCTGAGTTCACCCTCTGCACAGCCCCATAGTGAGGAGCCACCTTCCCACCTACCCCTGCGCACGTTCCCACGGCCAGCGCCATCAAGGGCCACGCCGCCGGACACCCGCCAGGACACGGGTCAGAGCAACCGGACACATTTGAGTACAGCTACCCCTACGCTTCACGCCGCAGGACACCGCTCGGCATCACCTGAGACAGACGCCCATCGCTGACAAGGTAAAAGAACGCACGCCACACGCACTGGCAAAAGGCCTACACACACCTACAGCATGGCAGAACTCAGAGCCTCACCAGACATCACGCAGGAAAGCGATCACTCAGACACAGAGACCGCTGCGCAAGTGCAACAGGCGCGGGCAGGCGCAAGGCCCAAACGGACAGTCACACTGACATTGAAGCACACCGCGAAAGGTTAGAGAAGGCCTGGGAGGACACTGGTCGTGAAATATGTAACATTGCAAGTACTAGTGATCAGGAGAAACAAATTAGGCAAGCTATACACTACCGACACACTTTATTGAAGTGTGGTCGGTACCGCAAGCCGGGAAATCTCCCGGCTTGCTAGTGGCCGCCCCTCGGCGTGCCGCGCGTCTATGACGCGCGGTCACGCGTCATCGGGAGCGTGCGCCCCCTGCACGCGTGTCCAGGGGCTCCCCGAGGGAGCCCTGGTGTCCCGCGATCGCGGGACAGCGGCAGGGGGTTCCGGGGGACCCGGCGGACCCGGCAGCGGGAGGGAGAGCGCCCTGATCGGATTGCGCTCTTCCGCTGCTTCGGCGTGCGCCCGTCACACTCGGGCGCGCGCCAGGCTACTGCTGCGGCACAGAACGGGCAAATGCTCGAATAAACTGTGCCGCAGCAGTAGCCCAATTGAGGTCAAGTCACAAACGTTACCAAATGCTGTCACAAACATATCTCGCATACCTAAAAAGAATTAACACGGAGGAAAGCCTCAGCGAACGTGACCAGCAGGAAGCAACTGACCGGGAGCATGACGGCTTCGTGCAGACCACTGTCACTGAGGCCGAAGACCAGAGAAAGGACCTTTTGCTGGAAACTGCATCACAGCGCTCCAGCACATCCAGACACTCATCAAGGTCAGCAAGATCAGCGCAATCTCACGCGTCTAGCGCAAGCGCAAACGCTACCAAGGCGCGAGCCACCGCAGAGGCCGCACGTGCCAGGGCCGGATACACTCAGAAAGAGGCAGTCATGAAACTAGAAAGGGCCCGCTTTGAAGAGGAGGAGAAAACAGCCGCTGCCACCGCCGCTGCCACCGCCGGTGCCACCGCCGCCGCCGCAGCCGCTGCCACCGCCTCTGCAGCCGCTGCCGCAGCCGCTGCCACCGCTGCACGGAAAAAGGCAGAGGTGGACGTCAACCTAGAGGCCCTAAATCAAGAAAGAGAAGCTGCTGCCGCTATAGCCCAAGCCGAAGTCCTAGAAGCAGCCGCGCAACAGGACGGCGGGGAGCAACCGTACAGACGGATCGCCTCAGAGGATCCAGTCCAACGCACTGAAGACTACGTAAGGAGCCTCTTCAGCGTAAACACCAGCGCACCATCCCAATACGGAGGGAGTGACACCACAGACACCGAAGACTCGCTAGGACCACGAGGAGAAGACGCTGCTCCGTCAATGGCACATGCTGCCTGGGATAGCCACAGCCGCAACAGTGATCCACACGCCAGCGCGCACACGGATGCACCACAACAGGCTCGCAATCCAGGTACACCCACGCGGGAGAAAACAGCCCCTCACACTAGCCAGCAGCCATCACGAGTCCATGCCAAGGAAGAGGCGACCGCACAGACCGTCCCAGCAACTACCTCAGAATGGGACAAACACGTCGATGCCGCAGGTCTGACAGACATGGCCAAGTACATGATCCGGCGTGACCTGGTGCACGCAGGACTCATCAGCTTCGACGACCGCCCTGAGAACTACAGGACGTGGAAGTTCACGTTCAAAGATGCAATCAACAGCTTGGACTTCTCAGCAAGGGAAGAGCTCAACCTGTTAGTCAAGTTCCTGGGGAACGAATCCAGAGAGTACGCAAAAAGACTGCAGGCAGCAAACGCGCATCAACCCCAAGTAGGTCTCGACCTAGTGTGGGAAAGGCTAGAAGAGTCCTACGGCAGCCCCGAAGCAGTTGAGGTTTCGCTCTTCAAAAGAGTCGACAGCTTCCCCAAGATCACAAATAAAGTCTACTCGAAGTTACGAGATCTTGGAGACCTGCTGCAAGAACTGGAGTTAGCAAGGAAAGACCATTCCTTAATAGGTCTCAACGTCCTAGACTCAGCTCGTGGAGTGAGACCCATCCTGGAGAAGCTACCCTTCAACCTCCAAGAAAAATGGATCTCACAAGGCTCCAAAAACAAAAGGGAGAAGCAAGTCGTCTACCCCCCATTCTCCATTTTCTTAAGCTTCATTCGCGAAGCAGCAAGGACGAGGAACGACCCCAGCTTCTTCTTAGGTGCGCAAACCACATACAGTGCAAGCAGCCTGAGGAACGAGAGACCAACGACGAGATATGGTAACCCCCAAACACCCATCTCGACTCGCAGGACGGACGTGCCTCCCACGACCCAAACTACTCCCGATCAGTCGGTCGCCGGAGACAAGGAACCAAGGGACCCAAACAGGGAATGTCCCATACACAAGAAGCCACACCCACTCAACAAGTGCTTTGGGTTCAGGATGAAGTCCTTAGAGTAACGCAAGAGGTTACTTGGAGAATTCGGAGTTTGCTTCAAGTGCTGCGGTTCCACGACTCACCTAGCCAGGGACTGTAAGGAAGAGATCAAATGCACAGTGTGCGAAAGTGACAAGCACGTGACAGCATTACACCCAGAGGCGATGACACTCCACCAACTCAAGAACCCATCCTCCGTAGCGGAGCATGGCGGGGAGAAAGAAGAAGGAGAGTCAACATCCGTCACATCTCAGCGCACTGAGGTTTGTGGAAAGGAAGGTGACAAAATGTCCTGCTCCAAAATATGCCTTGTCGCAGTGCACCCCCTGGGACAACCTGAGAAGGCCTTTCGGATGTACGCAATCCTCGACGACCAGAGCAACCGATCGCTGGTCAGGTCAGAGTTCTTCGACATGTTTAACATACAAGACGGTGCTTCTCCTTACACTCTCAGAACATGCGCAGGGCGAATGGAGACCACAGGGAGAAGAGTGAATGGCTACACCATATGCTCAATAGACGGCAAAGTGAACATGCCCCTTCCCACACTCATCGAGTGCAACCACATGGCCACAAACAGGGATGAGATTCCCACACCAGACGTTGCACTCCATTACCCCCACCTCAAAGGAATAGCCAACCACATCCGGCCGGTAGAACAAGGCGCCAAAATCCTGCTGCTGCTCGGTAGGGACATCATGAGGGTACATAAAGTCCGTAAACAGCATAACGGACCCCACAACGCGCCATACGCCCAAAGACTTGACCTAGGATGGGTGATAGTGGGCAACTCGTGCACCAACAAAGAGCACGGGCAAGACTACGTTGATGCCCGCAGAACGATGGTGACAGAATGTGGACACACATCTCTCTCTGAACCATGTCTTGGCCATCTCCAAGTGACCGAAGGGCCAAGTGAAGAGAAAAGACAAGGTCATACCCCTGAGGCCAACAAAGACATCCTCACGTCGATGGGATGTGACAATGGCCTAGGATGCTCAGCAGTCCAGACAGCTAAGGATGACGAGTCGATTCCACCGAAGGAAGAAAGTAACCTCCCAAAGGGGACCGACAAAGGGATCGTCCAAAAGGCAATGAACGATCAAACAGTCCTCTCGCGAGCAGTGACACGACTAAGATGTACAGTTGTTCCTCTCCACAGAGTATCAAGCGACAAAACAACCAGCTGCCACGGTTGGAATAGCCACAAAAGATTGCGCCCTACAGGTGAAGCCACAGTGTCAAAAAGACTGTCCTCTCACACGTTTAAAAAGAGACAGCCACAGAGACATTTCGTAAAGGGATTTACCAGGGCAAAAGAGACTGTTCTTCGTTACGTCCAGGGAGACAATAACCTCCCGATGGCAGTCAACAGAGAGACACAGAAGTGTTTCACCAAATGACGTGGAGATGTTCCCGTGCAAGAAAAATGCACCGATGACCTACGGTGCACAGCGTTCCAAACAACAAGGGATGGCAAACGAACACCATCAAGGGAAGATAGAGGATTCCTGAGGCTAACTGTCGAGGAGCTCTCTAAAGACGGACTAGGCAGTTGGGTGACTCCGCTACCATTCCATTCACCAAAAGGACGCTTCCCAAACAATGGAGAACATGCCATCTCTAGGTTCACTTCGCACCTCTGCGACCTACAAAGGGGACCAGAGACCAAAAACAACCTTGTGGCCTTCATCCAAAAGATATTCCTTACCGGCCACACAAAGCCAGCACCTCTAATGGAGGAAGGTGAAGAATGTCGATACCTCCAATCACCTGGGGCCTACCACCCTCAGGAACCCGATCAAATCCGGATAATGTTCAACCCCAGCACTCAGCTTCAGGGAGTCTCTCTGAGAGACGCCCTCTTTACTGGACTAGATTCGACAACCAGTCTTCCAGAAGTGTTGCTCCGCTTCCGCAAGGAACCAAACGCCATCTCCTTCTGCCGAACGCCAGGTGATAGAGCGACAAGCTACCATGACTGGCGCACTTACAAAGGGATGTGCTCTGTGGATAAAACTACAGAGAAAAAATAACTGTTTTCTCACAAGGCTAAAAGGAAACAGTGCCAGAGACTCTTACAAAAGACATTGCGTTGCATCAAGCTAACCAAGAGCTGTGCATCCACCCGGCTTCCCTTACTGGAAGGTTGGCCAAAGGACTTTGACGCTAGCTGTACCGGCCGGTATCACCTTGCTATGAGAATATGGACCTTTGCATTGTTATATTATGTTTGCATTGCACATATGTTCCACATAGCCTGTTATATAGTGGTATCTACAGATACCAGACGGGGAGTGTCATGGAACAGGTATACCTCTGTCCGCACTTCTGTTTCACCCCCCTTTTTCTTGTAGCCCTGCTTGTCATCTTTCTTAATGTCAGCTGTATGTGTTTGGTGCTGCACACAAACATAGTGCTTGTGTGGTAAATGCAGTGCCATTTCCCCTCTCCTAGCAGCTTGCTGCATTAAAGATGTAACATTATTGCTACATGTTGTAGCTTCCCCAGACACTCCTGTGAGTTGCCATGGCAGCCTCAGCCTTTCTCTCTAATGGGCTAGTCTGCTTTCTCCCCCTCTGCTCTGCCTACAGATGGTCTGTCCCCAGACTATCTTACCACCCAGCATACATTGCTTCTTCCTTTCCACCATTCCTCTGGACTCGTGAGTACCTCGCTGTAACCCCTGTAATGGTGCTGCAGGATTATCTTTTCACCTCCCTTTACTACTAAGCACACACAGAGATTTAGACCTACACCTCTACACAAGATACTGTATTTCCCTGCTTTCTTCAAAATAAAGTAAGAAAAGAAACAGACCTTGTCGTGCTTGGAAAAGAGGGCGAGTTGACACTATCTGAGCTAAGTCATCACCACGTGACCCTCTGGCTTCCAGAATAGTAAGCATGTTAAATGTTAAATTTCATGACATTACAATTAGAAAAAAACTGAATACGTTTGGTTTGCATGGAAGGGTTGCCAGGAGAAAGCCTCTTCTCTCTAAAAAGAACATGGCAGCACGGCTTAGGTTTGCAAAATTGCATCTGAACCAACCACAAGACTTCTGGAACAATGTCCTTTGGACAGACGAGACCAAAGTGGAGATGTTTGGCCATAATGCACAGTGAAAACCAAACACAGCATATCAGCACAAACACCTCATACCAGCTGTCAAGCACGGTGGTGGAGGGGTGATGATTTGGGCTTGTTTTGCAGCCACAGGACCTGGGAACTTTGCAGTCTTTGAGTCGACCATGAACTCCTCTGTATACCAAAGTATTCAAGAGTCAAATGTGAGGCCATCTGTCTGAAAGCTAAAGCTTGTCCGAAATTGGGTCATGCAACAGGACAATGATCCCAAGCACACTGGCAAATCTACAACAGAATGGCTGAAAAAGAAAAGAATCAAGGTGTTGCAATGGCCCAGTCAAAGTCCAGACCTCAACCCGATTGAAATGCTGTGTCGGGACCTTAAGAGAGCTGTGCATAAACAAATGCCCACAAACCTCAATGAACTGAAGCAACGTTGTAAAGAAGAGTGGGCCAAAATTCCTCCACAACGATGTGAGAGACTGATAAAGTCATACAGAAAACGATTACTTCAAGTTATTGCTGCTAAAGGTGGTTCTACAAGCTATTGAATCATAAGATATACTTAGTTTTTCACACATGGCTTCTCCATTTTGGCTTTATTTTTGTTAAATAAATCATGACATGGTGTAATATGTCATGTGTTGTTGTTTATCTGAGGTTGTATTTACCTAATTTTAAGACCTGCTAAGGAACAGATGATTGTTATTATGTCCTGATATGTAAAACCATAGAATTCAAAGAGGGTGTACTTTCTTTTTCACACCACTGCACATATATACAAGGGCAATATGCTAATTTGCTAAATTCATCTTTCATCTTTAATCCCTGACTGATATCACCCAGTTTATTGGCTCCATTTCCTCTCTGAATGAGAAGAGTGAGCTGCTAGTTCTTGGGGATTTCAACTTCAATTGGCTTGACCCTAAAAACCACAAAATCCAGATACAACTCAAGTCACTTAACCTATCACAACTCATTTCCCAACCCACACGGACAAACCTGAAATCGCAAAAACATTCCTTGCTAGACTGGATTCTCTCCTCAAACCCCAGCAGAATCCAATCCTCTGGCATCCTTCCTGATATTTTCAGTGACCATGCAATAGTGCACTGTGTAAGGAAAATTAAACTGCCCCATTCAAGCCCTAAAGTTCTCCTCACTAGAACATTTAAAAACTTTAACCCACAACAGTTTCTGGATGACCTTACCAACTGCCCATGGCACAGAATTGATTTAATTCCCGACCCTGATTATGCGCTCGACTATTTCCAATCCGAGTTCTTAAAACTCTGCGATACCCATGCTCCACTACGCAAAATAAGGGTACGGGGGGTCCACCTTCCATGGGTTACAACTGACCTTATTGCACTCTACCAGCTCAGGGATACCTTGTGGAAAAGCTACAAAGTAACTGGCACTACCAAGGATCTCAATCACAACAGATGTCTGCGGAACATGTGCACAAAGCACGCAAAAGCACAATATTACTCTGACAATCTTCACCAAAATACATCAAACCCAGCTAACTTCTGGAAGGTTATCAACAATACATTCCAGCCTCCTAACCACCAACAACCAAGTAATATCACTAAGGGGGATATTACTCTGACAAACCCCATTGACATTGCAAATGCTTTCAGTGATTACTTTGTGGGGTGTGCCACTAACTTATTAGCGAAACGCAGCCCAAACCACAAACCTGAATCTCATCCTCGGAGTGCCCACATAGCCCCACCCCCTCCCAACACTGCCCACAACTTTTAATTTGGCCCAGTATCTGAAGAGGAGATTACACAAGCGCTCCTCAAACTAAAACTAAGCAGCCAATGTGGACCTGACTTACTACAATCTAAGTTCCTACGACTTAGTGCCCCAGCCATTGCCAAACCAATTGCTTGCATAGTCAACTCTATCCTGTCTGCAGGCCACATCCCTAAGACCTGGAAAACTGCCAGAGTTGTCCCAATCTTCAAAAGTGGGGACAAAAACACTGTCTCAAACTACAGGCCAATCTCACTTCTCCCAATTCTAAGTCATGGAAAAATGTTTACACTGCCAATTAAGTGATTACTATACCAAGACAAATTTCCCTAGCCAATTCCAATCTGGCTTTCATCCCAAACACTCCACCGTAACTACCCTGCTAAAAGTTTGCAATGAAATCCAGTGTGGAATGGAACGGGGACAACTCACTGGTGCAGTATTCATAGATTTTGCAAAGGCTTTTGATACAGTTGATCATGCTATCCTGCTCAACAAACTCCAGAGCTCTGGAATAGGGAAGCATGCTTTAAACTGGTTTCAGTCCTACCTATCAGGAAGATCCCAACATGTGTCCATCTCAGGCTCTAACTCCAACCCCCTGGATATCACCTGTGATGTCCCGAAAGGCTCTGTTCTGGGCCCCCTACTCTTCCCAGTGTTCATTAATGATCTTCCCACAGCTTGTAAGGAAGCCTCAATACACATGTATGCAGATGACACAATCCTATATGCACACAGCCATAGCCTCTCTGACCTTCAACACATATTACAGTCTGACTTTTTGAGACTCGAAAACTGGATTTCCCACAACAAACTGTTTTTAAACACTGACAAGACTGTAACAATGGTATTTGGGACCAAGACTAAATTTGTAAAGCTTCCAGCAACTGAGCTCCTGATTAGAACAAATGCTAACACCACCCTAACCCCTGTCACTAGTTTTAAATACCTGGGCTTATGGTTTGACTCCCACTTAACATTCGGAATGCACATTGATACCCTGACAACCAAGACCTATGCGAAACTAGGGGTACTTTACAGGAACAAATCCTCCCTAAGTCTCCTGGTCAGAAAGCGTATCGCACAGCAGATGCTAATGCAAATTATTGACTATGGAGACATAGTATATGGCTCGGCACCTCAAACCCACCTTAGCAAACTTGACACCCTCTACAATTCAATTTGTCGTTTTGTTCTCCAATGCAACTACAACACACATCCCTGTGAAATGCTCAAAGAACTAGATTGGTCATCACTAGAGTCTAGGCGCAAAGTTCACTTTTCCTGTTTTGCCTTTAAATTCTTTATGGGCAAGCTACCCAGCTATCTGAACAAGCTCCTCACCCCTACCACATGCAGCACCTATCACCTGAGATCAGACTCCAAAAGACTGTTCATGGTCCCAAGGCTCAACAAAATATCCGGTCGTTCCTCCTTCTCTTACCATACACCCCAAAACTGGAACAACCTACCAGAGACTCACATCCACCACCAGCTTAAGTTCTTTCAAATCTAAGGCTGTCTCACATTTTAATCTGGTCTGTAACTGTTTCATATGCCTATAATATATATTTTCTTTAACTGTGCATGCAATGTCTTTTATATAATGTATACCCTGTTCATTTATGTACCTGTATTTGTAACCATGTATTATTTGTCTTAACTCTGTGCCCAGGACATACTTGAAAACGAGAGGTAACTCTCAATGTATTACTTCCTGGTAAAACATTTTATAAATAAATAAATAGAGCGCACACACCATGTTTCGCCCACCGCCCACTATCTTGTGCATTTTTTATTATTATTATTATTATTAACTCTTTGAGGCTTGACAAAACGTTTCGTAGGGAAAACGAATTACAATTTTGTGCATTATTTTTGCATCCCTACTAATTATTTCTACTAATTATCCCTACTAATTATTTCTCCTATACAATGTCTCCACTAAAGATGTTTGAATGTTTTTTTCCAGATGAACTACTGTATAGCACATCAGCCTGAAGCCTAAATCTGTATGAGGGGCACTAGTACTGCTTTAGTGAGTCTTCCCCTTGTTTTTTCTGGCACCATCAGTGGGACCTCCTTCTTGTAACTCAGAATAACTAGACACCTCTCTAGTTTGCTCTAGGAAGGGGCCGACAGTACATAACTCTCAAAGTATCCTAAAGATTGCCTTACAGATCTAAGAATGTGTGTGCTGAACTATGAAATCACTAATACATTAGTCTTTTGAAGATGTGTTTGAAATATGCCTAAACTGTATCTAATTTTTAACAGTCTGTGTGGGTAACAGCTGACATTGATTAGAAGAGCTATGTGCTATTTAGCTATTTCTATTATAAATTAGACTTAAATGTAAGAAAAATTCAGTGTTAAAAACAAGTGGCAAAATTATTCAGCAACAGATGGAGACCAATATATCTGCTGTATAGTCTCAAGCTTCAAGTACATAAAAAAAAAAAACAACAAAGGCCAAATTTGACTCACAAAAAGTGTCAATATCTGGGTACAGCATCTGAGTGTAGAAACAAAGTTTGTTAGTGGACAAAAAAAGAAAAAGCAACTCACCAAGCTTGTGTGTAATACAGTGTGAATCAGAGGTAGATTGGGTGCACAGGTTATGCACTTCATTCTGTTATAGTGCCTGCGGTAGGATAAAGAAACAACAACCATTATCACATGCAGATATGTAGTTCAATATTCAGTAGTCGTATTGGTCCTGGAGAAATATAGATTCATTATTGGTTGTGATACATTTTAGCAGACCAATATTTGAGTTCTTCATTGAGTAAAGTAGTGAAGGATTGAGAAGGAATTAGTATAATTGGACCAACATATAGCTTTTTTAACCATACAGGGTTCTGAATCAGGCGTTGGAGAAATAGAGAAATATAAGGTATATCTGCAACATAATGAAGAGATGGTATCTAGTTACAATGGATTGGGAGAGGATGGGAGATATTATGACATGGTGAAGACTGGAAGGCTAGTGTGAAAATGTAGAGGAGGCTTAAAAGCTATTGTATTGTTGGCACTCCAAAGTGGTTTCAAAAGTAATCATGTTCTATTTATTACAAAAGAAAAACAAATAATGTAGTCAACATTTAGAAAAATATTTAAAATAACTTTAGGTAAAATATTAAAAATAAAAAAGCATTAGATATGGTATGCAAATAGAAGATAGGATTAGGTGTACATACTCAGTTCTTCAGATATTACCCTCCTAACAAATAGAAAATGAGCATTACAGTCAACATTTTAACGATATCCCTACAAAAAAGGCCTGGTGATTCAGTCAAAATGATTTAGCCACTGATTGAGGGTCTCCCCAAATCCTGGACTGTTGGTAACCCATGTCCCAAGCATAGACAGGTATATATAGTCCTTCCCACTATTGAAGAGGCTTCTTGCTATTGTCTGCAGGAATCTACATTCTCAGACCACATAACAGGGTACAAAATAAGCAACAAGGGATGGGCTGGACCGCGAACCTTTGTGAAAGCACTCAACAACTCACCGGAATGATGTAAAAATAAAAAAGATTTATTAGACTACATGTTTAAAACAAAAGACATACTGGAACAAAAAACATCATTCCGGTGAGTTGTTGAGTACTTTCACTAGAGTTCGCAGTCCAGCCCATGCCTTGTTGCTTTTTTTGTATCCTGTCCGGATTGTCATGATGCGCAGCAGCACTGCAGGCTTCAGCTCACGACCTGTGTACACCTTGTTTTGGGGAGACGGTGCCAAATCCAGAGTCGCCATACTCTGTACCACGATAACGGAGGAGACGGACAACGAACACTAACTCGGACTGGGGCTTCAGAGGTAATTTACTCTTTCCTCTGTTGTACATACCCCCTACAGTACCTAGTGTTCCAAGTAGGACAATTACTTCTTCCTGGAATATACCTCTGTTTACTCTTATCTCCCACATCTCAAACATTGGATGTAATCAGTCCCTACCATATTCCACTTACCTGCATTCCGCAGCTGCTGCCAAGACTCTAACTATATGACTGTGATATAGTACAATACTGTGGGACTATACTCAGTTCCATTTCAAGTATTTTTGAGCTATGAATGGCAGATTTGTTTCACATAACAGGGTAAACCAGGAATTATACCGGGAAGGTGTGTGTGTGTGTGTGTGTGTGTGTGTATATATATATATATATATATATATATATATATATATATATATATGTATGTATGTATGTATGTATGTATGTATGTATCTATCTATCTATCTATCTATCTATCTATCTATCTATCTATCTATCTATCTATCTATCTATCTATCTCTCTCTCTCTCTCTCTCTCTCTCTCTCTCTCTCTCTCTCTCTCTCTCTCTCTCTCTCTCTCTCTCTCTCTGTCTGTCTGTCTGTCTGTCTGTCTGTCTGTCTGTCTGTCTGTCTGTCTGTCTGTCTGTCTGTATGTATGTATGTATGTATAGCCTGGCCTTCGGCAGCTATTGCTAATTCTGGGCCTTTCCTCTGTCAGTCCTGTTAGAACAGGCAGTGGAAAGGTTAATTCCTCCAGTTGGCCTGTTTGTGAGTTTCAGCTCTGAAGTATTGTAGCAATATTCAGAGGCGGCCTAAGCAACCTTTGAATGTGTTAATCCAAAGGGTGGATATGGGTTGGAACACCCCCTGATGTGTGTGTGAGCCAATCGGTATCCAGCTTTGAGTTGTAATGATTCAAAGCTAGAAACACTCCCTGAGGATATTCAAATTGAGACATATTCCCAAATTCAGTTAGTGATGAGTTAGTCTTCAGAGAGATCTGAGAGAGATAGCAAGCCAAGAAGAGTTCTCTCCCTCCTGCCCCACCTGGGTGAGGAGGGAGGGGAAGTTAAGCTGCCATGAGCAGAAATGCAGAGAGCCAGATCAGGCCTATGATGTTCTGCTGTATGCTGTGTATGCTGCTCTGAATAAAGAACCACAGAAAGAAGCTGCTGTGTGTATCACTGTTCCTGGTGTGAGGAGAATGGAGTGTCAGTGGGGGTCTCTCCTCTGGAGATCCCAGGGGATCCCTTCTGGCTGGAGGCACTGCACCACCCAGAGAGAGCAAGGTAACCTGTCCCACATCACCTCCTGTCCCTGTCCTGGTTCTCCCCACAACACCGCGGAGCCCTCAGCCCTCCTGTTTGCCAGCAGGTCACAGCACCCAGACCACTCAGAGTGACCAGAAGGAGTGTACCCCCAATCTCATGTTGGGTGGGGTACCATAGAAGGGTTACAATTGGAGGCGCTGCTGAGATATATATGAGGACTGCTCCCCAGGACAGGACAGGTTTTTCAACGGGACAGGTTTTCAATGACAGAGGACCATGCAGCAGTTTCAAGGAAAAACTTTGTATGCAGCACAGACCAGCAGCCATAGACTCTGCCGTGAGGGAACCCCTCCTTGAAGCTCCCCCAGGGAGGGGGTTACCCTAATGAAGAAGACCTTGCTGTGGGACTATTCCTGGTGGCTATGCACCAGGGAGCGTACGTCTTTACATGCACTTGAAGGGGACAGAGGCTGCTCTATGATTGCATAGGGACCTTTGTGCACCCATCTACATTACCAAGAAGAAAATAGGGGCCGGTTCCTGAGGCTTCACCAGGGAGCTGGCTGCCTATTAATGGCACTGCAGCAGGGGCGACTGACCTGAGGCGTCCCCAGGGAAGTGTGGCCACCCTCCTGTACCCACAGCGGAGAGTGAGGGGGACAGGGAACTCTGGGGATTACGCCTATGACCCCTGTGCACCCCATCTAAGAAGAAAAGGGAGGCAGGTCCCTGAGGCTTCACCAGGGAGCTGGCGGTCCCTTAATGGCACTGCAGTTGGGGCGACTAACCTGAGGCGTCCCCAGGGAAGTGTGGCCACCCTTCTGCACCCCACGACGAAGAGAGAGGTAAGGGGGCAGGGACTACAAGAGAATGTCTGTAGGTCCCTGTGCACCCAGCAGTAAGAGTTACTGCCGTCCCTGTGCGAGGCGTTCCCTGATGCTACCCCAGGGTGCGTGATACTCAAAGATTTCAGGGACAGAAATGTATTTGTGGCTCCTGAATGCAAACGGAGACCCCACTGTGCTGGACTATGTTCAATCTGGCGTTTCCTGCTCCTACAGGGATCTCATGTATTTTGTGCTTTCAAAATGGCGGCTCCAGCTCCTCTGGGGGCCGCATGGACTCTCTTTGTGCTCAAAATGGCGTTTCCCGCCTTACCAGGGAAGCCATGTGCTGTTCTGCAAGGATTTCTGCATTTTGCAAGCTTGTGCTGCTCTTCAGCTTGCAAGAAAGTGCGGGAACTGTTCAAACCCCTCCCACTTTGCTTGTTCTGGATTGGACTATCCTATCTACCAGGGGGAGGAGCTAAGTGTTCCACGGAGCAACAGGAAGTGAGGGGCCAGATGCACTTCCACTTCAAACACTGGTGGTTGTGTCTGCCAGGCTGCCTTGCTTGCTCCTCTATGAGAGACTGGGCCTGTGTGCTGAGAAGGCTGTCAGCAGCACAGAGGCTGATGACATCACTGAGGTCTCTAACATTACCTCCACCGTACCCGAGTATGCTGTGGAGCTGTCAGTTCCAGTAACTGTTGCTGGTGCCTTCCATCTGACCCACACTGCCAGCGTGGGTGCTCCACCACAGAGGTATCGGCCGATGCCTCCCACGTACCCGATGCGGCTGGGATCTGCCCTGCTACTCATGGCGGTGAGCTGCGTATCCTGTCTACAGACCCCCGCTGGGATCAAGCCCAGAAAGCTGCAGAGCTGTATCTGCGGCGTCAGCAGGAGAAGTGCCGGCCGGCACCACCCCTGATGACTGCATCGACTACCATTGCTACTCCACCACTGGGAGCTAACATGGCCGCTGAGTCGCCCGGCCGGGTGAGCTCCAGAGAGATCCAGGCCACTCCGGTGAGTAATACCCTTTCGGTTGATCCTTTCCTCCTGACATGCAGGGAGTGGAAGAAGTCCCGGGAGGCCCTTCAGGCCCAGGCGCTGGCTGAAGCCCGCTGATGTAAGAGCATAGGGAGGGGCAAATTGAACTTGACCCAGGACTGTGCCATTGCTCCTCCCGGGGAGAGTGCCCTGAACGTGCCCCTAGAGACTTTGGTGCTGGCCCCTTGTCACCGGAGGCCCCAGTCCCTGAGTCATCTGCCCCGCATTCCCCATCCAACACCAGTCCCAAAGTGCGACCCTTGACCCCCAGGCCCTCTTCACCTGGAAGCCCCGTGGCTCCCTATAGACAATATGATTTTATGTCTGTTATGCAATTGGAAGGGTCTGTGCATTGGGGGGATTGTGATGATGAGGGGATAAGTTCAATGCAATCTGAAAATGTTTTGTCTCCTGTCATAGAGGAGGCAGAAGGGACCCCTGTATGGGTAGGTCCTATATTCTGGGTGCTGCCGGGTACTGCTACTGACAGAAGCTTGGTGACATTTAGTAGAGCAGCCCGAGTAATAGTTCATAGGTTCAAAAAGATGGGCTATGAGTTCCCATATCTACCTAATGATACTGGGAGAATGATCAGGAAGCCTGCTCATTACTATTAATGTGTTCTATTACTGCTGTAGTAGAAATGGTTCTGTTTAGTTAGTCACTGTATTGCCATGTATCTGTGTCCATGCAGTAGTGAGTATGTCAGTTCTGTCAAGCTGGAGTGCATAGGAGTTATTGCATTTCAGCTCATGTAATTTACAGGTGTTGCTCAGCAAGGTAAGGGTTATACCTGCTGCAGTCCAAGCCGGGACGGTTGGAGTTTTACCAGAGGGAGTATATAGCCTGGCCTTCGGCAGCTATTGCTAATTCTGGGCCTTTCCTCTGTCAGTCCTGTTAGAACAGGCAGTGGAAAGGTTAATTCCTCCAGTTGGCCTGTTTGTGAGTTTCAGCTCTGAAGTATTGTAGCAATATTCAGAGGCGGCCTAAGCAACCTTTGAATGTGTTAATCCAAAGGGTGGATATGGGTTGGAACACCCCCTGATGTGTGTGTGAGCCAATCGGTATCCAGCTTTGAGTTGTAATGATTCAAAGCTAGAAACACTCCCTGAGGATATTCAAATTGAGACATATTCCCAAATTCAGTTAGTGATGAGTTAGTCTTCAGAGAGATCTGAGAGAGATAGCAAGCCAAGAAGAGTTCTCTCCCTCCTGCCCCACCTGGGTGAGGAGGGAGGGGAAGTTAAGCTGCCATGAGCAGAAATGCAGAGAGCCAGATCAGGCCTATGATGTTCTGCTGTATGCTGTGTATGCTGCTCTGAATAAAGAACCACAGAAAGAAGCTGCTGTGTGTATCACTGTTCCTGGTGTGAGGAGAATGGAGTGTCAGTGGGGGTCTCTCCTCTGGAGATCCCAGGGGATCCCTTCTGGCTGGAGGCACTGCACCACCCAGAGAGAGCAAGGTAACCTGTCCCACATCACCTCCTGTCCCTGTCCTGGTTCTCCCCACAACACCGCGGAGCCCTCAGCCCTCCTGTTTGCCAGCAGGTCACAGCACCCAGACCACTCAGAGTGACCAGAAGGAGTGTACCCCCAATCTCATGTTGGGTGGGGTACCATAGAAGGGTTACATATGTATGTATGTAGATAGATAGATATACATACACATGCGCACGCGCACACACACACCTAAAGTCAGTTGTTTACCCCACTAGGACCACCACCTTGTTAAAATGGTAACAACCAACTATACCTTTGATTACTCCATACTATACCAACAACATAGTAGGCCCTACTTAATAGGGTACTTTATCATATATACACAAAATCCTGTAAACTTAGATGTGCAGGTATGTAATGTAGCAAATGTTAGCAAAATTGTCATGGACCAAAGTTACTAAGAAGTGCTACTCCATAGCACACCTTCAATACTAGAAGATACCTTACAGCTCATTTGCTTGAAGGGGCCGAGAAAGACGTCTTCTGGAATAACACTTCTTAGTAATCCTGCCCCATGTTCTATATTCTCCTGCATGTTTTAATGTATTTCTTAAGCAGCAATTGCACCAATGAGTGTACAGAATGTGTCTCCAAAGGCCTGAGGTTTGTTGGCCTCCTCTAATTCACATAGCTGGCTACACTAGTGATGCCCATGCTGCACTTGCCCTTGCATCAATCCCTATGAAACCCTAAGGCCCTTATTCTGTAAAGTGTGATAGCACAGATGAAAAGCCCCATTAAAATAAACAGGACTTCTCGTGCGACATCTGCGCTATCACACCTTACAGAATAAGACCCTAAGAATCAACATCCCTTATTTGGAGATAACTTAATTTACCATAACTCACTCAAGCCTATTCATCAGCCAATGTTGTATCCATTAACACAGCTTAGAAGATGGTTCAACTAGTTTTACTGAAATCTAGATAAGTTGCACCTAAAACCGTTGGAGGAATAATATTAGTAATTGTTTCATGTTCAGACAGTATGGCTAATGTGTTATACATTAGAATCGAAGCAATCTCAATATTGTATCAAACTGTAGTATCAGGGGGCCGTGGAATGATCTGTAGGTGTGAGAAAGAAAAGTTTGTGAAATAAGGTCACATGTTTAAAAGATCAGATAAGTAGGCTGCTTGACCTAGCTGCTTAACTAAGAGTTATTCTCCCTAGCTATTCAACTGAAATGGAGCAAAGGTTACCAATTACCTAGGGATGAAGAAAAGATGTAAAGATTAGCTTTCAGCTGCCACCTCACATTAGAATCGACCCATTTCCAGGTAGAATATCCAAACTAATATCTTGTTTTGACTATTTTTTATTGTGTTTCTATATCCACTATATTAGAGATTTTTATTATTTAAGAATTTAAATCACAGGTTTTAAATATGCTCAATCAGTTAACTGCATAGTGGAACACTCCAGAAATACTCCAGACACAGCTATTATCTCTTAATGAAGCCTCTTAATACACAGAGTACCATGCACCATGTATACACCAAATCTAGAACAACCTATTTATCAGTCTAACAGCATTACTGTATCAAAGAAAAAAACGTCCTGCTTATAAACAATAATTATACTTTCTCGTTGTACCTGTATTGTAATCTCAATCTGATGACATTCTTGCTCATGTAAAAACGTTAGTGGAATTGCTAAAAATAGAATTTGCTAATTTTCTAATTATAATGTATGTACTGTATGTCTTAATTTATATAGCAAAGGTATGTGGGTATGTAGCACACCAAAACAGTGCAAATAAATGCAAAAAATGCGATACTTGCGTACACTGCCGGAGCTCTTGGTTCAAGGATGGCCTATCTGCAGCAATCCAAGTACACAGCAACAGGAAAGATGATCCAGGGCTCCACGGGTTTTTAGCAAAATAATTTATTCATAATACATAGTGTATTATGAATAAATTATTTTGCTAAAATCCGTGGAGCCCTGGATCATCTTTCCTGTTAATTTATATAGCGCCATTAATGTACATAGTGCGTCACAGCAGTAATACACGTGACAATCATATAAATAATATAAATAAAACATAATGGAAGAAGTGCTTCAGACATAAAAGTAACATTTAGGAAAAGGAGTCTCTGCTCCGAAAAGCTTACAATCTATATGTAACGGGTGCTCCCTCTGGCCTGACCCACCCAATCTCATATTGGCCCGTGTAGTCTAACCAGTCCCCCATTACAAGGCGTGTGTGGTGGTGCACCTGCAAGTAACAGGACTCTTGAGTCTCCCGCTTGGTGTTATTAGGGGATGTCATCAGGACAGGTAGCTGAGGTAGTGGGTGCGAGTCCAACTTACTTCATGTGCAGCGCCTCCACCTCATCAGGATCTGTGCTTCCGCAGGGAGATGGTCCTGGTGAGGAACTCCTTCTTGGTGCCATCCACTGTTGAGTAATCTCACACTCACACAGTGGGGTTCTTTTTCTCAAGGACATCTTTATTGCATACAGGGATGTAGCAGACTGCCCCATGCAGCTGCCGGCTCTAGCCGCACATCTCTCCGTGATGTCCCTTTGCCAGGTACGCCCTCCCGTACTGAAGTGGGATTCCCTTTCTCCTAGGGAGATCACCGCTGTGCCAGGTCCCTGGACACAGTGTGGCGTAGACAAACTTAATCTATCACTCTGCTGCCGCTAGTTACTGCACTAGGGTCACAAAAGTGTTACTTCTTCTCGGTACCTTCGGGTTACTATTTCTTCACCAACAACCCCACTAACTGTCAGTGTTGTGCCCTTTATACTCCAGGGGGCAGGCGCATCTCTGAGGTCACTATCCAGGGACTCAGAGCATACAGCCACTCCCTTCCTTACACAGGGCACCACACAAGGGTGTGAGGGAAAACCTCCATAACTACTGTTGGCAGGCCTGTATTTACCAGGACTTACTGCCAACAGGGAAGATGTATGCAGTCATTATTATGCATGGCTACATATATATAATCTTTATATAACTTATTTATGTCTTTTGAAATGTCCTCTTATATATGTTCTTGTGAACATTCTGTGAAGGCATTATCATTGCATTCTATGATACATGGTGCAGTGTTTTGATAGAGAATATTGGCCAATGGACCAGGTTATATCTGTATTAATGTTCTTTCTGTAACATTTTCTTTCATATTACATTCTGTGATATAAATAATCTGCAGTTATATTCATATAAACAAATGGTATTGCAGGAAGGGAAATGTCTAAACCTAAATCACACAAAGTTCCGTTGATGCTAAATTCCTTTTTTTGCTTGCAGATGATATACTTGTTGCTGGGTGCTACGGCTACAGTATTGTTGCTGGTGTTGCTGATATTTTTCACTGGATTGTATTCTCCTTGGAGAGTCACCAGCTGCTGCTAATGAGTTGGGTCCTGTCATGTCACAGATCAGTAGTTTACCACTTCTGGCAAATTAAGCGAGAGTAAGGCAAAAAGAAATACTGGACCAGTCAGGATTGTTCACTGTCAGTCAGGCCTAACAAGTAAAACACAAATATATCAAATACTCAGACTGTTATGAGCACGTCTGTGAGGTTTTCTTTCTACCGTAGATGCAGTTTTGACCACAATGCCTCTCATTCATCAGAGCACTGGATGTATCTGAGGTTTTGCAGGCATCGGCTGTATACATTAGGGTAGATAGAAAAAAAACGTATGGAACACAGGCTTGTACTGATAACTTCTCGCCTCTTGCATACACTTTCTAGAAATATAGTTTTTTTAATAGGTTTGGCGTTCAGTACTCATTTGTTATGCTAATTTCATGTTTAATTTTTACTTTTTCAGGCTATTTTTGCTGCACATATTGATAAATATGCATGTGACCGCGTCTTGGAGCAGTCCTTTATTCCAGAGCTTTCTGTCTTGCTGTCCTTTTGTTTATGTATATGATACAGATGTAGCACTTCTACCCCCCCCCCCCTCTCTTGGAGATCTGACCTTTTGCGACCGGTGGTGTGGTGCATCATACCTGTTAGGCTCCAGGAGATGCTGAGGGTCCGCAATGGTATGGGAAACAGGACTGGCTTTCTGTCGTCATCAGGCTGTATTCTTATCTTGTGTGACACCTCCATTCACAACAGGCTCCTGGTGTACTGAGACAGCCCCCACTGTAAACATTTCTCTCATACCCCTACCCAATAGACTGAGACTTAGGTAAGGGTATATAAAACAAAATGGCTTCTTTATTCCTCCACTGCTGATTTTATACAACAGAGGTAGTATGCTTTCTCAAGCCCCCAGGCTTCTGGATGTGCCTAGGCCTCCTGGCAGAATTGAAGCCTTCCAAGCCTGCTTGGTATTTTCTTCAGCCCCCCTGAGGGGGCTGAGACACGTTTCAATCCCAAGGGGGAGAGACCCAGACTGACTATAATTTGGAATGGCTTCCTCTCTAGTGCAGAGGGGGAGGGCACAAGGTCTGCACCCAGATTGGCTGCACACAGACCATGTTCCACCTCCACCCTTGTCACTCAGGGAGGCTGCCAGAGGGTGGGGAAAACCCAAGATGATAGCCTGCCACAGCCTGCAGCTACCAGGACTTACATGACAGGGGGGTCAGAAATATAGCCTGAACCAGCCATGGCTACACAGATATAGCATACTTTACTGCACGTCAGTGGGCCTGATCCTTTTTTTGCATGTGTCTAATGTTATTAAATTATGTCTGGTCCAAATGACATGTTGTGTGTGTTTTCGACTGCAACCTGCCAATTGGAACAATAACGGCTGCTGCATCTGTACTTATCATTTGAATATTGTGACTTGTCTTGCATTTCTTACTTTCACTTGAGGTTGAAATACTAACTCAGGTTTGGGGTGTATTATACCTTCTGTCTTATGTTTCAAGGGGAACCAAAAATAGGCAATTTGTATTGATTTCATCTATTGGACTATGCTTATAATGCATGGGTGGGCAATTCCAGTCCTCAAGGGCCACCAATAGGTCAAGTTCTCAGGAAATACCTTTCCTCGACTGTGCCAGGACTGGAGTTTCCCACCCCTGTTCGAATGCCTTATGATTATTCAGATATTTTTCATTCTGTTACGGTTACCCCTTCTCCTCTGTTAATCGATTTGCAGCTCCTCTTGTCTTAAACCAGCATAGATATTAGTATGCTGCTTTAGTGAAGGGTTTCAGGTGTCAAATCAATATTAATGTAGAATTAGTCCAATTTTTTAACAAATGCTTCAAAAACAATGAAATTGCTATTTCTGGTTATTTTAAAAGTATTTGTTTATTTATGTGTATTTACTTTATGAAAATATAAATTTAGACATTTTGATTCTAAATGGACAGGATGTGTATTGCTGTCTACAGGAATCAATCTAACAAAATAACAATTTAACAACAACATTTTAAAACTGGTGTGAAAGAAATATAAACTTGAAAACTCCCTAAAGGAATCTTGTCATTTTATAAGATTTTAGAAGATGACAGGTGTCTAAAACCCTAAGGGCCATGATGGGATTTTTATGAAACATGTTTTTTTCTCCCAGTGGGCATTTTGGTTCCCATACTTGTGTTACAATGAAGTAGCTAGCATTGCCTTACATACTATGAGTCATTAAATAGATCCATTGTCTTTAACTTTCAGGAAATGGAATAAGAACAATCAAGCAAGAGGACAAAAACGCCTGGGGCAGCAGTAACTCTTGATCTGATTTCATTTGGGTAAAAATCCAGGAACTAAGCAAAGCACATGAAATAACATGTTTAAATACCTGCTCTTTCACAATGAATACATAGACGGCAATGATACTTTACTCCACTCTTGTGCACTCATTGATGATATCACAAGATAACAGATATAACGATACCTGATAGGAAGGTAATCTCCCTAACATAAAAATAATGTCAGTCCTCACTCTAAATTAAATAGAAGCTGTCAATACTATCAATTAGAGCTTCATTTCACCGTTTTATATTTAAACTGCCAGAAGACAGATTTCTGACACGACTGCATAATAGCAAATAGAAAATATTCTTTAATATCCTCATAGCAATTCAGGCTGAAGCATGTTAGTTGTATGGTAATATGTGAGTTACTGAAGTTTTTGTTTTGAGTTTGTATACATTTTGCAATCTAAAAGAAGACCATTTATATAATTCCCTAAAATGAGCTTCATTATTGCTAATATAATCAACAGGAATATTTCAACAAACATAAGTATATTCTGCCACAAGTCCTGAATTGGTTCATTCATGAACTAATGGTTATGACATGTTTAATAGAATACACGAATGATTTGTTTTTAAAAAAAAAACAAGAAAAAACCCCAGACACGTATAGATATTTTAAAATGATTCTAAATGGTTTCCTGGCAGTGCATGTAAACATTGTAACTTGATTTGTTTGGGTAGGTTTTAGTGCCATTATATTTGCTTTATCCCTCCCTTGCACTGTTCTCTGTCTTTTTAGTTAGTTGTGTGAATAAATCTTCTTACTTATATCAATGGAGATGTGTGAATGTCTTCAAAATGCATTTGCAAAATTGTTTACTCCTTGTGTCTTTTTTCGATTTTTTGTATGCATTTCATTTTGCAAAAAAAAAGTATTTGATGCGAAAACGGCAGTTTATAACATTTAGCAAAACTGGAAGTATGTAAAGTGATTACATTTGCTTCTGTGTTTGGTCTGTGAGCGGAAGTAGGGGAGTATTGGTGTGCGAGCAGAAGTATGGGAGTGTTGGTGTGTGAGCAGAAGTAGGGGAGTGTTGGTGTGTGAGAAGAAGTAGGGGAGTGTTGGTGTCTGGGCAGAAGTAGGGGAGTGTTGGTGTGTGAGCAGAAATAGGGGAGTGTTGGTGTGTGAGCAGAAGTAGGTGTCACGCCTGTATGCCCGCAGACCTGGCAATACCCCAATACTGAGGTGGGAACGGTATTACCACACACCCACAGCAGTGGGACAAGCCCGGAGTGTGGTAGGCCGTTGCTGGGCCTGTTGGAAGATAGTTAGTAATACTTGCAACGCTTTGGTGGTATAGCGTAAGAATAGTGGTGTCCGTGCGCCAGAGTCCAGGGATCCAGAAAGCAGAGTAGTCAAGTTCGTAAGCCAAGTCCAGGGGTTACAGAGGTCAGCAAGGTAGAGTTCATCAGCAAGGTAGAGTTTGTCAGAAAGGTAGAGTTCGTCAGCAGGGTTCAAGGGCAACAGAGAGCAGGGTAGTCCAGGACGAGCAGGGGTCAAACCAGGGAAATCCAAAGATAAGCAAGAGCAGGAACAGGCTGGAACATAGAGAGAGCAAAGCATAGGACTGCACACACAGGGATAACAGAAGCTATGCAGAGCAATGATAGAAAGGACAGACAGGTGTTATAAAGGAGGGAACACCAATAGAAGAGAGAGGAGGAGCAGAGGGTTAAGTGGGAGACAGCAGGGATAGGTTAGGAGGAGAAGAGGAGGAGACAGGGGCACCAGTCAGAGAGATTGCTTGCAGGGCATGGGAGGAGGAGTCAGGAGACTGAAAAGCCCTAGAAGAGGAGCGTGTGCGCGCGCCCTCTGTAATCTAAGAGTGCGCGCGCACAGGCTGCGTCACGAGGCGCGCAGAGCGCCGTGACGCGGGAACACCTGCGGAGGGGAATGGAGGAATGGAGGGAACAGGCACCATAGGTGAGGGAATAGGAGCCGATACTGAGGCGGCCTGGGAGCGGGGAACGTCACCGCAGGGGCTCGGGGACCACGCGGGTGCGCGGGTCTTGTGGGGCACGCGCCATGGTAAAGGGACGACATCAGAGGCTGCCGGAGAGGGACAGCAGTGGGTAAAAGAAGGGAGGTTGTCAGGGGAAGGGACAGAGAGGGTGACATCAGGGATACACGAAAGGGAAGGAATCCCCTGAACCGTCACGGTATCTCCCCCTTGAGGATCGATCTCCAAGCGATCCAGGCACGTTTTTTGCGGAAATTTTTTATGAAATTGTTGGAGTAGTTTTGGGGCATGGATATGACGTGCTGGTACCCACGAACGCTCCTCCGGACCATAGCCCATCCAGTGGACTGAGAGTCCATGCCAGTATGCGGCGGCGAGTGCCTCATCATTCCATTGGGTCTCAGCGGCAAGAGTTACGGAACTCGATTGCGTACTTAGCAGCAGATCTTCGGGCCTGTGAAATATGGAAGAGAGAGAATGCGGCTGTCTCGCGCCGTGCAAGAGTTTCAAATAATTGCTGAAATTCGCATCTGAACAAAGGATAATCTTGGGTTAGTTCGCTTTTACGTTCCCAGAGGGGGGAGGCCCAAGCGAGGGCGTATCCGGTAAGCAAGGCATAGATGTATGCCATCTTAGAACGACCAGTGGGAAACAGGGAGGGGGACATCTCGAATTGCATGTAATCTGAGAGTGCGCGCGCACAGGCTGCGTCACGAGGTGCGCCGCGGGAACACCTGCGGAGGGGAATGGAGGAACGGAGGAAACAGGCACCGGAGGTGAGGGAATGGGAGCCGATACTGAGGGCGCCTGAGAGCGGAGAACGTTGCCGCAGGGGCTCGGGGACAGCGCAGGTGCGCGGGTCTTGCAGGCACATGCCGTGGTAAAGGGACGGCGTCAGAGGCTGCTGGAGAGGGACAGGAGTGGGTAAAATAAGGGAGGTTGTCAGGGGAAGGGACAGAGAGGGTGGCATCAGGGATACACGAAGGGGAAAGAATCCCCTGAACCATCACAGTAGGGGAGTGTTGGTGTGTGAGCAAAAGTAGGGGAATGTTGGTGTGTGAGCAGAAGTAGGGGAGTGTTGGTGTGTGAGCAGAAGTAGGGGTGTGTTGGTGTGTGAGCAGAAGTATTGGAGTGTTGGTGTGTGAGCAGAAGTAGGGGAGTGTTGGTGTGTGAGCAGAAGTAGGGGAGTGTTGGTGTGTGAGCAGAAGTAGGGGAGTGTTGGTGGTGAGCAAGAGATGGAAATAAAATAATTTGGTATGGTTAGTTATAGTTGCTTACAGTTATTTTAGTTATAGATATAATAATTATTATAGTTATGTAGGTACAGTATTAGTTATGCAGATGTAGCAATAGACATAGTTTGTTCGTTAAAGTAAAATAGTTTGATAGTTATAATCAGTGTTCGATAAACCTATACATTTGCACGCCCCGGGCGAGTGGATTTAACATCGTCGCGAGCTCCTATTGGCCCAAGCAGCACACGTGTGGTACTAGATGGCGAGTAGATTTTTTTGTTTGGCGAGTAGATTTTTGGGTGATTTGTCGACCACCGGTTATAATCATATATTAGTTATAAATAGTATAGTTATGGTTTGTTAATTAAGTAATAATCCCCAAAGAACAAGGCATTACTGGCCATTAATGCCCTGGCTGGAAGAGTTGAAGCCGAGGGACTTTAACCCAGCCGAAGCATTATTGGCCAGTAATGCCCTGTTCTGAGGGGATTATTACTATGGTAGACTAAATGTAAACGATGAATGGTGAATGGTGCTCACAAACACATGTATGCTCTATTCTTTTGAAACATGCTCAATAAATGTCCAAAGTGCTTTTAGAATGTCCATAATTACTGGATCAAAATAAGAAACAATCCAAGGGAGAAATAGACCTAGTGGTGTCCACCTGACAACCACAATAATTGGCCCCAATGTATTTCTTCCCATGAGAATAGATGAATTTATAACAAACACTGGTTGTAGGTAAATATTACAGGGCTATTGCCCATTACCAAGCCAGTAACTCCAGGGTGTGCAGTCCCCGTAGATAGAGGCAAGAGATATAGAAGAGAGCAGGAGCACAGCCGAAATCCAGGGAAAAACAAATGTTTCAGGGCAACACCAGGTTCAATAAAAATATATATTTATTGCAGAATCAGCTCACAATGGTAGTGTAGAAACGTACCTACTTGTTTCGTCCAGAGGGAATTTATCAAGGTGTGAGCACACAATACAAATGCAAGCTTTTAAAAGACATAAATTCGCGCCACTAACCAATGTGAATGATGTCATTCGAGATACCCGAAACCGGGTCGCACTGACGGTAGAACTATTACCTCTCCCCCCAGTAATGTCACGCACCAGGCAGGAGGTATAACAATAGGAACGGTTTATTATCTCTTCGGTAAAGCACGGTAACAAGCAGGCTTCTGCCTGATGCAGTAACTCTCAGCTACCACTGAAGGATGGTCCCTGGACCGTTACTACAGGCAAAGGGCACCCACAGCCATCCTAGCTCTTCCGTGCCTCTCTAGCAGAGGCAGAGCTATGGTCCACACTCACTCTCCCCTGGAGGGAAGAGGACTGGAGAAGGCCCAATAATCAGCTTCTCCACCGTGTGACCTGCCTTCCTCAAGTGGGGAAAGGCACTCCTAAATTTGGGTGGCACCTGCCCTTAAGTACAGCCAGGAGGAGGGCATCAGGTCTGTCCCATGATTGGTCATGCCCAGTCCTGATGTCACCGCCTCCCGCTGTCACTCAAGTGCAGCTGCATGGCGGGGAAAAACTTCTGGCAAGGCCTGCTTGTACCAGGGCTTACTGCCAGGAGGAAGCAGACTAGTAGCCACAGATGGCATGGCTACACACACACACACCAAAACACATTGTGCAGCCCTCGTCCACCCTCTACACCCACTGAAACACACACACAAACACACACACACTGCAGCCCCCCTCTACACCCACAAACCACACTGCAGACACAAACACACCAACAAAACAGACTGCTTCCCCCTCTAAATCCACAAAACACACACCAGCAACCACCCTCTTCTACACCCACTGCAGCCCCCTTGTAAACCCACACATTGCAGACACACACACAAAACACTCTGCACCCCTCTTCCACCCACAAACACACACTCAAGACAAACTGCATCCCCCCTCTGCACCCACAAAACACACACAAACCAACAAAACAAACTCTGCCAGCTCTACATCCACAAAACAAACACCAGCAGCCCCCTCTCTACACCCACTGTTGCCCCCTGTAAACCCACCCACTGCAGACACACACACTAACAAAACTCTCTGCACCCCTCCTCCACCCACAAAACACACACTGAAGACACACACACTGCACCCCCCTCTACACACACACACACACACACACACACACACACACACACACACACACACACACACACACACACACACACACACACACACACACACACACACACACACACACACACACACACACACACACACACACACCAGACACACACCAACAAAACAGACTCTGCTGCCCCTCTACACCCACAAAACACACACCAACAGACGACACACATACCAATAAAACACTCTGCTGGCCCCCTTTACACCCACAAAACACACAACAGACACACAAACCTTTCCCCTCACTCTCTTTTGCGGAGCTCTCTCCAGGCAGGGTGGGGGAGGAGTCAGTGCCCTGTTGGTGGAGCTGATATCACTCTTTATGAATGAGAACTGAAAGCTGTTAAGCCGCTAAGGTAATGGAGCTGTTTTAATAACAATTTTAATACTAGTGTAGATGAGCAGGGGGTCTCCAGAGCAGAACCGCATTAATTTCAGGTCCGGGGACCCCCTGCGTCCCGAGATACAGCCCCCGCTATGGGGTGCCGGTATTTCCTAGGCTTTTAAATGTCTCGTGCCACATGATGGGGGAGTTTTTGGGTCTCCGCTGAATAAGTGTAGACTTCTTATTTCAAGTTGACACTCACAGGTAAGGGTGATCAAATAAAGCACAAAAAACAACAAAGAGTGATTACTATTCTTAAAGTGATAACATATTGTAAAATACAAAAGATTGAATCAAATATATTATATTATGATGTGTGCAAATACAAATAAAAAGGTTGAAACTCCCTGCTCAAACCATCTGGTGGGGCCTGTCTTCACTGGTCCCAAACGTAGAGATATGTTTTCACAATCCAGGGGGAGCATATAAAAAGGAGAGACAACAACAGCCATCTTTAAGTGTAGATGTATTATGATGGTGGGTAAATATCAGGTCTGTGTCTTAGCACTATGTTCTGCCTACTCACAAGATAGAGGAGATTATCAGGCACATAAACTGTGGCAATATGTAGTCTGGAATTCAAGACAAACTGTAACTGTAACAAGACATGGTGTCATGTGGGTGTACCTCGGTATTAAGAGAGTAAAAGCTCCATAGCACAGATCAATATGGAATAAAAATGTTTATATTTAAAGTATAAAAAATGCACTTACATAAATGCAATAATAAAAAGGAACATCACACTTACGAGTGTATTGGAGAGACTGCAAGTCACCCTGCTCCCCGCCCCGCCGTCTTGGGACGTCCGTCCGGTCTCAGGTGGAATCCCTGGGGTTAGTTCTCAACCAGCTGATGTTAACTGCTTGCTTCGCATCCTTGCGTCCCCCGGGAATGACGTCACTTTCTCGGCTTCTGCGGTGAGCTGGTAGTCTGTAGTTTGTCTCCTACTTGCTCAACTTGCTTCTATGCTCAAAGATAGAGGGAACCGCCCACTCTACGTGTTTCGCCCAATGTGACACACTCCTCATGAAGCCATGATTCGATTGAGCGAAACGCGTAGAGTGGTTCCATAGAGGGTGGCAAAGCCAATTCAGCCACATCCATGGCCTCTGCTACCTCCATGGATGATGTGTACAGTTGAAGACTGTCACGGGAGACCAGTACTTTTCACACTTTTAGCTTCCGGGATCAATTCACTAGGCAGAACAAGGTAGTAGAATAAAATGAGATTTATTCTTGTGAGACCAGCAGACATACAAATGATACACAGAATACAAGAAATAAACTCGTCTGGGGGGAGTCTCTAACCTCAAATAGGTGCATGGCGCCTACTTCAGAAGGCTTACCCAGTCCTTTCCACATCCAGGAACTCCGCAGTACTCTTTTTGGGAGAGATACTAGGCTATACCTGCTAACCGCAAGCATGGCAAAAGCTGGAACTTGGCCCCAATCTGAGAACTTGTCCTCAGCTAAGCTAGGCTTCTCCAACAACTCCGTACCAAGTGCTTTGCTATTCGGAGCAAAGCACTTTTGAAAAGCCTGCCAGTACTTCACCAGACCAAGTTAAAGATCATCTGGTTCCCTGATTGGCCAGTCCCCATACATAGACCTCGCTCTTCTATGTTTAACATGGAAGAGGGACTGGCGAGCAATCAGAGTATGGATAGTACTAGCAACAGCCAATCCGAGCTGGGGCTCATCTGGATGAATGCGTCAGAGGAGGGGGTGTGTCAAGGAGACTCAGGATGCTGGCAAGCAGGAAATTCGAACTGGCCAATGGGACTCGTGACAGCCCTTTACCGCCCGCTGGGGAGCATTTGTCTCCAAACCCGGTAATCTGCCCTTCCCCGCTCACTAAACGTTCTGACACCTTTCGACTTCCCTTCTCCTCTTTGACCCCACATTTCAATGCAGACATCCTGGCTACCTCTCTGATTAACAGGGCTCAGTTGGCAGTGAAGGCGGCAGTGCCTCAGCAGTGGCAGGTGTACCAGTGCATTTTCCTGCTGGTACCTATGTCAAAGTAGCCATTGTACTTTGGTTGTGAGCGGGCCTCAGGAGAAGGTAGTATTGAGGCTTTGCTGGCTGTTGCCTATTTGTTGGTGCCACATTTGTCCCCAGCTCCTTCCTCTGTGTCATTGACTTCACCTGATTCTTTCTGTATCATTACAAAAACTACTGAGGGTTCAAACACACAAGCCTAGCTGTTGCTTGTGTCCGGGTTGTCCGGGTTGCCGGAGCAGGACCCAGTTCTAGCCTGTTCTGGTCAGCCATGACATGTTTTTAATCTGGGTTCCTGGATCCATTTTCAGCTACTGCACCTCTACTGCTGTTATGAATGCTTGAGCTTGGGGATGTGGGGGTTCAAGTGGTGGAATCACAGGCAGGAGGAGTGGGTAGGGTAGCAGGTAGCCCTTAAAGCAGTGAGGAGGTCATGACTACTGTTAGGCCATCTGGTTCAGGGAGTGCAACAATGGCAATTGCAGAAGCTGAAGGTTACATTGGTGGTAGTGATTGTGGCTCTTCCAATAAGTTTAGAAAAGAGTGTCCTGGAGAAAGTGAGGCAGAAGAACATGGACGTGTCTCTCATCAATGGTGGGAGTCCCCATGCTTGCCTCCTTGGCATTCCAGACTCCTCCCCTAGCTCACAGAAATCACATGGGTACAGTGGCCTGTCTAAAAGAGCCACCAGAATGGTGTGGGCATACCTCCAGTTGCCCAGCCATGGCATGGTGAGTGACTCTATGATGGTCCACTGCATTATTTGTGTTGCAGCAGTACATAGTGGCGAATGCCAGGGAATGAGCAATATCCTGCAATATTTGATGAATCCCTGTGATATTTGGGATTGGCTGCATCAATGAAGCGCTGCATTGTGTCTCTCCAGTCATGATTATTTGGCTGTGGGTCATCGTGGAATAGGCACCCCCATTCCAGCCGATGGACACACCTACTCCTCCACAGCACACTAGTTTCAAGCGGGCCACACAGTTTACCCCTGCTTTGAGAAGTGACTCTGTTGCTTCCCCACATCTCCTCACCTATGGATCTTCTTCATTCTCCACCACATCCACCACCACCCCAGAGACAACGGTGCCAGTGAGTGAAAGAGAGACAAAATAGGTTACAGAGTGGGACAGGATTCGGTGCCACAGATCACCCATTGTTTCCCTTTGCTTGGTATGTGTGAGGGTACTTTGGGCACTTTGTTAGTGGCAGTGAGGCACTTATTGAGACTCTAACACAGACCATCAGGGAGCATGTGAGGGTTATCCACCCTGAGGAATTCTGCTTTACTGAACAGCGTTCGTCAGCGTTAGTCAGCCTCCATGTAAGCCAATGTTCTTGTCCCTGTAGTTGTGCCTCAGGTGCGCGATGATGGAGATTCTTCATCCTTTCCATCCTCACCTTGAAAGCATATTCATACTGTATGTGATATGAAAATTGCATCTAATTTCATGAATCATCAATCATAGACATAGTTAATAAAAACAAATAGTTTTTACGTATTACATTAGATTATTCACGTTTTTTATTTCATGGCTGCGTTATTCGCCTTTGGTTCAAATTCATATGCAATATGCCTAATTGCATCTATTTACATTTAAGTTATCAAAAATGTGACATATTGAATAATTATGAATTTCAAACAAACTCCTAACAATAACGCAGGCTTTATTGAAATCAAATACTGTGATTGATGATAAATGAAAATAGATCCAATCTTTGAAATAATTCTCATTATTGAATTGCGACTTGTTATTTATTACATTAGAGTAATAATGGTTCTGAATTGCAAGGTTGCGTTGGCCTTGTTGCAAATTAATATGCAATATGCGAAATTGCATCTACTTTAATTTATTATCAATGTAATGGAGTGAGGGGTTCAACTCCCTAACTGTCAGGATCACAGAACACAACCTACTGTAGCTATCAAGTCTACTACTGTGTTGTCAGTCTACTCCTGATTAAACCAAGGTTTAACAAGCAAGCAGGTAATCATGCCAGTGCTCAAAGAACTTGTGAGGAGACAGGTTCAGTTTCCCAGAGAAGTTACATGGGAACAGCTGGGACACAGTAACTACTTCACAGAGTCTCTCTGAAACCTTCCGAGGAATCAGGGTTTCAAATACCAGGAATGTTACCTGGAGACAGCCTGGACTATTTATCTCTCATTATTAAAGACCGGGACATTTTGCTGTCTGTGGGAGGAGTGGGTAGTGCACCTTGCCCGACAACCAGCGGGTGAGGCGCAGGCTACCTACAGGGCCATGGACAATATTGCAGCGCTAGACTACTCCCATGTCAATGCTGAAATCTTTGACCGCTTGTGTTTTAACCTTGGAAAACTACCAGCAACTTTACTGCGAGGAGAAGTACTGTATGTGCCCAATATGCGACCCCAAGCCCTAGCAAAGTATTTTCGGGACCTAAACTCATGCTGTTTAAAGCCAGACCTGAAGTCCAGTGGAGATTGTTGAACTGATTACCTTAAAACAGATTGTGTGGTTCTTGGCCCTAGGGGGAAGGGAATGGGTCTGTTAGCCCTCAGTCTGTACCCTTCAAGAGGCTAATGGAGAACTTTTTGGACTCTGAACTTTCCTATGGAGATGGTCTCCATACTGTGAGGTGGCGGCCATTAAAACTCCTAACAGTCCCGAGAATTGCTATCTTTCCTATGTCAGTCTAGAGGCTCTGGAACCAAAATAATGGCCCCTACTGGGTCGTATTCAGGACCCAGTAGATACCAGCAAGGAGTCCTGGGGGAGGATTCCGAGAGTGGACGGAAGACAGTGACTCACGTCATCCCTGAAACCGGTGCCTTGCTATTCGCGCAAGAGCACTTTTTAGTCCTTTCAAAAATCTCGCCGATGTTCTGACGCTGAGGATCTCCTGTTTTATTGGCTCAGGGGTTTCTTATAGTATTTTGGAGTTCATTCACAAAATACTATAGCCAATCACAGTGTGGGAACTTTCCTCTCAGCCAATCAGAGCGATTTCGGTCTCTGAAGCCGGGTGGGGAATCTGAATCTGCCAATAGACATGCTCAAGTTTGCCATCTTATTGAAACAAAAACAAGGCGCACAACGCACATAGTGAAGTAGAGTAAAATGTATTAATCTAATAAAAATATTAAGTTCTGCATACATCAAATGGTAAAAAACAAGCATTGGGTTAGTGGGCTTACCACACGCTGAGTCCACTGGATCGCTGCATGGCAGAACTCTTCAGTGGAAACGGTTGGAGCAGCAAGAGCACATCAGTAACCATCCAGCAGTAAAGCCTCAGTGGAGCTCTGTGCAGCACTTCGCTCGTCCGAGTGCCAGCATGTGGAGGGTCCAATGGAGGGTCCCGTGATAGAGAACGAAGGACTCCGTATGCCCCGCACGCTAAAACTATGCACTTCCGGTGCGTCGCCCAGATCTGTTAGGCGCCCACCGATGACGTATAGGACTCTCCTCCCTCTCCGAGGTTAGGTGTATAGTCCAAAGCGGCGTATAGGGATACAGAAAACAGGAAGGCGACGGGCAGCAGCGGGAATAAAACACAAGTGCTGTGCATTTCACCAATGGTTTGGAATAAGTTTTATGGCAATTAATCCAACGCATTTGATAGCGGGAAGCTACTTCTTTAGGGATCCTGAACGTGAACCTGAACCTGAACGTTCTCACGTGGGAGTTTGTTCTAGTTGCACACTTATCACCCCCCTTTTTTTGTATTTGCCATCTTAGTCCCTTGCTATTCCGATGCCACCCACTGGTTTAGGCTCCTCCAAGTCTGGTGTGGCAAATGGCAGTCTGGACGACTTTCATTCATCCCGGGACATGGGTACTTGAACCCTTCCCTACTACCCAAATGGTCTTCACACCTCAGGCATCCTCTGGTGGCTTTCAACTCCGATGTCCTATAGACTTACTGGCACCAACTTGGTAGCCCCTGGTAGACTGTCGGAACATTGGTTCTGAAAATCCAAGCTCATTACCGTGCACAACAGTATATACCATATTAAACAACTATTAATAAAAACTACTGTTAGATGTCCTAAGTCTCTGGGTATGTGGAATAGAATAGAAAGCTGCACTTTATTTTCTACAATCCTATATTCCCCACACACTATTTCATAGACTTGAACTAAGAATCCCCTCACAACCTTATCTATGGTGGGAGCACTCATGAACTCCTATATAGGTTCTGGGTTACCAGGGCATTAACTGGGTAACCCCCTTAACCTAGGGACCCCTCCTGGTTACAAGGACACTTTGCATCTATTTGCTCCATTTACCTTTCTGGGCTGTGCTGAAGCAGGGAACCCAAGCGGTGAGTCGCTCAAGCATTTTCAAGGAGAGATGTTGCCGGGACAATGTGCTTACATGTATTGTAGTGTATTGTATGTCTTTATTTATATAGTGCCATAAATATACATAGCGCTTCACAGTAGTAATACATGTAATCATATAAATAACAAATAATATAAATAACAGGTCATGGGAATAAGTGCTTCAGACATAAGAGTAACATTTAGGAAGAGGAGTCCCTGCTCCGAGGAGCTTACAATCTAATTGGTAGGTAGGAGAACGTTTAGAGACAGTAGGAGGGAATTCTAGTAAGTGCGTTTGCAGGGGGCCAAGCTTTATGTATCATATGTCCAGGTTTATTCACAGGGCTATTCATATGCTTCTTTAAGCAAATGTGTCTTAAGGTGGTTCTTAAAGGTGGTTAGAGAGGGTGCTAGTCGGGTATTGAGGGGAAGGCATTCCAGAGGTGCGGGGCAGTCAGTGAGAAAGGTTTAAGACAGGAGAGGGCTTTAGATACAAAGGGGGTAGAAAGAAGACATCCTTGAGAAGAACGCAAGAGTCTGGATGGTGCATAACGAGAAATTAGGGCTGAGATGTAAGGAGGGGCAGAGGAGTGTAAAGCTTTAAAAGTGAGGAGGAGAATTGAGTGTGACATGCGGGATTTGAACGGAAGCCAGGAGAGGGATTTCAGGAGGGGAGACGCGGAGACAGATTTAGGAAAGGGTAGAGTGATTCTGGCAGCAGCGTTTAGTATAGATTGTAGGGGAGACAGGTGAGAGGCAGGGAGGCCAGACAGCAGGAGGTTGAAGTAATCAAGATGGAGAGAATGAGGGCCTGAGTCAGAGTTTTAGCAGACGAGTAACAGAGGAAAGGGCGTATCTTTGTGATATTGCGGAGGAAAAAGCGAAAAGTTTTAGAAACGTTTTGAATGTGAGAGGAGAATGTGAGAGAAGAATCGAGTGTGACCCCTAGGCAGCGTGCTTGGGCTACTGGGTGAATGATCGTATTGCCAACAGTAATTTGGAAGGAGGTAGCAGGGCCAGGTTTGGGAGGAAGTATAAGGAGCTTTGTTTTTGCCATGTTAAGTTTCAGTCGGCGGATGGCCATCCAGGATGATATTCAAGAGAGACATACAGAAACTTTGGTCTGTATAGCAGATGTAACTGCTGCGGCCGAGTTTATTCGAGCATTTGCCCGGTCTCGGCCGCAGCAGTAACCTGGCGCGCGCCGCAAGGTGCCGGGCGCGCGCCGAAGCCGCGGAGGAGCGCCCTCCGATCAGGGCTTTCTCCTCCCCGCTGCCGGGTCCGCCGGGTCCCCCGGAACCCCCTGCCGCCGTCCCACACATCGCGGGACACCAGGGCTCCCTCGGGGAGCCCTGTACGCGTGTGCAGGGGGCGCAGGATCCCGATGACGCGTGACCGCGCGTCGGTGACGCGCGGCACGCCGAGGGAGTGGGGCTAGCAAGCCGGGACATGTCCCGGCTTGCGGTACTAGCCCTACTCGAATTAAACGTGTCGCCAGTGTAAGGTCAGTTGTTGAAATGTAAATTGTGTGTCGTCAGCATGGAGGTGATATTTAAACCCAAAAGATGTGATTAGGTCACCTAGAGAGAGTGTGTAAAGTGAGAAGAGAAGAGGTCCCAGGACAGAGCCCTGGGGTACCCCCACAGAGAGATCGATAGAGGAGGAGGAGGTGTTTGCAAAAGAGACACTGAAAGTACGATGGGAGAGGTAAGAGGAGATCCAAGATATAGCTTTGTTCCGAGTACCAAGAGTATGGAGAATGGTTAGGAGAAGAGGGTGGTCCACGGTGTAAAATGCTGCCGAGAGGTTGAGTAATATGAGCAGAGTGTAATGACCTCTGTCTTTGGCAGCAGGGAGGTCGTCGGTTATTTTAGTGAGGGCTGTTTCAGTGTGAGCAGTGCGGAAGCCAGATTGTATAGGGTCTAGAAGGGAATAGGTGTTGAGAAAATGTAGCAATCGAGAGAATACAAGACGTTCAAGGAGTTTGGAGGCAAAAGGCAGAAGGGAGACAGGTCGATAGTTAGAAGGACAGGTACGGTCAAGCTTGCTGTTTTTGAGCAATGGTATCACTGTTGCATGTTTGAAGGAGGATGGAAAAGTACCAGAGTAGAGGGAAGAGTTAAAGATCTGTGTGAGCATAAGATTATAGAAGGAGCAAGAGGTTTTAGGAGATGGGAAGGAATGGGATCAAGAGGGCAGGTGGTAGAGGGAGAAGAGGAGATCAGCAGTGACACATCCTCCTCTGAGATAGCAGAAAAAGAGTTCAGAAAGGCAGGAGGAGAGTAAGGAAGCTTTGTAGGATGGGAGGAGGCAACATATGGTATGTTCTAACGTATGGATTCCACCTTTTCCTTAAAAAAGTCAGCAAAGTCCCGAGGTGAGATGGAGGAAGAAGAGGAGGCAGCCTAGGGTAGTCTGAGTAGAGAGTCAAAGACAGAAATGAGTCGACGTGGGTTAGACTTGTGCGTGTTGATTAGTGATGAAAAGTAGGTTTGTTTAGCCTGAGCGAGGGCAGAGTTGAAACAGGACAGCATAAATTTGTAGTGAAGGAAGTCTGCGAGCGTATGAGATTTCCTCCAGAGGCGTTAAGAGGAGCGAGTGGGGGAACGCAGCATGTGTGTGTTGGAAACAGTCACGAGTCAAGGGTACATTTTAAGTGGAACCAGCAAATCAGGACCCCAACTACCTAGGCAGATTTTGACAACAATTTATCCGCAAAACCCCCCTTGAAACTCAGACCCTAGCAATCCCTGCTTGCTGTCATCCCTGGAAAGTCAAAAACAAAAAATGTCTTTATTGCTGCACATTTATAAATTATGCATGTACAACAGTTGGACTCAAGAGCTGACACTCTTGAACCCCAATACATGGATCAGAGGTAACCAAACAGGCTTAAACCTTTATTGAGAGCCTGCTTACCCCCTCACCGTCACAGGCCCATTCAAGCTTAGGGATCAGCCTGATGTTAAGATTGAATGTAGTCACAGGAAAATGGTAACCTAGTGCCACTGTCAACCTTAATTTCATTTAGCACTCCAGCTTTATGGTGGTAGGAGTCGCCAATTAACTTTCTTATCTAGTCATATTGGGATACGATTGGGAGTTCTTTGAGAAATTCTTCACAAACATTGCTCTTGCACTCAGACCCCAGGGAACAGAAGATGCCAAGCTGACACTGGGACAGTTGTTCCCTTTCTCAGACTCTGCATTGTTTCCTTCATGGGTCCGCCCTAGGAAACCCAAAAGGCAACGCAAGTTGGAAAAAAGGGAAGGTGCTCCCCAGGTAGCATGGCTTGATACCACCCACGAGACGGAGGTTCCCCAAAATAGTAAAGTAGCAGAACCCCATGTCATTGCACAGAGGGAGTAGATAAAACACCCATACTAGAAGCCAAGATGTTGACTGGTTTCTCAAACTTGCTTACAGGAACAGAATGATGGATCCTTGAGCCAGGGATAGGATGAAGTGGCAGTCGTAAATGGGAAAATAGTAAAACCCCAGTTGGCATTCATGTTTCCTCACTTTGAGTTACACCATGACTTATTATATAGAGTTCATAAAGGCAAGCAAACTGATGAGGAACACATGCAACTCTATGTACCAAAGCTGTACAAAAAAGACGTGCTTGCTATGCCTAGCTCATACTCATCCATGTTCAGGTCATCTAGGACAAGAAAAATCCCAGGCTCATCTCTTGGATCATTTCTATTGGCTTGGAGCTCATAAAGGGGTAGAGTGTTTCTGTGCCTCATTTTTTGAGTGCCAGTTAGTGGCCCTGAAGGGGAAAACTGGTACCTATTCTCATAGTAGGGATTCCATTTGAAAGAATAGGTGTTGACAATGCCGGTCCCCTCGAGAAAAGTTGGGCAGGGTATCAGTATATTCTAGTTACAGTAGACTATTCTAGAAGATACCCAAAAGCTATTAAATTAAGAACAATCTCTACTAAGGTTATAGCTACCAAACTAATTAGGTTATTTTCCTGGGTCGGGCTTCCTGACGAAAAAAATTTATGTCCAGACTCATGAAGGAGATCTGTGGCCTGTTGAAGTGAAGTCGGTACAAACCTTTGTCTATCATCCTCAAACAGATGGGCTTATTAAGTCTTTAATAAGACTTTTAAGAGTATGTTGAGGAAGTGTATATCCTCTGATAACCGGAATTGGGATAAGCTCATTCCCCCACTGCTCTTTGTGGTCGGACAGTCACCCAGTCATCCATAGGATTTTCACCGTTTGAGTTACATTATGGAAGATGCCTATAGTGCCGTCGATGGCGACGGTGACACGGCGGGTGACATCACAGGCGAAAGTTATGTTTCGCCGGTTGGCGGGGTCGCGGGATTCCGGTAAGTTGATTTGTTCAAGAGCCGTCACGCACTATAAGTGCACACAGCGGCAATGTATTTGTTTTCGGGCGACGTCGCGTCACCGGCATTATAGGCGCGGCCTAAGGAATGTCCTGGATTTGGTGAGAGAAATCTGGGATGATCAAAACCAAACGGTAGACAATATTCTACAGTATGTGTTGAACCATCGAGAAAGTCTAAACACAGTGTTTGTGCAGGACAACCTGTGGAAGGCACAAAAAGCACAGGAAATAAGTATAATAAAGGGCACTTGTGAGGGAATTTCAGCAAGGAGATAGGGTTCTCCTCCTTCTGGCGAGTCGAAGTTGTTAGCAAAGTGGCAAGGCCCCTTTGAAATAATTTGAAAGGTAGGGCTGGTAGATTATGATGTGTTTCAGCCATGCAAAAGAAAATAAAAACATATATACCATGTGAATCTTTTGAAGCCTTGGAAGATTCAAGAAAATCTGTTTATTTCAATAGAAAATAAAGAGCTAGATTTTGGACCACAGGCAGATTCTGTACAAAAACAGAAGATCATCCGACTAGGGTATAATCTCTCCTTAGATCAAAAGTCACAAGTTAAAAGAATGGTTAGACAATTTGTTGACATGTTCTCTCTGTTAATAGGGAAAACACATTTAATTGCACAACGTGTCAAAACTTATGAAAAAAATAGAGATTGCTTCCGAGGTTCACAGCACCTTCACTCAGCCAGTTGTATGAATACAAAAAAGTTTATTAGCAACCAGCAATGTACAACCCCACTCCCCTTGTTAGTATCGGAGATACCCATATATTGCCTTATTACCTGCATCACCTATATACCGGCGTCAAACCTTCTTTCCTAAACACAGTCCATAGTGCCTGGTAGTGGCCTCGATATTTGGGGTTACCCTATTTTTTCCATTTTCCATTTGCGTGTCAGACAGTGAAACAAAGACCTTATCGTATTCCAAAAAAGTTAAGGAAGTTGTAAAAGTTGAGATAGGGTCACACTTGGCTAAAGTACGAGCAGTATTGTGTCCCTTAGAGAGTCAGACCTACCTGCCAATCTGTCAATGTGCTCAATTGGAAAAAGGGAAACTATTGTAACAAGCAAAGGACGTGTTCCCCGATTCCTTACTACGTACTTAGGGTATATATACTGGGTAATGGGAAAATAAAGCCAGTCTGTACAGTAGCAAGCACCTTGATTGGTTCTTCGGTGCCAACCACAAAGAAGCAGGTCAGGCAGCATACAGGTCACCTGTTCCTGGTCTGCAGAGGCACACTAGGTCTAAAATGTATCTATGTGTTATACTATGTATATGAACTTTTACTTGCTAAAGATATATTTTTGTGCTGCTGAACTTTGGCTGATTAAAAGCCAACATTTACTTTTCCAAACAAAAGTCTCCTTTCATTACCTCTGCATGCATTGTCTACTGTTGGTGTTATAAGTGGAATTAGGACTCAAGTGGGTGATACAGGCCTTAAGTTATTACTTAACAACACCCTTCTCCGCCCTTATCCCTCCCCCCTTCCCTCTCCTTTGGATTATGGCAACAGCTACATCCAAGACCTGTCCACACCACCCTCCAAGATAGTGAAAAGCTACTGTAATAGTAAATAATCTCACAACGGAAGAAAAAGTCAAGCAGATAGTGAAGTCCTTCCTCTACCACCTCTGCTCCATCTAGAGACTTAAGCCTCTCCATAGGGAAAATGACCCACAAAAGATCATCCAGACCTGGAAACTCAAATAATTGACTTGCCAAACAAAACAGCTCAAATGTTTGCAGGCAATTCAGAATACCTGCAGAAACTTTGGGGAACTTCAGTGGCAGCAAATTAGACAGAAAATTGAGTTCAATGTCCTCTCTACAATATATAAGACCACAGCCTAGTACAGTCCCTCTCCCCTCTCTTCTCTTCTCCGCCCCCCCCCACATATTTCATGCTCTGCTAATGCCACCTTTAGTGATAACCTAACTAATGCACTGTTTAATTCCTGTGTTAACTGTAACAGGCACTGTGGATATGCATTGTTAGAGGGAATACCCTTTTGTATATCATTAGCACTAATGTCATAATAGTTAACGCAAAGCTCATTAGGACTAAAACCATCACTTAACACTGTGTTAGTGACCATTGAAGATACCATTTACACCTTGTTAAGTCAATAACAGACCTCTATGGATAGGGGCCTAAGTATCTACAGTGCACTTACTTTTAAAACTGTCCTAACTTAACCTAATCTACATTATTAAGTTTATCGGTAGTCTGTTTATTGTTGCTAAATAAATGTACTTATATAGATTAAGCCTCATTGCTTATCTGTCATTTACTAGTCAAGTTAGTGGCATCAGCAAAGATGGAGCCCTTTCTCTCTTTTATAAATAAATTCTGTACAAGTTGAAGAGTAAATAAGGTAGTAACATGGTTAGGTAAAGTAGTTTGTATGGTATGATATAGCTACACAAATTAGAGATCAGATCTAATAGATTTTTTAAAATAGTTTGTCGATGCCTCAGTTTGCTTCAGACTAGTTATCAACATCTTATTCCTCTCCAAAGCCCCATAAAAAGTCATAAGCTCCAATGACAGGCCTACCTAGAAATAAAAGTATTCTGGACAACAATCAGCCAGGCTTCAGCAGACTTCACAGGACTAAAACCTGCATGATCGGTGTGATAGATGACTTTCAGACATCTATGGACCGATGTCCTCTATCAATTCTCATCCTGTTGGACTTCATGGCTACCTTCGATATGGTTGACCACAGTCGCCCAGATTCCCGTAAAAACCAACAACACATTTCTCAGTGTTCCTGGTTTCAAAATCTACCATCATTAGTAAAAGAGTATTTTTGGTTCAGACTTTGAAACAACCTCCCTACCAACTGCAGGAAATCTTGCACCTTCAGAACATTTAAGAAATAAATGAAGACCCTCCTCTTCTGTGATGCATTTGGGCACTAGCCTGAATTATTTACCAAACTGACCCTCGCTGCAAAACACTTGAGTAGTTGGCATGCTAATTTTTTTTAATTGATTATTGATTGATTGATTGTTTGGTATCATTTACATTACTAAATTGACTTCTTGTAATTTTACAAAGTTATAGATTTAATTTGCTGATATCACTTCTTTTCAAGAAGTTAAATCATTTACCCCTATAGCTTTAAACCTTTTCCCTTCGGAGGAAGCACTTTCATGTGCACTGGGTGGATGTGATGTCTTGTTTTTGTGTTAGTGTTCATATCAAATTACCCACAGTTATTATCATCAGTAATAAAAGTTATATATTGATGCCTAAAAAGTTTTCTGAATTTTGTTCATGTCAGTTGAGAGTAATACATTTCCCGTGATGCAGGATCTTCAAATAGATATATTGCAAAACTATGCAACAGCAAACCTAATGTTGCCACTGTATTCCATTATGATTTTGTACAAGATCAATATGAAAACAACCAAAGTCTAGACACATAAATGTCAAACTATTTAACAAGGAGCAGTTAAAGCAGTAATAAACTCCTAAATAGCAAATGAAGTAGCCCGGACTTAGAATATCTTTTCAGGATTTATGTACAAAAAAATAACTGTTTAACAATGCATGTTGGACAAAGCCTGTGAGTTAGACATCATATCAAAGGAATATCTATATCATACCTGTCCAGAGTTAATATTTGAATACTGAACCACAAATATACTCTCCTTTGTAACCTTGATGATTTCCTTTTGGTAGTCATTTTAAGGCATCTTAATAGAATCAATTTAATATTGTTACAGATAAGTTTTGGAGAAAAAATAATTTTACTTTTCTTTTTATGTGTGTGATCTACATAGTAACTATTTCATGCATTTTTTTATATACAGTACACATTTGAGAAAAAAAATAATTGTCACTAAATTATGTAATAAATAACCTACTTGGTCACTTACATGGCATAATTTAAGGATAGACCAGAGAACACCTCATTAAAACTTTGAAACAAACAAAAATGCTCTTATTTTGTCATGGGTAGCTTCAGATACAAATAAATAAATATACTGTTTTTTCTAGTACCATCTCCACAGTGGAAAGCTGCTTCCAAAAGAAAGTAAAGTTAGGAAAGCTTCACCCCTTTTATCAATGAAAAAAAAAAAGGTTTTTGTTTGTTTTTAATGTAACGGTTGTTCCCTCACCCTATGGGAGATTACCCTGTTTCCAGGTGTATGGTGCATGCTACCTGTAGGCTCACATCAGGCTGAGGTGTTCGCTGATGATAGGGGGGCTGCAGAACAGGCTTCTGGGGTACATACCTGACATTTACTCCATGGTTCTCAGCATCTCCATCTGCTGTGGGCTCCAGATTTAGGAAGGTAATCTCCCACAGTAGAACGGTTTCCTCTCCCCCCAGAAAGATTACACTCCAGGCAGGAGGTATATGAATCAGGAACAGTTTATTCTCTCTGTACAGCACAGTCGATAGGCAGCTCTGCCCAGTGCAGTCACAGCTCTGGTCTCAAATTTCAGATGGTCCCTGGACCTTCACTATGGGTCAAGGGCCCCCACAGCAGTCGTAGCTCTTCCCTGATCTTCTAGCAGGACCAGGGGTAACATGAGCCTGCCAGTGCACAGCAGCCTGGGTGTGATACCTTGTGATTTGGATCAGAACAATCGTCTGCAGAGTATCTGTCCCCGTCCAGATTATTTTCCCTATATATATATATAGTGCATGCACTGAGAAAATATCACGCTGACACACAGGAGTTCAGGATGATAATGTCTGACTTTATTCCTACAAACCACGTTCATATATAGAGGCTGCAGTGGGGGATTGTATGCAAAAGGAGCTCTCTCAGGTCTAAAGGTTGTGTGTAAATACACATGTCAGTATCTCATTGGTTCTTGTTGGGTCTTTTCCTTGTATGGTCTTGTTGTTGCAGTTTATGGTCCTGTTATTGTAGGTTTTTTGGACACATCAGCATTTGAGGGGAATTCCTCGGTGCCATCTTCTTTACTTGAAGGGAGGGGTAGCTGTGGTAGCCATTTTGAGTAAGGAATCATTGCAAAGTATTACAGATGAAGAAATAGTCATTTTATCCAATCCATCACAGTCCCCCCTAGAAATGTCTATTTCTGAGTCTGTCCCTAGATGTGTACTAACTCATCTGTCCAGATGTGCCTGGGAACTCTTTTGTGCTGTACGTTAGACGAGTCATGGCTTGTCCATGACCCCCCTTGCCACAGACTTTGCACATAAGGAAGTCAGATGCTGTCCCTATGTGTTTATACTATTGTACTTAACTGGGAGGGACTGTAACGGAGTAAATGGACCATCTTCCAAGAGTGGAGTATTATTATCTGACTGCAGAAAAAGGGTAGGAGTGCTATTGTCAACAGCTTTAGTCATAAACTTTTTAAAACATGGGAGAACACAGCAGACAATAATCACAAACAAAATAAAAATAATAACTATTGCGATACCTATTTGGGCAAGAATCTTTTGCCATCCTGTTTTTCCTTGTTAGACCATTTTGTGGTCGGTATCCTCAATCTATTCCCGTGTTCCATCCTACTGCTCCCCAGTAATCACATTCCTGTCCCCAGTAGGAATCCGTTACACATATATAAGTGGACCTGAATCCGGAATTGCTGTATAGAACACATTGCCAATGTGTTGAGGGGCAGCTGACAATATTACAATAATCAAAGGAGAAGGTAGCTACATGAGTATTGGATGAATTATACCAAAACGTGACTACCCCTTCATGTTGGGTGATAGCAATCTTTTGTGCCCCCCCCCCCTAGACCCAACAAGCAAAAGATATATAGCATAATTTTCCTTCTGAGGTGTCCTCGTTGGGAGCTGGAACCTTCTTGCAATGAGAGGCGTGTATCCAGGTGTTCTTGCCAGCTAGTTTGACTGATGTCGCTGTGGTCAACAGAACTTGGAAAGGACCATCATATCTGGGCTCTAGGGAGTGTTTCCTTACAAATTTCTTCACTAGCACCCAGTCTCCGGGCACGAGTTTATGAGTCCCGGTATCTAGATCTGGATCTGGAATAGAAGAAAACACTCGACCATGCATATTGGTTAGTTCTTGCGCTAGGGCAGTTACATATTTGGTCAAAACATCAGACTGCATCTGTAACTGCTGTGGGTAGTAACAACCAAGTTTGGGGGCAGTACCAAACAGTATCTCAAATGGGGATAGAGATGTTCCCCTTGTGGGGTGTATCGAACACTGAACAAAGCAATGGGTAGACTATCTGGCCAGTGCATATTTGTTTCCTGGGCCATTTTCAACATTCTAGTTTTCAGTGTGCCATTCATTCTTTCTACCTTTCCGCTACTCTGGGGATGGTATGGGGTGTGGAAAGCAAGGGTGGTCCCTAGCGCGGACCAAATTTCTTTAGCTAGCGTAGCAGTGAAAGCAGGGCCTTGGTCGCTTTCTATTACTTCAGGTACCCCATATCTACAAACCACCTCTGTCAGGAGTTTTTTTGCTGTTGTTTTCACAGTGAGATTGGTGACAGGATAGGCTTCTGGCCATCCTGAAAACATATCTACAATTACTAACGCATATTCAAAACGGCCCAACTTTGGCATCTGAATATGGTCAATCTGGATACGCTGGAAAGGGTATAAGGGCCTTGCAAGGTGTTTCTGCTGTGGTTTTTCCACACATCCTGGGTTACACTTTGCACAAATTGTACATAATTTGCAGAAATTACTAGTCATTGGGGTAATTCCAGGCGCCATATAGTATTTGTCGATCAGTGCATTCATAAAGTCTTTGAGAGATGTGCTGCTCCATGTGCCCATTGTACCACAGCAGGATACAGTGCCCGTGGCAGACAGAGTTTCTTTTTGTACTCGTAAATTCCTTCTTGGAGCGATGCACCTCTTTTCTTCCAGCTTTCCTTTTCTTCCTTTATTGCAGATTCTTGCAACTTCTTCAGATATTCTCGATTTACTGGGAGGTTCTGCATTAACGGAACCATCCTTGTCGTGTCCACTCGATCTTCCACTTCTCGTATCCCGCTGGCAGCTTGTTTTGCCGCAGCATCTGCCAGATGGTTTCCTCTGGCTTCTCCTGTGTTCAGTTTCCCATGGGCTTTTACCTTTAGGATGGCCACATGGCTTGGAAGGAGTAGGGCGTCCATCAGAGCTTGTATGGCTGAGCTGTGTTTCACTGGTGTTCCTGCTGCTGTCAGAAATCCCCTGGTTTGCCAAATGACGCCAAAATCGTGTGCTATACCAAAGGCATATCTAGAGTCAGTGTAGATATTCGCCGTTTGTCCTTCTGCCAGTTTACACGCTGCAGTGAGAGCTTGTAGTTCGGCTTCTTGTGCAGATGCTGTTGACGGTAGTGTGCTTGCCAGTAGGACCACAGAGTCTGTGGTGACAGCATAACCCGTATGGTAGGTGCCTTGTTGATCAGCATATCGAGAACCATCCACAAACAGAATTAGATCTGGGTTCTGTATCGGCTTTTCACTCACCGTGGGCAGATGAGCTGTTTCTAGCTTCATGAGTTCGAAGCAATCATGGGGTAGGTCGACTCCAGCTGTGCTTTGTTCTTGTTCGTGTCCCTGCACATCTCCCCCCTCGGGAAGTGGAAGAAGAGTGGAGGGGTTAAGCACTTGGCACCAGAGAAGGGTGAAATTGTCTGGAATGAGAAGCGAGCATTGCAATCTGAGTTGTCTGACAGCGGACAGATATTTTGGCTGTGTCTGATTGAGAATAGCAGCAATGTCATGTGGTGCCAGGAGAATGAGGTCATGCCCTAGAACGATATCCAAAGTTTTATCCAGCAGTGCTTGAGCAGCAAAGACAGCACGAAGACAGGATGGTCTGCCACGAGCCACAGCATTGAGATGGCTGGAGTAATAACCAATAGGTCGACATCGGCCAGCGTGTGGCTGTGTTAACTCTCAAGTTGCATGTCCATTTTGTTCTGATACGAAAAGCTTAAAGGGTAAATCATAGTCTGGGAGGCCCAAGGCAGAGGATATTACCTGTTTGAGAACAGTGAAATTCTTGGAAGCCTCTGGGGTCATCTGGAAGGGATTTGTTGTTAAAACATCGTACAATGGTTGTATCATTTACTGTTTGAGGATCTTGAACCATTCTATACTTATCAGGTTCACCTTTCGCGGTGCGTTTCTTTACAGGGAAAAGAGGGGTATTGCAGTTTACGGGGAAGTGGGGCCCCTTGTTTGAGCTGTACAACAATGGGCGGTACCCTTAGGTGCCCGTTATCCTCAGGGCCTGTGGACCATAATTTGGATGGGATCCTATCCATGACAGCGGGCGGTATACTGGCAGCTGAGGGTTTGTCCGCTAATGCCAAATGTATTGGAAGGGAACAAAGGGCAGAGACATCTGACTCCCAGAGCGGGGAGGTTACATCAATGGTGCCGTCCTCGGAGAATATTATGGAGGCCTGTAACCTGGACAAAACATCAGCGCCAAGTAGATTAAGCGGGCAAGTAGAGGAAACTACAAATCGTGCAAATAGTTCAGGGTAGGGACCTATCTGCAGGGGTCGTGTTAATGGGCTAGAGCGCGGTGTGCCATCTACCCCCACGCATAAAACATCAATATCAGACAAATAGGAAGGGTCAGGTATGTCTGCAGCTCTAATTACGCTCCTGGCTGCACCTGTGTCTACCAGGAAGGGGGTGAGGTGACATACATTATTGGGGCGCCTTCTACCTGCTTGGGCATCTGCCCATATAACCTTGGGCAGCGGTCGGGTACTGGGGGGTGTCTGGGGTTAATATTCCAGGTCATGTTTGCCTCCTGTGCAACGGCCTGTGACTCATTATCTGAGTCAAAACTACCAGGCGTACTATAGTGGACACTGCTGCTGGGTCTGTGTGCTATTGTTGTGTCAGGGTAGACTTGAATCACTACCGCTGGGGTAGTGATTGTTTGGGGTGAAAGGGCTGGCATCAGGGGCATTAGGGGCACAGTCGGGGTGTAATAGGAACTATCCTCCTGCAGCACAGTATATAGTTGTGCTACATAAACAGTCAAAATTGGTTTGTCATTCGTGGGCGGGGTAGTGGGTTGTATAGGTGGGGGTGCTGCTGGAGCTGGGAGCGAAGGTAACAAAGGAGTGAGTATAGATAAATCAGTCACACCATGGCGCTGCACACCACAATTAAAACAATCTTCCCTGCATTGGGGGTTTTGGGTGCCACACCTTAAACATCTCCAGGGGGGTGAGTCAGCACCAACATAGGGTGGGGTTTGGTCATTTTCAGGGGGGTTTCTTGTACAGTCGCCACAAGGGTAATAAAGAAATACAACCTTCCCTCCCTTTTCTATCTCCTGCTCGGTCCATTTTTCTCTGGACAGCCTTGGCAACATTAAACCAGGCTTCTGCTATCTTCAGCAGGTTGTTATCACTCAAAATTCCTCTCTTTTCTTTCAATATCTTTCGACACATTTCTGGTTGTAACCTGCCTTCTGCTGCAGTAATACTACATACTTTAAACAGGCTACTTTCTTTGTTTTTCACTTGTTATTATATTAACTTCTGTCCTGGCAATGATAAAATAAATGCAGCGGGACCCTTCTGTCCCTCAACAGAATTCTTTTGACTCATATTAACGTAAGGTATGTTTCCCTGTGGGATTCAAAAACACACAAGACGGTGCTCACTGAGCTTCTCACTCCCACAGAAAAAGACCCCTCTTTCTAGTTGCCATTAGAAGGAAAAAGAATATTTTCTGGTTTTAAAAGACCCATTCGTGTGGCCAGTACGAACAAACCCTTTAAAAAATAAATTTTACCAGTGCTACTCCCATTCTTTTCCGTTCTGTTCTCTCTCTTTCCGCCACTAGGTGGCAGGCTAAGACTCCTTTCTCTGTCTTACTTGCCTGTGCTCAAATGTTAAAACTGCACTTTTTTTTTTTTTTCTCTACACTGCAATTACTAGCAAAAAATGCCCTGCTTTTTTTTTTTCTTCTTTCCCTTCACTTATAACACTTTCTTTCCCTTCACTTATAACACTTTCTTTCCCTTCCAAATAATATACACAGTATCTAATTGTATCCCAATTTCTGCATATAAACCTTTCATAAAAATAACCCTCAATACCAACTTCCTCAACTATTGGCAAATCCACTTGCTATTTCTTTCCTATTCACTTTCTTTTTTCTACTGCAAAGCGTACCTTAACGCGGAAAAAAAACCAGGAGTTCGGGCAGTTTAACGTCTAGGGGTTATCGCCCAAGCACCTATGGGCTATCTCTTCTACTCTCAACAATCCCCACCCGTCCTCATGAATTCTCAACACTAATACACAAACACATTTTGGACATAACATACAACTTGATTACGAGAGAGAGGGAAAGGTTGTTCAGGGATCAATCGGCAGGATTCCGCGCTGTTACCAACCATAACGCGCCTTTAACACCCTTCCCTCTGCAACGCGCCAACCACGCAGTCACTCCAGGGATCATGTGTTCCTCTCTGAACCGACTATACCTTACTCCCCCCTTACCCCTCCTTCCACCAAGTTTACAACGTACAATGACAAGACCCCTAGTGAGCCGGCAAAAATCCCACTCCACTTCGGGCTCCCACTTGCGGCACTGACTAACATATACAACATGTAAACATGTACCGAGTGACAGATAGTCTAGGTAACAGGTTTGAGTTTAAAACGGGGTCTTTGCAAGATATCTACCTGTCTTTAGGTGACCTTCGGAGAGCCGTATGAGACACAGAAATAGACCAACAGAGGAGACAGTGCGTATCGGTAGATAATAAATGTTATCTTACCGTACTCCAGAGGTGATCAGTCTCCTGCCGCGTCCGCACTTGGTCCACCCCGGTCCCTCTGTGCACGGCTGCCCGTTGGTTCAAAACCCAGAGCCCCACGTTGGGCGCCAACTGATTTGGATCAGAACAATCGTCTGCAGAGTATCTGTCCCCGTCCAGACTATTTTCCCTATATATATATATATAGTGCATGCACTGAGAAAATATCACGCTGACACACAGGAGTTCAGGATGATAATGTCTGACTTTATTCCTACAGACCACGTTCATATATAGAGGCTGCAGTGGGGGATTGTATGCAAAAGGAGCTCTCTCAGGTCTAAAGGTTGTGTGTAAATACACATGTCAGTATCTCATTGGTTCTTGTTGGGTCTTTTCCTTGTATGGTCTTGTTGTTGCAGTTTATGGTCCTGTTATTGCAGGTTTTTTGGACACATCAGCATTTGAGGGGAATTCCTCAGTGCCATCTTCCTTACTTGAAGGGAGGGGTAGCTGCGGTAGCCATTTTAAGTAAGGAATCATAGCAAAGTATTACAGATGAAGAAATAGGCATTTTATCCAATCCATCACACTTGTCTCTCTCAATGTTAGAGACCAACTGACTAAAATTTAGGATGCAACCCCCTTGAATACAGCAGGGGGAGGGTACCAGGTCTGAACCCAGGATTGGGTAGAAATCAGACCTGATCCCACCTCCTCCCCTGTCACTCAAAAGTATTGCCTTTACTGAGGAAAACCCAAGATTGGTCATAACACTGCCTGCTGTTACCAGGACTATGTCAGGACAGGGAAGAATAGAAGCCACACCCAGCCATGGCTACATTTATAACTCTGGTTGGTGAAATATTTGCTCCTGTTTTGCAGAAGGGAGACCTTGAAACATCTCCCACTATGAATGTTAGGGGCAGATCCACAAAGCTCAGCTAAATGCTGCTGCCAGAATCACTCTACTCTTTCCTAGATCTGTCTCAGCATCTCCCCTCCTGAAATCCCTCTCCTGGCTTCCAATCAAATCCCGCATCTTACACTCCATTCTTCTCCTCACTTTTAAAGCTTTACACTCTTCTGCCCCTCCTTACATCTCAGCCCTAATTTCTCGCTATGCACCATCCCGACTCTTGCGTTCTGCTCAAGGATGTCTTCTTTCTACCCCCTTTTTATCTAAAGCCCTCTCCCGCCTTAAACCTTTTTCACTGACTGCCCCACACCTCTGGAATGCCCTTCCCCTCAGTACCTGACTAGCACCCTCTCTATCCACCTTTAAGACCCACCTTAAGACACACTTGCTTAAAGAAGCATACAAATAGCACTGTGAACATTCTGAACACATGATACATAAAGCTTGGCCCCCTGCAGACGCACTTACCAGAACTACCTCCTCCTGTCTCTGTACGTTCTCCCTACCTACCAATTAGATTGTAAGCTCCTCGGGGCAGGGACTCCTCTTCCTTAATGTTATGTTTGTCTAAAGCATTTATTCCCATGATCTGTTATTTATATTATCTGTTATTTATTCGATTACCACATGTATTACTACTGTGAAGCGCTATGTACATTAATGGCGCTATATAAATATAGACATACAATATAATACAATACAAGTCAGGACAAATAACGTGATGTTACTTAAGTAGGTAACAAACGTTATGTTTCTTGAGGTTATGGAAGATCCACAAAGCTATCTTTATGCCAAAACCACATCCGTTAGGGACCTCATTAGCATATAGCTAATACGGCCGTAGCCAGCTAGGGTTGGGATATGACACCCAGGGGCTAGCTGCTGTTAACGCTGGTCTGTGTAAGCCATATTCTAAGGAAGATGCCAGGTATATATTGCAATGCAATGTATACCACGCAACAAAAGAATGGACGTCCTTCCCACAATGATATTACAATATTAAAGTGGATAATTAAGTGTAGGTGAAAGAAACTGGGTATAAAACTCGCTCAAAAACCTTTGTTGAGGACTTGATTCCAAAAAGTCCTCTAATTTCAACTTTACACCTCCATGTTCCAGAAGGAGCAGGATCACCCCAGAATAGAGCAAAACACAATATAGGGTCTCATGCACTAAGTCCGATAGGAAAAAATCTCCAGGGTTTTTAAATCGCCATTTTTTGCAGTGTTGCTATCACGGTATGCAGAAAGCCCCGAATACCAGTGATAGCAACATTAGCAAAAATGGCGAGTTGCCGACAGCGAGATGATTGACCCGCCGAAAAGGGCTCACCCGGCGAGTTCTATCTGCTGCAGAGAGAGAGCTGCCTCTCTCTCTGCGCAAATCTAGTCAGAAAAAAATATTTTAAAATTTTATTACTAGTGTACGTGAGCAGGGGGTCTCCGGAGCAGAACCGCATTGGTTTGAGGTCCGGGGACACCCTGCTTCCCGAGATACAGGCCCCGTTATGGGGTGCCAGTATCTCCTATGCATGGAAATGTCTCGCGTCACGTGATCGGGACATTTACATGCATAGAAAATACCGGCAGTTCTGCTCTGGAGACCCCTTGCTATACTACACTAGTAATACAATTTAAATTAAAATATGTAATAACCACCAAAACACAACCCAACCCCAGTACTACCACATAAACCATATTTTATTTTTTTACACACATAATTAATACCACAGGCTGGCGGGGGTCCCCGGGTGGCGATAAGTGGCTTATAGCTGCTTATAGCATGATGCCCATAGTGTACACTGTGTATGTAGGTAATGAGGCTATGACACTGAAATTCACTCATTTGCTAGCCCAATTACAAGAGAAAAGAACAAATAAAGCTCATCAAAGGCTGTAGTGTGTCTTCTTGCTGTTAATATGTCTTTATGATCCCAGGTCGGTGTATAATCAGATATGGCTGTATTCCCCAAATGCGTAAATATCATAGGCAATAATAAACAGAGGGAGTTGTAGTTATGAGTCCACGGTGTCGTTCTGGGGCACTCAGATGCTGTGTTGCTGTTAACCGTCAGCTCTCTGGATCCTGCTAGTAACCCCCCGCTTCACTGCTTCGCTTGCTTATCTCCCCGAACTTCCCCGGCGGTTGGGTAACAGCAAGTGAAGGCTGTTCTCTGGTCTCTGCTACCACGCGTCCTCCCTCCGTGTTGGTCACTCAACGCGTTTCTCAGCTTGCGCCGCTTCATCAAGAATTAACCCTTCCCTCACCCACAATCTATTTAAAGGCTGTCCTAATCAAATAATTGGGTGCAGATGGGCATAAATTGCAGATAAGGTGCTATATATAAATAACATTAATTACATTTTATTAATTATTTAAAAACACAACTGTGGTAAAAAGCCTCAAGTAATACATATCTTATACACTGAAGTTAAAAAACAATCCACATAAACAAACAAATTTATAGATAAAATATCCAGATAAAACAAACTATCTTCCTCTATTAGCTAACAATCTCAAATACCCCAATGGCACTGTACAGTATGAGGAAAAAATAGGAAAAATGGGGAGAGATGGACAAGAAACAATGGATCAGTAAGACATACATAAAAACATAATGGTAATACAATATTAAAACCAGACTGGACTGAGTTTGTCTCCAAACCACAGGGGAGTGGTGGAAAAAGCCAAGTAAAAGAAAAATTACATGGTGCAATATTGCAAAAAAAAAAGTGACTACATATATGTAAAAAAAACTCTCTAACTTTCCAACTCACAATGGAGCAAGAATAAGCAGCAGAAATCCAAACAGTGGCAATCTAGTCCCTGGATGGTATGGTGCATCTAGTTTTATAGATCTCCAAGACAGAGAAACAAAGCCATGGTGCAGATCACCTTAAAACATTTATCGGACAAACATGCAAGTGGAGGCTTACACTGGTAAAAGACGAAAAGGCAGGGTATGGCAGATATTATCTCTGAGCGGTCAGTCACGATCTCACCGCTCCCACGCCCAACTATGCCCAGATCGTGTTCCGCATCCATTGCACCCCCGACATCACTTCCGGTAACGTTGATTCGTGAGACCGTGATCAATAACACGTGTCTCTGTCCCCTCTCTCCAGATCATGCAATGAACCACGCTCAATGCGTTTCGCTGTATGGGTTAACATAGCCAAAATGGTCAAAATAATAAAATATATAGTCTCTCAAAGACGATCACAGATCAATATAGAAATATAAAAAAATATATATATATATATATAATATATATAATAAAAAAATAAATAGATGATACCGTTCGGTGGCTAACGAAATGCTTTTATTTGTGCAAGCTTTTGAGATACACTGATCTCTTCTTTCGGCGATGTTACAATGAATGAAGCAAGCAAATGGTATACTTAAAAACAGTGTCTCTTGGAATGTTATCTGTGCTTGTCCCTCCCCGTGGGTGGATGTGATTTATGGCTAGATGTGTTAAATGGTTCCTGAAAGTTAGTTATAGTTAGTAATCACTAACTTTCAGGAACCATTTAACACCTCTAGCCATAAAGTTCAATTTGGATGATCCAGATGAAAAAACGATCCTGGAAATGAAAAAAGTCTCAAAATAGTGAACAACTGTATACAAAGTTTTATTACACAAGAATAAAATGCCACTTACAATCTGGCAGAGTAAAATAGCATTGTGGGATATAACCCGATACCACAGTAGATACTGTATCATGTCTGTGAATACTGCTTGAAGTGATAGCCGGAACAGCTGGTAAGCAGACTCCAAAGCCTCAGCACGCTGTGTTGATTCTTCGCCTCCTCCTCACCAGCCGATGATGTCGTGGGACTTGACTGCGCCTGAGCATTCAGGTAGAGACAAACACAGCTGTGTGTGTGATTGTAGCTGAATATTGCTGGATACTTAAGGGGCTATGCACAAGGCAGCATGTTTTTGTGCCCGATTGTAAAAATTTTGCTTGCTCGATAAAAAGTGAAGCCAAAAACGGGATTCACTATCAAATTCAGGGCATTTTGTTCCGGCTGAGCAAAAATCTGCCCGATCGCCCGAGCTTTTGTTTCCCCCCTACTATCGCACTTAGGGGGCTATGCACTAAGCAGTGATAAGTCGTTTTAAGAGCGCAAAGTGCTTTTAGAACATGAAGTTCCGCCGAGCGCTATGCACTAAGCGGCGCAAACAGGCACTTTGCGCTCTAAAACGGGCTTTTCCTTGAAATTTTTTCTAAGTCCAACTTTTATCGTACGATCAGCTGTTTGCGCTGAATCCTGCCCTTCTGCGGGATTCACTAAGCAACGCAAACTGATCGTACGTTAAAGTTGCGCTGAATAAAGCTCACCAGCTAAAGGCAGGTGATAAAAGAAGCTGGACTTAGAAAAAATTCTTTGTTTACCTTTTTGCAGGCGCAAAACCAATACAACAGGCCGGCGGGTGTCCCCAGCTGACCCCGCAGGGGTCCCCGAGGGATGCCGGGGGTCGCGCGGTAGTCCCGGCTGACCCTGCGGCCGTCCTGGGGTCCCCGTGGGCTTGCGGTACCAATGTTGTGCCAACAAAAATACTAAACAATATTTCTAAATAAATACACCCCCCTAACACATACAGTACATTAATGTGCAAAATTACTATTATCCAAATATGGATAATAATGCTTTTGCCCATTAAATATACATTAATACAATAAATACATGAAATACATGTTGTACTCACCCTTGTCCGGCATCCACGATGAAGGCCAGCCACATTTTCCTCCTCATACATACACTGGGGTGCTGAAAAATATACAAAATAAGAACAAGTGCCAAACTAATGTCCCCTAACCCCTTAATGACCTTAGCGGTTATTAACCGCTACAGTCATTAAGGGGTTAAGCCACCCTGACCCGATACCCACCCTTCACCCATTTATTTGTACAGTGGCTTCATCATGTGTGTGTATATATATATATATATATATATATATATATATATTTATATATATATTGGAAAAAAAAGAAGTAAAAGCTCCCGATCCTTGTATGAAATCAGTGATAAAAGGTTTAATACACCAAGTAATGACAATTGCCAACTCACAATTTCTCAATAATTTAAAAGCATATTATGGGTCCAGCCCATGCACCAAGCCGACGTCACACTGTTGTAGTCCTCCTCGATCTGCAAGCGGCTGTGTACTCAGCAAATGGATGTGAATGTTGACGCTGCGTAGGGTCACGTGGTGGAGGCATCTACGGTGGTCGAGCAGCTCAGGCACAAGAATTAGGACGTCAGTTCCAGATTTCTCGGCTCTCTGACTGTGGAGAATTCGTGTACAGGCTACGATCGAGGAATTCCTTCCGGGTCCACAGAGAGAGTTTGGAGCGGCAGCAGCAGCGTCAACATTCACATCCATTTGCTGAGTACACAGCCGCTTGCAGATCGAGGAGGACTACAACAGTGTGACGTCGGCTTGGTGCATGGGCTGGACCCATAATATGCTTTTAACTTATTGAGAAATTGTGAGTTGGCAATTGTCGTTACTTGGTGTATTAAACCTTTTATCACTGATTTTATACAAGGATCGGGCGCTTTTTCTTCTTCTTTTTCCAATAGATATCGTGGGAGGTTGGTGAACCCAAGAAAGAAGCAGCCAGGACTTTATTTTTTCAGTTCAAAGGACTCATAAGGACATTTAAGTACCATCCATTTTTCTATTTTATGGTTTTTTATTTATTAATATGTGTTAGCATTTTTATCATTGCCTCACTTTTTTACATCATTTTTTCTTTTTTAAACATCACATTTTTGGTAATTAAGTTATATATATTTTTATATATTTTTATACATTTTTTGCATTATACGGTTTTTTACTTCTTTTTTCAATTTTTCATTTTTATATAAAAAAATTTTTTTTTCTTAATTATCCACTGTTACCTCACCACAATCCTAATTTATATTGTTATTTAATAGACATCTGTGCTGGGTGTATCATCTTGCTGCTCGAGATCAATATACAGCAATTTGGGTCTCACTGACAGGGGCGCTGTCTGCATTTCTTTTCTTATATATATATATATATATATATATATATATATATATATATATATATATATATATATATATATATATATATATATAAACCCTGTCTTCCCATAAGAAAAGGCACAAAAGCAGCAACACTCAGATATAGCAAAAAGACATGTATTAGTGTCACTGCTAATACATGTCTTTTTGCTATATCTGAGTGTTGCTGCTTTTGTGCCTTCTCTTATGGGAAGACAGGGTTTCTATATTGATTTCTATGGAGCATGCACCTTGACTTTACATTTGTTGCTTGGAGTGCTGGCTGCTGCTTTTTGTTATATATATATATATATATATATATGGACAAAATATTATAATATATATTACAATATATATATATAATATATATATACTGTATATGCATGATTAACCAATATACAAATAAATACTGTACATGGCCAAATACAAATCTCTCCCAATATCAAACATCACCAAGCTCAATCAATATCTAATAAATCTAAATACAAACACTCAATTTGACAATGTGTACACGATATAAATAATATTTGCATCATATATACTATGTCAAACAATGCTCCAAATCAAAGACACTAATCCAAACAAGATACAGATACAATCATTAAAGAAAAACAAAGCATCAACACAATTAATTTACCATGAATTAATCCAATCACCAATCAATTACAGCAGCGGCAGCTCTTATTCGAGCAAAAGCCGCTGGCTGTATGTGGCTGGGAAGCGGGTAGCCGCGGCGCGTGGCGGCGCACTGTGACGTCACAGTCACATGCGCGCCCGGCTTCCCCGTCTTCCCCGGCTTCCCCAGGCTTCCCCGACACCCCTGGAGATCAAATCAAGGTAAGCGGGGGTGCGGGGAAGCAGAGGGGCAGAGCAGAAGCCGGGCTCGGGGTCCGGAAGCATAGTAAATTGCGCGCGAGTTGGAGGGGGGGTGCGTGGGGGAAACGCGGCGGCGCGCGGTTATTACTGGCGGCAGCTGGGGTAGATCCCGGCATGCCGCCGGCATTTAGTGCGATAAAGTATGTCGCTACTGTACAATCCAATTCAATTACACACTTCAAATCCTACAATCAAACCGTTGTGTAAATTAATCTATGACAAAGTAACCATCAAACAACATCTATATGCCAAAAATAAGTCTTTCTTCTTCCGGGGTCTTCTTATCTTCATCCGCCACGCCCTGGTCTTCTTTCTTCATAGGAGGTCCTTCCTCTTCGGCGTCAAGCCTGAAAATGAGACGACATAGGCTTTTAAAGGCCTATGACGTCACATTTTCGTCATATGGTTCTCACGGCCCTGATTGGGCAGTGAAATCCATGTGTTTTGGCCGACAAAAAAAAAATGATGACGTCATTTAAAGGCAATGAAAGCACAGCCAATCAGAATTGGCTGTGCTTCAATTGCCTTTAAGATGATGTCATGAACTGAAAGATGGCCGGCCTCACATGGTACGGTAGCCAATCAGAGCGTGGGAACTCCATCCCAACTCTGATTGGTTCAAGTAGACCATGTGACAGAGGCTTTGGGGAGAACGGATGTGACGTTCTTGAAAGCCTGTCACATGGTACTTGAGCCAATCAGATTTGGGATGTATTTCCCACGCTCTGATTGGCTACCGTACCATGTGAGGCCGGCCATCTTTCAGTTCATGACGTCATCTTAAAGGCAATTGAAGCACAGCCAAATCAGAATTGGCTGTGCTTTCATTGCCTTTAAATGACGTCATCATTTTATTTTTTGTCGGCCAAAACACATGGTTTTCACGGTCCAATCAGGGCCGTGAGAACCATATGACAAAAATGTGACGTCATAGGCCTTTAAAAGCCTATGTCGTCTCATTTTCAGGCTTGACGCCAAGGAGGAAGGACCTTCTATGAAGAAAGAAGACCAGGGCGTGGCGGATGAAGATAAGAAGACCCCGGAAGAAGAAAGAAGACCCCAGAAGAAGACAGAAGACCCCAGAAGAAGACGGAGAAGACCCCACGATGGATTACAAATAGAAAAAAGAAGATAAAGACACTTGTGGATTGTAATGGATTTTTTATTTTATGGTTACCTGGTTCCTGTTGTTGGATTAGCTGCTCCAGTGGTTCCAGTTCCCCTTGATTGCTGTGACTGGTTCATCTAATGGTAAGTAAAAAAAGAAAATGTATTTTAAATTTATTTTACAAGTTTTTTTGGACTTTTTTCCCTGACGTCCATTTTTTTTTAATGTCCATTTATTTGTCCTGAATGTATGTATGTCACTATGGGTATACATACGTACAGGACAAATCAGTGGTTGTATTGTATGTTCATTTTTAATGTGAATAAATTGTTTTTAATGCTCTTTTATTGCACCTGTATTTATGTCTGTAAACTATAGATGGACATATTTACAGGTATAATAAAAACGTGTTGGCTTGCCTTGTTTTGATGTTTATTTGAATGGTAATTTGCTGCTTTGTGTAAAAATGTTTTGCTAATGTACATTTAATGTTTGCTAATGTTTAGTTAAAGACTGGTTTCTATAGATTATTTTATTGGCTTATTTTTGGCATATAGATGTTGTTTGATGGTTACTTTGTCATAGATTAATTTACACAATGGTTTGATTGTAGGATTTGAAGTGTGTAATTGAATTGGATTGTAATTGATTGGTGATTGGATTAATTGATGGTAAATTAATTGTGTTGATGCTTTTTTTTTCTTTAATGATTGTATCTGTATCTTGTTTGGATTAGTGTCTTTGATTTGGAGCATTGTTTGACATAGTATATGTGATGCAAATATTATTTACTGTATATCGTGTACACATTGTCAAATTTAGTGTTTGTATTTAGATTTATTAGATATTGATTGAGCTTGGTGATGTTAGATATTGGGAGAGATTTGTATTTGGCCATGTACAGTATTTATTTGTATATTGGTTAATCATGCATATACAGTATATATATATATATATATATATATATATATATATATATATATATATATATATATATATAACATTAAAAAAAAAGTAGGGTCAAAAAGGTGCACTCAAACACTGTATAATGAAAAATAGAAAAAAATGGACTTTATTAGCAAAAAGTATAAAAAACACATAAAACAGACCCACACAGATCATATAACAAATCGCTGTGTGAAACAGCGTAGAAACACCAAAAAAGAGGTACAATAGGTCTGGTAAGAACCGAAACAAGGTAACAGTATGTTATTGCAAATATACCATAGCAAAACCAGGGAAAAAAAGATTTTTCCCCAAGTAGTGTGACTAAGATCGGCCGATCCAATGCAATAGATAATAATTAATATGAATGGTAAGTGAGTCCAGACCACAGAAAAGATATATAATAATAATTTAACACCCCATAACGGGGCCTGTATCTCCTGAAGTAGGGGGTCCTCGGACCTGAAACCAACGCGGGTCAGCTCTGGAGACCCCCTGCTCATGTACACTATTATTAAAATTTATTTATTTATTGTACGATCGCCTGTAACAGTCTTGCATGGAGTTAGCAAATCTCCATGCAAATGTTACAAGCGGCTTTTTTTTCAATCAGCTAGCGTACGGGAACTTTAAGTGCGATAGCAGGGGGGAAATACATTGCACGCACGATAAGCCAGTTTTGGGCACGTCCGATAAAAAATGGGCTGCGGGCCTTAGTGAATCGCGCCGCCGGCTTCATTTTATATCGGACCTGCTAATTTTTTTCAGGCCTGCGCGAAAGCTCGGAGCTTAATGCATAGCCCCCTTAAACTTGTAAAGTGCGATAGCTGATAGAAAAAAATGCAGCCTGTAAGATCTGCATGGAGACGCTGCGTCTCCATGCACGGCTCTTACAGGCGATCATGAAGTATCAATATACATTTTAATAATAGTGTAGATGAGCAGGGGGTCTCCTGAGCTGAACCACATTGTTTTCAGCCTCGGCTATACATGCTGCAGAATATAACAATATGACTGTTACATTGTATATGTCATTCATTCAGCTGATGTTCTAAAACAACTATTCAGTCTAGCTTTAGAATATTTGATCCCTACATATAAATAGTGAGGATCTTCCATATTGCTAGGCTATACTAATGTGCCTTCTAAATATATGGCTACACAAGCTAGACATTACATGCAGCAGGTTACAATATGATTGCTACATTGTGATACTAATGGAGTTGTTAGTCAACTTTTGTTTGAACTGAGTCTATTCGCAAATTGTTGTTGCTACTCATTGTAACCATCATTCAAGCATTGTTAGTGATTCTACAAACTTATTATTGTTTGTTACTTTAATTGACAATATGGAGACTATACCAGAATATTGACATAGAACTGCTTATGTGGATGTTTTCCTTTGTGTACTCAGTTCTACAACCTAAAGGCTATTTATGTTGTCTACTTGGCTTAAGGTTTTTCAACAGAGTAGTCACCATATATTTACCACACACTTGGTGAATACGAAGTTGGCATTATCTCATTGTGAGATATTTTATCTTTTTTATTTTTTTCACATAATAAATGTTGAAGAGTTTACTAATAAAATGTTATTATTTTTGGATTTTACCCCTCCTAGATATATTCATTATTGCTTTTCATTACTAATAAAGGTTTAGTGCAAGTTTGTTGGGGTTTCATGTTGAGATCCTCTCTTGATCATTTGTCTACATAGTTCTCTATTCCCCATGCCCCCTTACATAAAGCACAATATATAAATATTAAGGTTGAGCATTGTGTGATCTTGCTTGTGTATGTAAGAAGGATACTTATTAAACAGGATCACTTTATTCTTTATGCACACCGCACAGAAGTCAATCAGCAGCATATAGGGCCTGCACCCTCACGATGTCCCTGGAGCTACACTACCAGCTAGCGGGCACCAGGAGCAGTCCTAGCTCTTCCCTTACTCTCTGGTAGAGTAAGGGGAACAGTCTCCCACCGCTCCCCTAAGGGAGAACACATCCTATGCAGAGCCCTGCACACAGCTCAAGGGTAGACTTTGTCTCTGTAAAGGTAGAGGCAGACTCACTAGATTGAGGAAGTGCAACCGCTTAAGTACAGATCCAGCAGGAACCAGCCCCTTCCCCTGATTGGACACCAGGCCTGATTACACTACCTTCTATGTGACTCACTGAGCTGCAGAGGTGTGGGGAAAACCGATGATTACTCCTGGCAAACCTGGCCTTAACAGGGATTACTCCAGGAGGAGGGCAGACTGATAGCCCAAACCAGCCAGGGCTACATATGTATTATGTATGTATATATTTTGTTATATAGCACCATTAATGTACAGTACATAGTGCTTCACAACAGTAATACACATCACAGTCATATAAATAACAAAAAATACAAATAACATGTAATGGGAAGAAGTGCTTCAGACATAAAAATGACACCTAGGAAAGGAGTCCCTGTCCCAGAGAGCTCACAATCTAATTGGCTAGTAGGGGTAATGGCCAGAACTAAAGAGGGGGGTTTGGTTTGGTGGGGGTAAGAGAGGTGGGTTATGGGATTAGGAGCCCCAGAGAGGGAGGTTACTGGTGGGATTGTGAGATGAGGTTAACCCCTTGTATGTCATAGCGGTTTTACCTCTGTGCCATACAATGGGTAGGAAAGTAGATAGCGTGTTTGTATTAACCCCTTGGCTACATTAGTGACCATGAAGTCATGCATAATGTATGCCTTCATTACTACTATGGTTTCTAAGGGTTTAATATATAGTTCTTGGCTAAAAGTGGTGGCCTAATGTATTGTGATGATTCAGGGGATTCCTTCCCCTTCTTTTCCCTCTGTCCCATCTCCTGCAAATCCCTCTACCCTTCCCCACTCCAGTCCCGTTCCATCTACCTCTCTCCCACTACCTCAGCGCATGCCCCGCAGGTCTCACGAGCCCCTGCAGTGACACTCCCCGCTCCCTGACACCCGCTATGCCCACGGCCAGTACCTCACCTTCCCTGGCGGCCCCGTCCGCTCCTCTGCCTTCCTCCAGTGGGATGCCCGCGGCGCTCCACGCGCCTGGTGATGCGGCCTGTGCACGCGCTCCCTCAGCTTGCAGAGGGTGCGTGCACACGCTCCTCCTCTGGGCTCTGTCGCCCTTCTGCTCCCTCCTTTCAGTCCCTGTGGGCCATCTCCCTGTCACAGTCTGTGCGCGCGCACCCTCAACTTACAGAGGGCGTGTGCACACGCTCCTCTTATTTGGCCTGTCACATTCCTGACTCCTCCTCCCAATCCCTACAGGCCTTTCCCCTGACTGCCCCTTCTGTCTCCTCCTCTTCTCTCCCTGACCTATCTCTGTTGTCTCCAACTTCTCTCTCTGCTCCTCCCCTCTCTCCTATTGGTGTGTCTCCCTTTATAATCCCTGTCGGTCCTCTTCTTCCTCGCTCTGCATAGTTCCTGTTTCCCTGTGTGTGCTGACCTATGCTGTGCTCCCTCTGTGTCCCTGCTGTATCCTGCTCCTGTGTTTACCTTGGAATTCCCTGGCTTTTGACCCCTGCTTGTCCTGGACTACTCTGCTCTCTGTACCCCTTTGAACCTTGCTACGAACTCCACCTCGCTTACCTCTGGCATCCTTGGACCTGGATTTGTACCCTGATGACTCTACCCTCTGGACCCCTTGACATTGGCACACGGACATGACCATACTTATGCTTACAATATCAGACGTTGCAAGTATCTTTAACAACTCTCTCAACAGGCCCAGCAACGCTATATCACACTCCGGACTTGCTCCCACTGCTGTGGGTGTGTGGTGTAATACCATTCCCACCTCAGTACTGGGATCTTGCCAGGTCTGCGGGCATACAGGCGTGACATGTGTTCACTTTGGCTTTCTATATTGCTAAGGCAATACAGGAAGTCAAAGTGGCCCAATTCAGCACAAACGAGAAAAAACAGCGCACAACGCTCATAGTGAAGTATATCAATAAAATGTATTAAATGACAAAAAATAGGTAATCTGCGTACATCAAGTAAAAGATAAACAGCATGTCATGGGACAGAATTACACATACGCCACATCACACAGGGATCAGGAATACCACGGGTCAGCAACCAACTGTTGTTACAGTCTAGGGCAATCCACGAGTCACCAGCATATCTCCAATATTGGGCATTCACTCTGTGTGTTACACCGGAGGTTCCGTCGGCACATGATGATCTCACTTGAAAGTGCCACGTCAGTAAGGAGCAGTAGGTATAGTATGTCCCAGGAATAATATCCCTTCTCACAGGCTTAATCCAGCCCGGCGTGTCTCCAGCACTGACTCCACGTGTGGCATCAGGAGTTCCGTCGGCGCTCGAATGACATCACTGAAAGGCGTCGCGCCAGTGATGCGGAGTGGGACACGGCAAAGGGGGGACTAATAAAATCAGTAAAGTTCAGAAATAGATATTGCAACGCATTTCAAGGCTACAGCATGCCTCTTTGATGAAGAGTATTGTGTAACGGATCGGGGGACTCGCAGTTCCCAGCGTGTCCCCGCCATCTCAGCTTCCACAGTGCCTAGTTCCTCTGCTCCCCTACGTCCCCAAACTCTACCTTCTTCCCTCAGCCATTCCTCCACGGCTCGATCCTCACGCCCAGGCTTACACTCTGTGCACGCGCGCGGTCCCCTTACCAAGCGTGCACATTCACAATCGCGGGTTCCCTATCGTGGTTCACGCGCTCCTCGGCTTGCCTCTGTCACCCCTGTCCGTTCCTTACCTGCTTCCCCATTCCTCCTTCCCCTCTGTCTTCTCTCCCATGCGCTTCCTCCGCTGGTCTCCCTCCACGCTCTGGTGCACGCGCGGTGTGCGCATAGCAGGGTTACAGAAGGTGCGGGCACCCGCTCTACTTACTTACTTTCCCCGCGCTCTAGCTCCGCCCCCGTCGGTTGCAGGCTATTACCTTAGATTACCTCCCTGTCTCCTCCCCTGCTCTCACACACCTATCTCTGCAATCACTCACTCAAACATCTGCTCCTCCCCTCACCCCCATTGGCCCTTCCTCCTATATAACCCCACTCCTTCCTCTCAGTCCTTGCTCTGCATAGCTTTCCTGTAGCTCCTGTGTGTGCAGTGTCTATGCCTTGCTCCCTTGTCTGTTTCAGCTCTGGTTCCTGTCCCTGCCCCTGTTTTGATTCCTTTGGCTTGAACTTGAACTCTGCTTTGGACTTGACTATGCTGCTCTCTCTTGCCCTTGAACCCTATCTTTCAGACATCACTACGCTGCTTTCTCCAACCTTTGAACTCTGGCACTTGGAAATTGCCCTCCGACCTCTGGCACCCCAGACTCAGCATGTATTACGTTAACCCTTACTCTCCAGGCCTGGCAACGCTACTACCACACTCTGGGCACGCCCTCACTGCTGTGGGTGCGTGCTATACTCGACTGGCCATTGCCCAACTCCCTCAAAGCCGTGCAACGTTTCCTTGGCTTCGCTAATTACTACCGGAAATTCATCCGGAATGTCTCCACTATTGTTCTACCTATCACTGCCTTGACCAAGAAGGGTACTGATCTGACTGTTTGGTCCCCTTAGGCCATTGAAGCCTTCGACTTCCTCAAGAGAGCCTTCATGTCTGCCCCCATCCTTCGGCATCCGGATACTTCCCTTCCTTTTACTCTAGAAGTAGACGCCTCAGATGTGGGAGCCGGCACTGTGCTTTCTCAGAGATCTTCCCCACAGGAAAAACTTTATCCTTATGGATTCTTTTCTAGGAAGTTCTCTTTGGCCGAGAGAAATTATGATGTCGGGAATCGTGAGCTTCTGGCCATCAAGTTGGCCCTCCAAGAATGGAGACATCTCCACGAGGGTACCAAGGAGCCAGTAGCCATCCTCACCGACCACAAAAACTTAATGTACATTGAGGGAGCACGTCAGTTGGGGTCTCGTCAAGCTTGTTGGGCTTTGTTCTTTTTGCGGTTCAAACACACAATTTCTTATATTCCTGGCACCAGGAATATCAAAGCCGATGCCCTGTCTCGTCAATTCTCCACGGAGAACGAATCTAATGAATCTTCGGAGACGATCCTTCCCGCTAAGTGTATTATTTCCGCCAACAACTTTGATGTCTTGGATGAGATCAATAAAGCCCAGGCTCATATTCCTAGGAGATTTAAGATGCCAGAAGGACGGATGCATGCTGCCCTGTGTTTTCACCACAAAATACTTCTGTGGGGACATTCGTCTTGATCTGCTGGTCATCCAGGCTTCAAGAGGACGGTAGATCTTATCAGATGGACCTTTTGGTGGCCTAAGATGAACAGGAACATTTTCGACTTCACCAGAGCTGGTCCAGTCTGTGCGCAGAGCAAATCCGCCCGACACAAACCTTCTGGTCTCCTCATGCCTCTTCCTATTCCGGAACAACCTTGGAAACACATCTCCTTGGACTTTATTGTGGAACTTCCCAATTCTAAAGGGATAATATGATCCTTGTCGTAGTAGACAGGTTTTCCAAGCATACACACTTTATACCCCTCAAGGGTCTCCCTAATTCAGCCACCTTGGCCGACGTTTTTTCTAAGGAAATTTTCAGATTACACAGTTATCCTATTTCGATTGTTTCGGACAGAGGTTCTCAATTCATTTCTAAGTTTTGGCGAGCTTTTTCTCAAAGACTTGGCATTTCCCTTCTATTTTCCTCGGGTTATCACCCACAAACCAACGGGCAGACAGAGAGAAGGAATCAGACGCTGGAACAGTATCTCAGATGCTTCGTGTCTGAATCGCAGGACAATTGGGTGGACCTGTTACCCTGGGCTGAGTTTGCCATTAACTCATTAAGAAACGAATCCACGCAAGAGTCGCCTTTTTTTTTATTAACTATGGATTCAATTCCAGCAGTCTTCCCCTATCCTCCCTCCCCTCTGGTGTTCCCGCAGCAGATTCTCACATTTCCAGTCTTCAAAATTCTTGGAAGAAGATCCTAAAGGCTTTGCAAGGTTCCGTTCAAAGACAGAAAACGCAAGCTGATCGGCGACGTCAAGTGGGTCCAGGATTCAAACCTGGAGACAGAGTTTGGCTATCATCCAAGAACATCAAGCTCAAGACACCTTCCCAGAAACTGGCCCCGAGATTCTTGGGTCCTTTCAAGGTCCTTGAAAGGATCAACCAGGTCGCATACCGAATTGCACTTCCCCCTACTATGAGAATCCCTTCGGTTTTCCACGTGTCGCTCCTTAAACCCCCGATCCAAAATGCCTATTTTCCAGATCACCCTCAGAGACCTAACCCAGTCATCATACAAGGACCACAAGAATTCAAAGTCCAGTCCATACTCGGTTCTCGTTGGTCCAGGGGCAGACTTCAGTTTCTTGTACACTGGAAAGAATATGGTCCGGAGGAACGTTCTTGGATACCATCCCATCATATCCATGCCCCAGCACTCCTCAGACAGTTCCGATGGAAGTTCCCTCATAGACCTTGGGAGGATCGTCCAGAGTCCGATCCTCAAGGGGGGGATACTGTAACGGATCGGGGGACTCGCAGTTCCCAGCGTGTTCCCGCCATCTCAGTTTCCACATTGCCTAGTTCCTCCGCTCCCCTACGTCCCCAAACTCTACCTTCTTCCCTCAGCCGTTCCTTCATGGCTCGATCCTCACGCCCAGGCTTACACTCTGCGCACGTGCGCGGTCCCCTCACCAATCTCTGGTTCCTGTCCCTGCCCCTGTTTGGATTCCTTTGGCTTGAACCTGAACTCTGCTTTGGACTTGACTACGCTGCTCTCTCCTGCCCTTGAACCCTAGCTTTCGGACATCATTAGCTGCTTTCTCCAACCCTTGAACACTGACACTTGGACATTACCCTCCGACCTCTGGAACACCAGACTCAGCAAGTATTACGTTAACCCTTACTCTCCAGGCCCGGCAATGCTACTACCACACTCAGGGCACGCCCTCACTGCTGTGGGTGCGTGTTATGCCCTTACCCACCTCAGTACTGGGGACTGGCCAGGTCTGCGGGCATACAGGCGTTACATGTTGCTGCCCCATGGTATTCCTGATCCCTGTGGGGTGTGGCGTATGGGTAATTTTGTCCCATGACATGCTGTTTTTCTTTTACTTGATATATGCAGATTACCTATCTTTTGTCATTTAATACATTTTATTGATATACTTCACTATGAGCGTTGTGCGCTGTTTTTTCTCGTTTGTTCTTTTCTAGTTCCTGATGGTGTCGAGCCACCCCTATTATTATTATTATTATTATTAACAGCTGCAGATGCTCCATTGTTCGAGTTCATGTATATGTATATGTATTTATATTTATATTTATCACACTAATTTGCACTTTAATATAATCACTTAGTGCACTGGTACGATTTATGGTTGCGTACTTCTACCTTTTTTGTTATCACTTCTTTTAGCCCAATTCAGCACCCTGGACAAAGCCCAAAAATGTTCTGCAACCTGGCATTAGATGCTGAAGCCCCATATAGCTATGAATTTAAATAAATGTGGTTTAAGTCCCACGTTAACTTTAATGGCCTACTGTGTATATACGTTGAACTGTTCAACACCACTTTTGCATATTATTAACACTAATGGCCATTAAAGTTAATGGCAGGCCATCTTTGCAATAAACAGACCTTAACGCAGCATTAGTGAGCTTTGAATATACCCGTTAGCACTTAACAAGACTTGTTAAGTCAATAATGAAGCTTGGTGGATCTACACCTTCAAAGACAGTTTCTAATAAAATACTGTATGCTTCCTCAAAGACTGCACTGGTTTCCCATGTTGTGCATTCCGTTTTCCTTGTGGAGTGAGAAGGCAAATATTTATTGTTTGTGTGTAAGGGTGTATGTTTAAAGAGAAGGATCACTTCACCATTTGGGGAATGTATGACATTATAATGGCACATTAAAATGTAGGTAACTCATTTGCTTTAACAATTTGTAAATGTTCAAATCTGTCTACACTATCTGAGTTGTTGAAAACTTTTGTTTTCTACATATTTGCAAACCTTGCTATTTCCATATTTGTATAGTCTATTAAATATATCGTTTTGCCTTGGGGTCTGTGAAAGTAAATACTAACTCTTAGAAATAATTTTACTATTTGCTCATTTGTTTTTTAATGTACCTACTGTATTATTTAAGTTTTGATTTGTTGCCTTCTTAAGCACCTAATTGAAGTTGAAGCTCTTTAATTCCTGTGTAAAACTTCTTCAAACAATAAAGTTAACAGATAGTGTAACATATCAATAATAGTGATTTGCTGGTATGCACCTAGTCCATGAGTTTGGGTGTATGCTGTCAGCTGAAAGAAATACATTAGTTGCTGTCTGTTGTCGTTGCATGTATGTACAAGTCATATTATTATCATATCTTATGTAGGTTAAGTCCCAACAATTTATTTGATTATAATGCATTTTTCGTGTCAATTTTAAAGCTAATGTAATTTTGATTTAATACATTTAGAATTTGTTGAAAAAGGTCTACAGTTCAATGCCAGATTGATTCATCTAAATTTCCGAGCCATAAACTAATATGGTTAGAATAATGAGTGAACTAATCAAAGAACATCAGGTTCTTCTCTCAAAAGCCTAAATGTCAATTAACATATGTAGGGCACAGGCTGCACCTACTGTAGCACTTTACTTAATAAAGGTAATGAATGGATTAAATGGCAGGAACTGCTTTATTGTTGGTAGAGGGGGTGGGTGAAGCTCGTAGTTGCCCCAGGATGGCTTTTTAGGTCTCCCGGGAGGGTTGCAGTAGGAATTACAACTGCTAAGGAAATGAAGGGGTTAACACCTCCCGCATATCCTAAACATCCACCCCAGGGAAACTACCCCCTTCACCCACCCCATCTACAACCAACACCACACCGGAATGGATAAAAGTACTACACTGGCGACACACTTTATCGCAGTGCGGCCAGATCCGCAAGCCGGGAGATTTCCCGGCTTGCTAGTGGCCGACCCTCGGCGTGCCGCGCGTCATAGACGCGCGGTCACGCGTCTTCGGGAGCCTGCGCCCCCTGCACGCGCGTCCAGGGCTCCCCGAGGGAGCCCTGGTGTCCCGCGATCTGCGGGACGGCGGCAGGGGGTTCCGGGGGACCCGGCGGACCCGGCAGCGGGAGGGAGAGCGCCCCGATCGGAGGGCGCTCTTCCGCTGCTTCGGCGCGCGCCCGTCACACTCGGGCGCGCGCCAGGCTACTGCTGCGGCACAGAACGGGCAAATGCTCGAATAAACTGTGCCGCAGCAGTACTAGCCAAAGATGGCTAATAGCGCCTTTCCCCATTCAAATAACCATTACAGCGCAATACAATAAAATATATTACTATAATACATACATCACTATAAAATAAAACTCATTTAATCCATTGATTGTCACTGTGGTCATCTATGCCCATCAAAAAGGTAGGGATAGCCAACCATGTAGCATGCTTCCCTTCCCTTTTGATGATGTCACATCACTCCAAAAAAAGGAAAGGCATCACATAGTATATCCACCAATCCGATTGGTTGGTGTACCATGTGATGACTTCCATTTTTTTTGCTTAAGTGTCGTCATCTTAAAGGGAGGGAAGCATATCCTGCCTGATTGTCTGGCTTCCCTCCCTTTAAGATTATGTCAAAGCATTAAAATAAATGGAAGGCATCAACAAATCGGATTGGGGTTTTTGATGTTTTTTTTTTTTAAAACAACATTTTTATTGGGTTTTCAAGCAGAAGTATACAGAAATAAATAAATTCAGGAGTGAGTGATGGGGGGTGGGGGGGAGAGGGTACATAAAATAAAAGGGGGAATTAGGGGAGTGAGGGGGGAGGAGGTGGGACAGCATCAGGATGAGTCAACAATTCTTGATACTTTAATAAACAGTTTTGAGGTCGAGTGTTGTAAATAAATAGCGTATGGGAGTTTATTTGCCAGGGGTAAAAAAAACCCAGTCTGAGGGCCTTAAATGGATACTGAAAGGACATAATAAGTATTCTGTGGGTGGGTGGCGGGGGGGGACATCTAAGCTTTCTACAGGGGGGGGGAGTTGGGGTAGACGATCTCAGGGGTTATAGGCTCAGAGAGTCCGATCTATATATAAACTACCTGCGTGAACTATCCAGGAAGACCAGATTTTCTGGAAATTTTGGTATGTATCATTAAGGAAGCTCGTCAGCTTTTCCATCATGCAGACAGCTTGTTTCTAATGGACATAATTGGTGGGAGTTTGTCCTGCTTCCATAGACTCGCAATGGCGCATCTTGTCGCCGTGGAGATATGAGTAATTAGTTTGTTTGTAGCCCTTGTGTGATCCTGGAGAGGTTTGTTTAAAAGGAACAACCAATGGTCCATGGGAATCTCTGAAACCAGTATCTGTTGTATCCAGGATTTCACCTGTCTCCAGAGATCATACACCCTTGGGCAGGACCACCACATATGGAGGAGGGTGGCATCTTCACCACAGCCTTTAGGGCATAGGGGGGAGTATCCTGGGACATATTTAGCTATGTTCTCTGGGGTGTTGTACAAGCGAGTCATAACTTTATATGCGTTCTCCCGGATAGTTGAGCAGATAGAGCTTTTAGCCACTGATTCAAAACTTTCCTCCCAGTCATCCGCTTCCAACTCCTCCTCCAGATCGTTCTCCCATTTTTTCATAAAATTAAGCTTGCCTTGGGATTCTGCAGCTTGAAGGGAGAATTGGCCATATAATTTCGAGATTAACCTCTGGTGGGAGTTTGCATCTAGACAGAGCTTCTCAAAGAGAGACTGGTTAAGTGGGCATGATTTTGGCATAGAAAGCCCTGATCTGGAGACAATGAAAAATCTCACCCGACGGGATTCCTTTATCTTTTACCAGTTTGTCAAAGGTGACAAGCTTAAGATCGTGGCTAATATCAAAGAGTCTGTTAAGATTTGCTTGTCTCCAGTTTGCGAACATTTGTTTGGAGCAACCTGGGGAAAAGTCTTTATTCCCAAAGATGGGGGTCATTGGAGTGTTTGGGCTACTCAGCTTGTATTTAAACTTAAGCCTGTTCCACATTTTGAGAGAATGTGTGATAGTCGGCAGGGAGGGGATGGTTCGAAGGCCCACCCGAGAGGAAAGCCAGAGAATCTTTTCTATGGAGGTTGGCTTATAGAATGTGCTTCTAGAGAGACCCATCTCCTAAGTGATGGGTTGGCATGCCATGCTACCCATTGACTAGCTTGTGCTGCTCTGTAATAAGAGAGTAAGCATGGAAGTGCTAGACCACCTGCTCTAGTTAGCAATTTACGATTGAGTCTGGGTCTCTTATTGTTCCAGATAAATTTTGAAACTGCCGATTGGAGTTTAACTATATCTGAGTGTACGATAGTGATGGGGAGGGTTTGGAAAAGATAGAGCAGCCTTGGCAACAGGTTCATCTTTATTGATTGGACTCGCCCCATCCAGAATATATTAAATTTGTTCCATATCAAGAGGTCGGCCTTCAGTATTTTCAGAATTTTGGGGTAATTAGTCTGGTAAAGGGATTCATAGTCTCTGGTTAAAAATACTCCTAGATATTTCAAGGAAGACTGTTGCCATTTGAAATCAAAATTGAGTTTGATTAGTTTGACTGTTTCCTGTTTTAAGTTGATATTTTATTCTTCAGACTTGCTGTTGTTAATTTTAAAACCGGATATTTTGTTGAAGGCGGTAAGTTCGTTGAATAGGTTTGGAAGGGTCGTTAGAGGGTTTGCTACTGTTACGATGACGTCATCGGCAAATAGGGCTAGTTTGTAGGATTGTTCCCCCACATCTAGACCCATGACATTGGGATTTTGGCGGTTATGAGCAACTAGGGGCTCCATACAAAGGGCAAAGACAAGAGGGGATAGGGGACAACCTAGCCTCGTGCCACTCTTTATCTCGAATTGGGATGAAGGGAAACCATGATTTTTAACTATCGCTGTGGGATTGGAATAGAGTGCCATCACTGCTTTAAGAAAAATGCCCGAGAACCCGAAAGTCTTCAGTGTTCCCTCCATGTACACCCAGTCAATTCGGTCAAAGGCCTTATCTGCGTCTACTAAGCAACATGGAGGGAACATTTCTATGAGTTGCCCAGGCCGTAAGATTTATTATCCTCCTGATATTATCAGCCACTTGCCTGCCTTGGATAAAGCATACCTGATCGTGGTGGACCAATGAGGGGAGAATCTTCACCAGTCTATTCGCCAGTATCTTGGAGAAAATCTTTACATCCGTATTGATCAGAGATATTGGGCGATAGCTCCCGCAAGCTCTCCTTGTGGATAAGAGAGATAGAGGCCTGCAGCATACTTGTGGGGAAAACAGCATCTGCCATAATATCGTTGAACAATAACAGTCAGTGGGGGGGGGGGAAGGGAATCATTGAATTATTTATAACACAAATTTGAAAACCCGTCTGGGCCTGGGGCTTTTGAAGCTTTAAATGTTTAATAACCAATTGGATTTCTTCTAGCATTATTCGTTGATTGAGGGCTACTTGTTGAGCTTCGGACAGAGAGGGCAGCTTGGCGGCTTGAAGGTAACTTGCTATTTTAGCCTCCGACTGGGTGTCATGTGTCACTTTTTTCCCATTATATAATTTGGAATGTTTTTTATGGTTTTAATGTTTTATGTTTAATGGGCAAATGCATTATTATCCATATCTGGATAATAGGAATTTTAGCTCATTATCATACTGTATTTGTGGGGGTTGGGGGGTATTGTTGGGGGTAGAAGGGGTAGGTAGTAGGGTTGCATTTTAATGTTTATTGGGGGTAGAGGTGGTAGAGGGGGTGGGTGAAGGTTGTAGTTGGACCAGAGTGGGTGGTTAGGCCTCTCGGGTGGGTAGCTAGAGGGGAGGGGTTAACTTCTTCATTACCATAGTGGTTACCACCACTATGGTAATGACAACCTTCCTGGTAGACCTAACCACCCACCTTGGGGAAACTAGCCACTTCACCCACCCCCTCTACCCCCAATAAACCAGGTACTCCATAATAGAATGTTAAGTTCTTTTCTCTCGTAAAGCAAACCCAAATGAGTGCGATTTGGCATTTTCTTTTACCGAACGATAAAAAACTTTACGATTTGTCATAGTGAATACCGTTTTTACACAAATTTCAATGCATTTGGCAAGAACATGCCAACCCGATTGTAATGCACTGAACTTATCAAAGTTTTGTGAATAGGCCCCTTAGAATGCTGACTATATGGACATTTTCTTGTGCAAAAATCAAAAGCATGTGCTACCTATCGCCACTGAGAAGACATGGCACCATGAGTCAGAGCCCAGATGAAGATGTTCTGAGCCTCCTTTAAATTGAACCAAAATCCCCAAAACGCTTGCTGTTTGTTCTTAAGAAATCAAAGTTTGATTTGGGACATCTGTTCTGAAGTCTGGAATTCTGGAAGAAGTGTGTGTTGTATGTGACACAGATTCCAGAGAATGCGAGCCTGCGATTTATGTATCCGCAAATCAGACACACTAAAGAAAGAAAAAAAAACGAACTTATCGGAGGTGCATCGGCTGTTCAGGAGCATTGTCTCGAGTATCAAGAGGTTCCTGCTGCAGTCTGAATCAGAGGGTAAAGACATCAAATGTAAGAAAAACATTGATTGTATGTAATTTGTGTATTTCTGTGTATTTCTGTGTATTTCTGTTGTATTCCGTTCTCAGCTCTGCTCTGTGAAAGGTGACTACCGATCCGGGAACCACACCAGACGGGACACCTACTGAGGAACCAGGAACCACAGATGACAACAGTTGCCAACCAGTAGATGTGCCACGAACGAGAGGGGATGCTCTCAAACACTATCCACCATCTACTACCCACTTCTATCTAGTAAGTGGGTATTGCATCTATTGTAGCTGAGAGATTTGTAGGCTTTTTTGTAACAATTATCTTTGATATATATTTTTTCATAAATGTTTTTTTTATTCAGTTATATATCACCTGTTTTATTTGTGAGGCTTCTATGACATTTTGTTGTTAGTCTCTAGTCATTTGTCCATTGTTATATGTGTCTTTGGTTATAATTATTTTATACCAGCATAGGCATTTCATTACAGTGTTGCACTATGTATGTTTTTTCTTATTTGTTTTTCATGCACACAGTTATCTAACCAAATCATCACTATTGGATTTACAAGGATCCTGGTACTCAACATCATTATATGGTTGTATATATTTTTTATAATTGTATAACTTTTATTAGCGATTATATATAGGCGCTGAATTTATCAGTTTTCTATGGTATTTTCTGACCAGGTGGTCAGTGTTTAAATCGGCAGCCGGTCCCTTTTCACTTCATTGTGGAAAGTTAGGGATTATATCGCTATATATATAAATGTTATGGTGGGTAAAAAAGTGACAAAAACCTTCCACAGTAAAGCATATAGCAACTGTAAATATTACTGTATGTTCATTTGCATGTCTTAGACAGGTCTGCAACCCTGTCTTTCACCATTATTGCCCAGCACACAGCACTTCCACTGCAGCAAGGGATTCTGGGAAATGACATGCAAATGAGCACACAGTGCCACTTTTTGCTTCAAAACCATTTTAAACATGGTTCCCTATAGGCTTAAGCTTGCTGCATGGTCACAGCTTTAAGCACAGCCAGGGTTAAGATGCAACACCAGTAAACCCACCCACAGACAGCTGTTTTGACCTTAATGGGTCTCATCAGGGTGGGGTTGGTTACTGGCTATGCAAAGCTGAAGCAATGAGGATGGGGTTTACCATACTTACACTGATGAGACCCATTAAGGTCGAAACAGCTGTCTGTGGGTGGGTTTACTGGCTATGCATCTTAACCCTGGCTGTGCTTAAAGCTGTGACCATGCAGCAAGCTTAAGCCTATAGGGAACCATGTTTAAAATGGTTTTGAAGCAAAAAGTGGCACTGTGTGCTCATTTGCATGTCATTTCCCAGAATCCCTTGCTGCAGTGGAAGTGCTGTGTGCTGGGTGAAAGGTGGGGTTGCAGACATGCCTAAGACATGCAAATGAGCATACAGTTATATTTCCATTTGCTATATGCTTTGCTGTGGAGGGTTTTTGTCAATTTTTTTACTCACCATAATTTAACTAAGTATATATATATATATATACTTTTTTCTCAACAGAACAAGTTACCAAGACTAATAGCAACTGCCTGCTATTTAAAGGCCAGTGGCTGCTGCTGACAATGAGAACCAAAGAGAGGCTGATTTCCTGAGGACAGGAAGCCAGGTATCAAAATGGCCACTGTAGGATCCGTGAGGGTGTGAGGTCATATCCTGTTGGCAGCCATCTTGGATTTTCAGACAGCTCCCTTATAACCCCTTAATTACTGTAGCGGTTACTAACCGCTAAAGTGATTAAGGGGTTAGTGGCCAGTTGTTTTTTTTAATGTATTGGTGCTGCCAACGGAGGACCATTAGGATGGGAAGATAGACGAAGATAGTCTTCATCCTGGCAGGGGTAAGTAGAACTTTAATTTACTGACTGGTTTTATTTTTAACGGGCAAATGCTCTATTATCCATATCTGGAAAATAGTAATTTTGCCTATTACTGTTCTTTAAGTGTTGGGGACCGGCGGTTGTTGTTGGCGGTTACAGGGGGCGTGTGGGTTGTTTATTGGTAGGTAGTAGATATTTTAATGTTTATTGGGGTAGAGTGGGGGGTTCCTGGCCCAGCGTGAGTGGTTAGGCATACCAGGTGGGTAGCGGGAGGGGCTAACCCCTTCATTACCACAGTGGTCACCTACGCTATGGTAATAAAGGAGTTAACTCCTCCCGCAATCTTCCAGGTAGGCCTTACCACCCACTCTGGGCCAAGTAACCCCATTCACTCACCCCCTATACTCTCAATAAACTAGGTACTGTGGCTTAACCCCTTCATTGCCTTAGTGGCTAGCCGCTATGGTAATTAAGTGAATAAAGAAAATACAGTGCCAACTTCTAAATACAAACAGTGACTAAATATCCTGCTGCTGGATTGTGGGGGGGATAATTCAAATCCTCCCAAAAAGTAATATACAATGGGAAAAGGAATATCAGCGCGTGGGTTAAATATGTGCTCTAATGTGCAAAAACACTATGTGTAAGTGCACTTTTCACAGAGATTGGATATATTATGCACAGTATATAGGATAGCTATGGTAATTAAGTATTTTTTTAAAAATAATAGTGTACAGGAGCATAGGGTCTCCGGAGCTGAAGCACATTAATTTCAGCCTCGGGGACCCACTGCTTTCCTGGTATGGGGTGCCAGTATCCCCCGCAATGTTTACATCTTCCATGTCACATGACCGGGAGATTTAAACGCACTGGAAATACCGGCAACCCAAGTAGTCCGATCTTACATTTTTTGACCGCACTTTAAAAAAATTCTGGGGTTTTTTTTAGGCGCATGCGCGACGGCAGAGAGAATGGATGCATGATCCCATTGCTCTGTGCCCCGCTCAGATTCTAATGAAATAAAATAACCTTTATTTTACAACAAAAATCGGGAATTCAACTCCTAACACTCTGCCAAACTGCCGGGATGGCGAAGCGACAGGCCAAAACCCCGAAATCTAAGGGGCTCCCACAGTATTTCCCCAGCACAAGAAACAGCGCGGCTGAAGCAGTAATGGCGCCGAGTTCGAATCAGGGCTCTGATTCAGAACGGGAGGGAGAGAGGGAGGATGGAGAAATACCAGCCAGTTCGGCTTTGCGATTTTAATCGCCTTTATACAGATCTCAAAACTCTCCTTCAGGCAGAAATAAAAGAGATGGGGAGGGAGATCGGGAGCTTGGGGGAGCGCACGGGACGTGTGGAGACCCAGCTAGATGTAACATCCACGGCCGCCAAACGCAACACTAAAAAAGCAGCGGAGATGCAGACTCAAATTACAGATCTGAAAGAGAAGCAAGAGGACGCTGAGAACCGCGAGCGGCGGAATAATATCAGGATCCGGGGGGTCCCTGAAGATGCAGGGGAGTGCGAGGAATTCGTGATGAGATGGCTGGGAGAGCTGTTGCCGGACGTCCCCAAAGAGCGACTAGAAATGGACCGTTGCCACAGGGCCCTAAGAACGAGGCCTATGCAGTCTGAGCAGCCGCGCGACATCATAGCACGGCTGCATTATTATAAGACCAGGGAGGCCATCTTACAGAGGGCCCGGGATACACCGTCGGTGGAATTCGAGGGGGTAAAACTACTTATTTTTCAAGACCTGTCCCCCCTGACCTTGCTGCGTCGCAGGGCCCTTACACCAATAACTAAGGTGCTGAGGGACCACAATGTTCGCTATAGATGGACTTTTCCATTCGGGCTATCCGTCAGTAAAAATGGCAGAGCCCACTACATGAGAGAGTTGGGAGAGGGAGAGGCTTTCCTTCAAAAGATGGGGCTTAAAGGGGTACCAGCGGCACCGGAGGAGGTGGAGGAAACCCCGGGCCCCAGCTGGGCAACGGCGGGTCAATCTCCCCGACCTTCACGCACTAAAAATTGAATCCCAGCAAGGATATTGTTCTTTACATCCCACGTTGTTAGGGAAGCAAGTTTATCAGTTCCCAGTTAAAATTGCCTGGTTCTATGTTATAGGCGTGTGTCCTCGTTGCTGATCAAGTACCCACATCAAGATCCCCTCCGGTGGGGAAAAAAGCCTTGTTTGCCTATCTGAAAGAGACTATGTACTTACCTGGGTGATGACGGATGAAGGCCCAAAGATGGCAACGTACACGAGGCAGGAGAAGCATCCAGTCTGGAACGCAGGAGCAGGAAACCACCATCAGCCAGGCAGAGAGCACACGCACATCCGTCCAGGTCGAACGACGCTCCCAAAATGGCGGCGGCCGGAGGTTCGGCGCTGAAACCGGAAGGGCGCAGGCGGCCATCTTGCAGGTGGCAAAGTGGTGTTCCGGATATCGCGAGGAAGTGACGCGCGTCACACGAGAGGCCCAGAGCAGCGAGGAAATTCAAATTTACTTACACGCCGCAGCTACGGATGGAGAGGCAGCGGTGAACAGCAGCGGAGAGATTGAGACCCTATCCCCACACTTTAGAAAGGAAAGAGGATGTAGAGGCATTAGGATGCGGGTAGGGGGGCAAGAAGTTAGTAAAATACAGAGGGCTTACAAGGCTGAGGATAGCGACCAGGGCGGTTTAAAGGAGGAGGGGGGGCAACCCCTAGGACGGAGGGTTTATGCTGGACAAGAGGAGGTAAGCTGAAGGGCTAGGAAAGTAGGAATAAGTAAGTAAGGGTAGGGCGGAAGGGAAGTGTTAGTAACTGAAAGGAGACGGGAAGTAGAGGGAAAGAGGGGGGTAAGGTGGAGGAGGACTAGGGGAGAGGAGGAGGTGAGAGAAGAAGGTAAAAGCAGGTGTACAAATAGGAATGTGTATGTTACGGAAGGTGGAAAGTAAGCGATAGCAAGTGGAAGCGGGATAAGCAGGTTAAGCGGGTCAAGCAAGTTAGAAGACGGGAAGGTATAATGAATAGATGGAGAGCACATCATAGAGGGTATACTAGGACGAGGGTAAGGGGCTGAGGCCACCCAACTGAATAGGGAATCATAGAATAGGGACTAAAGCGGCGGAATCAGATGCATAGGTTAGCATCGAACATAGGAGTTATTTGAAATAAGATATAAAGGTTAAGGTTAGACTGTTGATATAGGAGCGGGGTGGGAGCTGAGGGATCTCAGCCTGCTCTGTGGTCCACATGGGCCAGGGGCTGGGAGGGGGTAGTCCCAGCGAAGTCCTTTGGGAGGGAGGGGGATTAAGAGGCGAAGTGACATCAGATGGAGTCCCGGGGCAAGTGCCCAATCCCCAAAGGCATTGGACTCTGAGCCAAGTTGGCAGGGCCACAGCTCGGAGGACATTAAATGTTTATTGTTATATGTGTGTCACCCCCCATGTTTTCCTGTTGTTTCCCCCCAACCCACAGGACCCACCATCCGAGGATCATCACGAGCGCCACAGGAAGGAGACTGCCTTACTTCGGTCAAGGTTATTGGCGAAGCACACAACACTACTGTCCCATGCCGCAGGTTCAATCCAACCCCAAGATGAGTAACGATCTGATCCTTATCTCCCACAATGTCAAGGGATTTAACAACCCAATAAAGCGTAGAATAGCGTTCCGGGACTATATCCGTAAAAAGGCAGATATAGTGTTTGTCCAGGAAACACACTTCTCCAAATCTAATCATCCCAAATACCTGGACAGGCACTATCGGACTGTTTTTATGTCCTCTGCGACAGTAAAGAAAAGGGGGGTGGCTATATTAGTGCACCGTAGAGTGCCCCTACAAGTGGTCAAATCGTATAAAGACTCAGACGGACGCTATATCATAGTCACAGGCACAATTAACAACAAAGAGGTCACATTAAGCTCAATATATGCCCCCTGCGAACAGACACCGCAATTCTTTACGTCATTCTTTGATAAACTACACAAGGTGGCAATAGGTTGCATATTCCTTGCAGGAGACATGAACCGCACCCTAGACCCAGACTTGGACAGATGCACGGGGACTAACTTACCACAGAAACATGACGTACTAACCATACTTCAAGGGCTGCATGATTGTCAATTACTTGACATTTGGAGGGAAAAACACCCCACGGAGAGAGCATACACTTTCTACTCACACCCCCATAACAGATACAGTAGGATAGATTACTTCCTGGTATCTAATAGAGCAGTTCCCATGGTCTCCCATATGGGGATCCATGATATTTCATGGTCGGACCACGCACCAATTGAGCTGCGGTGTGCTTTGCAGCTGCTGGACAGACCAGGGGCGAACTGGAAATTAAATGAGCTGCTGTTAAAAAACCCAATATCGGAGCGGGCGATAGGAGATAAAATCAAGGAATATTTTGATATCAATACGGGGAGTGTATCTTCCCACTCTACACTCTGGGAGGCCCATAAGGCGACCGTGAGGGGACTTCTAATGAATTTAGCAGCACAAACCAAACGAGCTAAGGAGTCCCAGATAAAATATTTGCGAGGGAGACTAGCACACCTCTCCGCATGTCATAGTCTCAATAAACAGAGCGCTACCCTAAAGGAACTCTCTGACACCAAAACTAAACTCAATTTGTTGCTTAACTCCAGAGCCGAGAGGGAGTTGGCCTGGTCCAAGCGTAAGTTTTACGACAAAGCCAACAAGCCAGATACCTTACTTGCCAATAAATTGCGTAACAAACTCCCTAATTATAGTATTTCCTCTATCCGCACCAAGGGGGGGGACCTTACCTCCGATTCTAGAAGAATTGTCGATGAATTCAAAAAATTCTATGAAGTTCTCTATGATGGAGATAAGGTCAGCCACACACAGAAAATAGAGGTAAAAACCCAGAAGTTCCTAAAAGAGGCGCGCCTTCCCAAATTGAGCAGGGCAGAAAAGGAGGCATTACAGGGCGACTTTACGTTCGAAGAACTATCAGAGGTTATAAAGGCCCTTAAACCAGCTAAAGCTCCGGGACCAGCTGGATTTTCAAATCTATATTACAAAAAAATCCTTAAAATACTAGCGCCACAACTTTTAAAATTATTTAACGGGATCTTAGCGGGGGGCTCCTTTCCATCCCAGATGCTCCAGGCCTCTATCTCCCTGATCTACAAGCCAGGCAAAGACCCAGTAGACTGTAAGAGCTACCGGCCCATATCCCTGATCAATTCTGATGTGAAAATATTTTCTAAACTGCTAGCTAACAGGGTGGGTATTGTCCTGCCTGGGCTAATCCACCCGGATCAGGTGGGATTTATTGGAGGAAGGCAGGCAGCAGACAACACAAGACGGATCATAGATTTGATCGATCTGGCCAATAAAAAGAATATCCCGTCTATGCTGTTGAGTCTGGATGCTGAGAAGGCCTTCGATAGGATCGATTGGTCCTATCTGAGGGCAGTACTAGGAGCATTTGGGTTCGAGGGACGCCTCCTAGAAGCCATCTTAGCCCTGTATAAAGGCCCCACAGCTAGGGTGCGCCACCAGGGCTTCCCATCGGAGCAATTTAACATCTGTAGCGGGACGCGACAGGGGTGCCCCCTGTCCCCTCTGCTGTTTGCATTATGTATAGAACCCCTGGCGGCTCATATTTGCCTAAGCCCAGATATAACAGGGATAGACATAGGGGACCAATCCCATAAAGTGGCATTGTATGCTGATGACGTTATACTGACCATGTCAAGGCCGCTCACTTCCCTGCCCAATGTCTTTGAGATTCTGGGAGCATTCAGCCTCATCTCCGGGTTCAAAATTAACCAGACAAAGTCTGAAGCCCTAAATATTAATCTCCCGCGCCCAATGGAGAAATTAATCGAACTAAATTTTAATTTTAAATGGCAAGCCTCCTCAATCAAATACTTAGGTATCCAAATTACCAAGACATATGACTCATTATACAAAGCAAATTATCCCAAATTATTCCAAGCTCTAAGAGAGGACCTGAGGGTGTGGGCGGGGTTTGGAATTTCTTGGTTTGGACGGATTCATAGCATCAAGATGAATCTCCTACCAAGGGTGCTTTACCTGTTCCAGGCCCTGCCAATGCCATTGGTGCGGGCAGATATCCTCGCCTTACAGTCAAAGATCATGAAATTCATTTGGCACAAGAAGAGTCCAAGAATTGCTAAGAGTATACTAACCAGACCCACGATTAGAGGAGGACTAGCGGTACCTTGCTTGATGGCATATTACAAAGCAGCAAGATTAGGTCAGATTGTCCAGTGGCACCTTGACCCATCCTTGCGGAGATGGGTGGCACTGGAGAAAACCTGCTGTGCTCCAATTGAGTTGTATAATTTAATTTGGCTGCCAAAACGTTGCGACAACACGGTGGGGATGCTGTTACGGACCATGGTGAACTCTCTGGCGGTGTGGAGGAGTTCCAAATTTAAACATAGATTAACGACAAAACACTCCTTAATGACCCCGCTATTCGATAACCCAGATTTCGCCCCGGGGATGGCCGGAGAGCGGCACTTCAAAATTTGGATACAGTCAGGATATAAGCGGTTAATAAATCTGGAGGGGCCTCAATATATTAAAACATTTGAACACGTCAAATCAGAAAAAGGCCTTCCAAACACTGAATTATTCCGCTACCTCCAGATAAGAGCATTCTATAATGAATTTCTAATTAGACCAGCCAGGACCAATTTCAAGCAGCTGTGTTCTAGAGCCACGGACACACGGGGACTTACCTCTAGATTATACCGGAAGGTGATCTGCCCAAGTGGACAGGACACCGACAAACTGAACTACATGACTAAATGGGAGACAGACCTAGGGGAGACTTTAGAGGACAAAGACTGGGAGTGGATCTTACAGGCGGCGGCCAAAAGCTCCATATGCTCAACGTTAAAAGAGAACGCATATAAGGTCATGATGCGCTGGTATCACACCCCACTACGTTTATCCAAATTCGTCGGCGGTTATTCCCCGCTCTGCCCAAAACAGTGCGGGGAAACAGCAGACCTAGTCCACATGCTGTGGTCCTGCCCGAAGGTAATCCTGATTTGGGAGAGCATTAGAGAATGGGCACAAAGTATCCTCGATTTAGAGGTCCCCCTGGACCCGTGGCTGTTCTTACTGGGCAGGCGGGCCCAGGGGTTGCCGAAAACGGCACACAAATTAGTGGCACATATGGCCACAGCCACTCGGTGTGAGATCGCAGCATTGTGGATACAGCAAGATCTACCAGTCATCCCTAAAATCCGAAACAGATTGTGGCAATTTTGCCAGATGGAACAGTTGACTAGCTGGGTCAACGACTCTGGCCGAAATTTCTTAAAAGTATGGGAGCCATGGCTTACCCAATCCGACATCCCCGGGGTAGATGCCAGCACAATTTTGCAATAATAAACACAAGTGCGTTCTCTGGTGACGGAGCGGAACATACTATAACATAGGCACGTGACAGGTAGGATCCCCCCCGACTATTAAAACTAATAAAACTAGAACCAAGAGGAGGAGTCGTCAGGTGTCACAAAGAAGGGCGCAATACGGACCGACAGCAGATCTTCCACTACCGAAAAACATGGTGGCAGTCCATTCCCTCTCCCCCTCCCCCCCCCTCCTTTCCCCTCCTTGTTGTTTTTTCCCTCTGTTGTCTAGTCTTCGGTCCGGTGAGTCAGGTTTGTCTAGTCTTGTGAGTGTATGTTAGTCCCTTGTTGCTTATGAGTGATTTTACCCTTGATAGTGAGAGTGAAAAGGGTAAACCTCGGGGGGTTTCAAATTGTTTTACCATGGGATGTGGCATAATGTACCTGTTGTGAAACCCAATAAAAATCTTGAAGTAAAAAAAAAAAAAAAAAAAAAATCTGTTTTTTAGTGAATACTGTTTTGACACACGTTTTAGTGTGCGGTAAAACAATGCAAAGTTGCTCATGAGTGCACTGATTTTATCGATGTTTAGTGAATAGGCCGCACAGTGTCACAAAGTAGACTGCATCAGGAAAAATGCAGCTCATCTCAATATATATATATATATATATATATATATATATAAAATGAAAAATATAGTCAGTACACCACTGATTCAAAAATAACCAACATCATGTATCAACAAAATACAAAATAGGAAAATAAAAGCACACATACCCTTTCAAAGTGCGAAGTCTCACACATACAAGAATAGAAATATGTATGAAATACAAATAAACATACAAGTGCAAAGCAATTATTATGCAAAAATTACCATATTTACAAATATGAACACTAGAATGGCATAATAGCACTAAAGGAATGTTACCATCAGAAGTTAGTGGTTTACTCTCTATTATCACTGTGTTATCCTTTTCCTGTTGTCACATGATTAGTGATATTAGTAAAAACTGTCATAGCTAGGAAAGGATGTCCCATTGATTAGGATGAAAAAAAATCATGATTAAAAAGGTGCTACAGTCATTCTGGTGTTTGTTCATTTATCACTGTGAGCAAAGCAGATGGCTTGTCATATTACTATCCCTGAAACATTTCTCAATGAGTGAAGATATATAACTAGCCACCATACAGGGCTCATGGTGAATGCATTGGCCAGTTGTAAACATACATCACCATGATTGACAAATAGCCCAAATTACTACTTATTGTATTCCCTGGTTCCAGACATTCAAAATCTGTGTTGTCTGTCAGTGCAATCCCAGTCCTTCCACTTGCTCAACAGGTTAATACGCAGCTCTCATAGTACATCAAGGTGCATGTGGGAGAACTATGGTTTATCCAGTCAGGAATATATGTATGTTCGTAGCACCACCGACTTGTTGGTCCAGGAAACAGTAAAAATGCCTCAAATCATGGATAACCAAAAAGAGCCCTTCCAACCCATCATGTTTTGATGGTAGAGAGGCTTCTTATAGGGCAGTTTTAAATTGCTCTTGCAGTTATTTCCCTTTTTATACTATTCATTTTCTCTTCTTCATGAAGCGTTTAAAAAGTGATACATACGCCAGTTTATCTAGCACTCATACGGTTATATACCGTATCTATTAATTATCCAAAATATTAATTCATAAACGCCTTACTGGAAACAAAACATATATCACATGTGACAGTACATATAGTGAATTAATCAATCAACCAAGAGCTACACTAATCAAAAATAATGATATATTGAGCCAATGAAAAATAATAATATTGAAAACACTCTAAAAAATACAAAAAAGCATATGGTTTATTAAAACCATTTGGTGATTTAGTACCTTATGTGAAAATCCACCTTGTTTCACTTTTCAGCAAACTGTTCTCCAAACCACATCCTTTTATTCCAAGATGTACACTTTCAATTCCAAACACCACAGTACATCCATTCTACTGTTATAGAACATTTAAAATATCTCCCCCTCATTATAAGAACGTTCCCATGTTTTATATCGTATATATGAATACATTTAAGTAAACACCGACAAATTATACCCACATTTCCCTTTGAATATGGGCATACCATCCAACAGATTATCCTTTCCATATCATTATTTATAAAATATCTTATTGGGAACATCTTCTAGTACCCATTTGTTAAAGTTGTTGTCTACCCGTATCCATATGTAGACACAACATACTGTACAAAGAAAAAATCTTATGAAACACCCTGTTATCTAATGACAAAGCACTAATTTTTCTTCATGGTTATATCTCCTGTATACTTTTTAAAGCCTTTGAGGCAATATATTTTAAAACACAATTATTCTAGGTCTAGCAATATTTATAACAAATAAAACTTTCATTCCACTGGGCATTGTATGTACAAATAAAGCACACAGCCTCACTAGGCTCACTATTTGAATATAGAAGAAAATCTCTTGATGTGGAACATGCTCTATTGTAGGCTCTTTTCAAAACTCTATTATCATATTTCTGGCCAAAAATCTTCTCTGCAGAGACTTTGGGCCTCATGCAGTAAGCGACGATTATGTGAAATCGGCAAGCTTATCGATTAGTCATGTTATTGGCGTTTTTCCCTCTCCGTATGCAGTAAGTGCCGAATACATTCAAAATCAACCCGAAAACAAATCCGCCCACTCTCACGATGATGAGCCGATCACACACAGGTGTATCGGCGTGCGTGGCGGGGTGCTGTTAGGTTGCACAATCACAAATCTTGCTGAATCAGGCGAAACAAGCATGTTTTTGATTGCGCGCCATATTTAAAGGCAACGTGTACTGCTAATCATTCTCTGTGTTGTTGGGAGTGAGAGAGAGAGAGAGACGCACAGAGCTGGACGATTGAACATTTGCATATTGACTGAGAGACTTGTTGTGTATTGGGTGAGCTTTGTCCTTTGTTGTTTTGTTTACATCTTTGTCTTGTTTTATATGTGGAAGTGGGTCGTGTGATTGCCTGTACATTTCTTGTCTGTTTTTTGTGAGTGCTGGAAGTATGCCCGCAAAGCGTGGGAAGAGTGATGCTGGTGGGAGTGGGAGTGCTACTCGTGGGAGTACGCGTCGGAGTGAACGTACTGTTCAGGGGAGTGATGTTGCTGGTGCACCGAGTGGTGTTGCTGGGAGTGGGAGTGCTGTTGCTGGGAGTGGGAGTGCTGTTGCTGGGAGTGGGAGTGCTGTTGCTGGGAGTGGGAGTGCTGTTGCTGGGAATGGGAGTGCTGTTGCTGGGAGTGGGAGTGCTGTTGCTGGGAGTGGGAGTGCTGTTGCTGGGAGTGGGAGTGCTGTTGCTGGGAGTGGGAGTGCTGTTGCTGGGAGTGGGAGTGCTGTTGCTGGGAGTGGGAGTGCTGGTGCTAGGAGTGTGAGTGCTGGTGCTAGGAGTGTGAGTGCTGGTGCTAGGAGTGTGAGTGCTGGTGCTAGGAGTGGGAGTGCTGGTGCTAGGAGTGGGAGTGCTGGTGCTGGGAGTGCTGCTGGTGGCGCAGTTGCTGATGGGGTGGATGGTGGTGGCGTGCTTGCTGGTGGCCAGCTTTTGGAGGCTCTTCCATTGGAAGAAGGAGAGTCCAGTCAGCACCAGCCAAGCTCTGACCCTAAACCTGCTCGGAAAAAACGTGTGGAGAAGCCACGTAATCCTCGCTTCAATGACCAGGAAAATAGGGCTCTTGTCACTGGCATTCTGGAGCACTATGACAGTATATATGGACATTTAGTAGGTAAGTGTAACTTTACATTTATTATTCAAATACATGTGATCCTAGGTCATCTGAGTTTTGTTCATATGCAAATATGGGTACACAATATCTTTCTATGTTCATTAGTGTGGAAACACAGCTTTTTATCATGCCTTACAAGGACAAATAAACACAGGCGGTCAATTTGCCAGAACTGCATACAATATGAATGCAACCTTGCTTACATGTATAGGTTTAGTAGTGAATGCTCATGTGCTGCACATATTACACATAAAACAGCATGTTTGCTATCACTTGGAACAGCTAGCAGTGTAGGAAACTGGTGCTTATATTATTATTAATTTACCTCATATCTTTTATATGTTTTTCAAGGGCGGACAAGTGCAGCAAGCAAAAAAGAAATGTGGGACACAATAGTCATTGGTGTCAATGCCTGTGGGAATAGTGTCAGGGACAAGTATCATTGTCGGAAAAGATTTGATGATATTAGGTCCAAATTGAAAAAGAAAATACAAGACCAACGCGTGCATGCTACTGGCACTGGAGGTGGGCCCACACCACAACGTCTCATATTGACTCCATTGGAGGAGCTGCTTCGGCCAAAATTACTTACCGTCGTCGTGGAAGGCTTGGCTGGTGACCGTGACATTGGAATTTATCCGTCACAATTTCCAGCAGGTGATAAATATTACTGTACTAGGCGTGTCGTTGCTTACAGTTATTTTGCATAGTTACACTGCTTTTTATACTGTCTTCACAATATAAGCATACCTGCATCTATATATGTATATGTCTGATTCTGTATATATATATCTCAAAATAGACATATATGTAGTAGTCCTACTAAAAGCAGTAACTAATATAGCACGTGCCATTGCGTGCTCATTTACATGTGAATTCCCAAAATGCATAGCTGCAGTGGAAGCAATTGATGGTGGGCGAAGATGGGGAACAACAGGGTAGTACACGTGTAACACATGTTCATGAGAAATTATTAGTAGCTACAGGTACAGAACAGAAATATGTATCATGTTATTGTGTATTTTATTGATTTTACTCCGACAAACATGACATTACTGCCTATTTTAAGCATGCATCAAAGAAATTGCATGTAACGGCCTACAAACATCACTGGCACTAACACATCTATAGTTGCTTATGAAAAGGTCCATTTTTGCTTTATGTCATATACAGACAGCATAATGAGGCACACGTATCATATGTTATGTCATTGTTTTCATAACTTAAACACTGCAGATGACTACTTAGCTCATCTACCATTGTGTTAAAGCAGCTGCAATTAATATCTCATCACAGCATACACTTCAACAGAGGGGGTGGGGTTCAGCACACACACTAATTACAGCCTCATTTCACGGTCAACTTAGTTCACACCATTTGCACCTGTTTCAAGTCATTGAAAGGTGTGGCTGATTAGGCTTTTTGGGGAAGGGAATACCTTTCTTACAACCTGAATAGCACAACTGAAGTTAATCACACTCATTTGAAAGCTTAACTCTAGCTACTAAATGCCCCAACAACTCATTACTTATCAAAGCGTACGTCACACATTAGTTCACTCATATCTATAGTTGAACTACTATGAAAGACACATTATCACACACTGCATGTGTTGTCTTGTTGAGTCACAGCCACATTCAGGTGTGCCACATCTTCGATTAATGTACCACACATATCCTCTACCAAAAACAACACTTTTTGCAATATGACCACCTTCATGATAACCATTGTGAATGGTCATCTCATGATAGTTATGTACATTATGATACTGATATCACTACACAACATATGATTTTTATGTACTCATTTAATCTATTTATCCTCACGCATTACTGCAGAAACATAGTATGTTGTATGTTAGGGAACTCAAAAATTCTAAGTACACAGGCATGTACAGTGTTATTACAACTATTTATGTTCACTTTCACACACATTTTCGGTTAAGGAACTGATGTTGTTAGTTAATCATAAATACAGAACATACAATAAGTGTTTGTTCAATATTTACACATGTAAATGTAAAACTTATGTTATTGTTATATATAGTTGCCCCTGGAGGACATGTGTCACCTGAGATGGAACAAGTGTCTTCACCTGGGTCAGCCAGCTCAACACTACTAGAAGGTGAGTGTATCATTTGCTGGCCATATAATATGTGCTCTTCTATATGTTATGTTGTCATGTGCATTATTTGTTTTGCACATCTTCTTTAAATAGGATTACTTAGTGTCAGTGAAAATTAAGTGTAAGGCAACATGTATTGTGTTAGTGATGTTAATTATCATGTAGGACTTCTGAGTTTAGAGCAACTTTTCATTCATTCATATTTCATACTGAGTCCAAACATTATTCGTAAGTCAAGGTAGTTTTTAATGAGGTTATAAAACGTATGCTAACATGTTAGGTGTTACTTAGGACATAGTACAATTACATAGTAACACAGCATACATTAACATGCCATTTAATAATGTGTACATTTCTTTTTAGAACATCATGGTGATGAGGATGATGAGTATGATGAGGATGACGCCACAGAAGAGACTGAAATACAATCATGTGACCATGAAGAGGTGCCAATAGAAACTGTTGTACCGCCAAATCGTCCATCAACTTCCACATACGATGCAATTGTAGCTTCAGAGGGAAAAATAGTGGACGCAGAAAATCGTCGCCATTCAGACATGATGACAGTGCTGGAAAGGATGATTGGACTGCAGGAAGAAACAGTATCACAATTGGCACATCTCCACAGAGTCTTCATTGAAGTGCCTAAACAGTTGCAAAAAATCAACACCTCATTCGAAGCATTAGTTGTTCAGCAAACACAAGCTAATTACTGGAGAATGACTAATGTACCACAATTCAACACCTCCCAGCCAGGATCTGTTCATGCAGGTCAGTTTTCACCACATTCATCTGATATTCATTCACCAGGCCCAAATGTTACCGGTCAAGTAGCAGAGATTGCTGTGCAGGTTCCTGACGACATACTACCACTGCCATCTGTACAAAATCAGCAGCTGACACCTACAAAGGAGCCCACAAAAACAAAATACAAGCAGTTACTACTGACCAGTTTTTGGTCAAAAACAACAAAAGACACACATGAAACAGACCAACCATCACTTGTGCAGTGTCTACCAACTTGCTCACATGTGTCACTGGGCACAAGCCCTGTCCGTGAACAGTCACTACCCAAAAGCCCTGTAGGTGAATCGCTGCCCAAAAGCCCTGTAGGTGAGTCGCTGCCCAAAAGCCCTGTAGGTGAGTCGCTGCCCAAAAGCCCTGTAGGTGAATCGCTGCCCAAAAGCCCTGTAGGTGAATCACTGCCCAAAAGCCCTGTAGGTGAATCACTGCCCAAAAGCCCTGTAGGTGAGTCACTGGCCACAAGCCCTGTAGGTGAGTCACTGGCCACAAGCCCCGTAGGTGAACAGTCACTGGCCACAAGCCCTGCCCGTGAAGTGCCAGAGGCCACTCAAAGTGGCTCTGTTGTGCCTAAAGTTGGTGGCAAAAGAAAAAGGAAAATTCAAGAGACAACAAGCAGGCCTGTTACTCGCTCGCAAAAGGAACAAAAAAAATAAATGTTATAATTCAGAAAATATGTCTTTGGCCTTGTTTTGTTGACTTCACATTATCTAATTACTATTGTATGTATGCTGAAGACTGTGTTGTTTCCAAACTTTCAACTATGTTCTTGTACACGTGAAGTTTTGGAAATGTTAACACTCATAATTAATTGTGTTATAAATATTTATGTTGTAATCGTCTGTTCAGTAATGGTCCACCAGGAGCCAGTTGCTAAGTTTAGAGAAGCTGCCATTGACTTTGCAGCAAAACATTGCATTTGGGTGTGTTAATTGATGTAAGAATTGCATATGCATATTAGTCACATGCAATTATTAAAACACCTAAGTAAGTGCAAACATCTTTCTTGTACGTGTACAGCAGGATTATGTGTAAATTATTACTTACCTTTGCCTTGCTTGGCCATTGTAATTTTGTCCTTTAATCAGTTGTGTGTTCGTTTCTATAACATCTCAGAATGTATAATAATATATATACACACACACACACACACACACACACACTGAGTGAGTGTGAGTGTGAGTGTGTGAGTGTGTATATATATATATGTATATATATGTGTATATATATATGTATATATGTGTATATATGTGTATATATATATGTATATATGTGTATATATGTGTATATATATATGTATATATGTATATATATATGTATATATGTGTATATATATATGTATATATGTGTGTATATGTGTGTATATATATATATATATATATATATATATATATATATATATATATATATAGTACTATATAAACTGGTATACACAAACTAATACACTTCATGCTTCCTTGTGAAAGCACACTATTTTAATAATACAGGCCTAATGTTTGAGAAATATCCTAAGTATGAGACTCTAACAGTATTGTGCTTAAACAAATGTTTATTACTTAATTCAATCATGTTTCTCACCATTTAAATAGGTTTCATACAAGGTATACTTAATGCCATCAATGTTGTGTGTACTCCTGCAATATAAAAAAAAAAAAAAAATATTATATATAAATATATATATATTTTTATAAGAGATATATTTATATATATATATATATATATATATATATATATATATATATATATATATATATATATATATATATATATATATATATATATATATATATATATATATATATATACACACGTATTTAAACTCATGCAGACAGGGAGTTAACCAGACTTTCACATACACACAGAAATGTAAGCGGGGAAAAAACATTTCTTTTTGCAGGTGTGTTTTTACTGATATGCCTGGCTAAGAAATATTTTCACACACTGGTCTTTGTTAGTTTTCAAAAAAACACTATGTGAACGCATTCACAGTCTAGGGATGTTTTTCACAAACGAGATAAAAGAAGGAGAAATGTTTCTCCCACAGTCCCATATCACGAACCACAACTGTTAACCCAATTAGACAACCAAATCCAATTGGCGTTTGAAATAAGGAGTCAAAGTAGTTACTTTTGTTGACCTTGACAAGGAAAAACAGGAGTTTGTTAGCCATTCAGCACATTCATTTTGATGAGCAAATAACACAGACCTGCACACAGCTTTTGTGCTACTCAGACATGGCTGATGAATTCGTTAACAATATTAATCCCCTTTTAGGGTATAAGTACATGATCTGTGAAGCCATCTTGAACAGTCGCGGACAGAAAGCAAGCACACGCCAAATCGATGATTTCATTCGAGCAAAATATCCTTATTACCAAGACCGTAAGCATGCACGGAATTTTAATTCCTCAATAAGATTCACTTTATCAAGTAATGACTTTTTTGAACGTGACCAGGATAAGCTACAACACACCTATGGTTTCTGGAAGATTGCCCCGGAAAAACAATTTATCCTGAAAGACGGCACTTATATTGTCGTGAAAGGCATATTTATTCCTAATGGCAATAGCAATGTATCCGCTACTACTGATCCGTTTGAATCGATACGTGCTGCAATATCTGCAGCCTCCATTCCTGAAACCCACATTGTACAAGAACAAAAGTACTATGATTATGTACCAAGCCTTTCAGCTGAAATTGCATTGGAATGGGAACCGGAAGAAATGAACCTACCTCCCGACCAATTATTTGAAGAAAGCAGTGGCGATTCCTATGAGCGCATCCTGGAGGAGATATGTGCCATACTGGATTCAGCGGTTGGGTTAAGCGTGGATGAAAATGGCTTGCATTTCTGGAGCGACCAGTTGCAGCCAGGCGAAGAGTTAATTCTAGAAGAATGGTAAATATAACAATCGTTATGCGTTGACTCTGCGTTTAAATTTTTTTTTTTTTTGTAACCACCATTTTCACTTTCAATGCGTGGATACAGCGTAACATTGCAGACTGCATAACATGTAGCGATCACAAACAAATTGTTTCCTAATACAATATAGTAGGACCTGAAAGAGTAGTACACATTGCTGACGGAATAAATATACGTACTTTCCTATCCCTTTAAACATATTAGCAACATTTTACCATTACTCTAACACATACCTGTTTTGTTATCATGCAACATCTACAACATTGAAAACCGGGTCCACCACGTATGACGTGGGACCCTTGTCATGGGCCAAGGCGTCCTTAAAAAGGATTAGTGATGTAAGTCCCGCCCCCAAGCGACGTGCGCGCCTCAAAGCCTATTGGCTGTCATGTTTTGTTATAGTAACGGTAACTGCAGTGTGTGATGCGTGCGGCTCAGTGTTTGTAGGCGTACCCTGGGCGTTAGCCGAATGTTAATTGAGTGGGAGGAGTGTTAGCGTGCGTTTCACGCTGGCTTAACATGACGTCACACGTATTGCATTTGCGCATTGTGTTATCGGCCGTGCTTTCTGTTCAAACACGTCTGTTTAAAAAGAATACAGATGTACTCGTTTAGAACGAATGTAGTTTCGTCTTCATTGTATTTGAAATAAAGATGTTATGTTTACTGGTATTTTCAACATGTATTGAACGCACAACGTACGCTTTGTTTTGCGCATGCGCTAACAGTTAGTGGAGCCAAGCGTGAAGTGCGTGCGCACACAAAGATGTGCGCGCACATCTTTCAGTATACAGGCAACGTTCACTTCTTATACATAGTTATGCCTGCTACAAATTTAAAGAAACATTACATACTGATGAACAGTTTTACTTCTAACATATAAGTGAGTGACGTGTGTATCTACACAATCATATAGAGCTGCGTAACGCGTTGTCACGGATGCATATCTAGTAAGGTGCCATCTTTGACCATCATGTGTTTGCTGTATTTCAGAGATGTCGGGGAAGATACAATCGGATCAATGTATGATTTCAGAAGAGTCTACCTTTATATGAGATGATTGTGAGGAGGAGCCACCGACTACTATACTACATATGGAACTAATTTTATATTGCTTGCAGCGCTTATTAACAAACAATTAAAAATGTGATACCCTTATGCCTATATTGCATAAGCACTTAATTAACATAATGATGTTGCAAAAGAGTGCCTCATGAATTTTTATTGAGTGTTCTTTAATGACTACTAACATTTTATGACATGGTGTGTTTTATATATAACAACCATTCCCACTCTGCTAACACATTTGTGTATTCTAATATGTAATGGAACGTATGACTGTCGAAACTATGTAACAATAATAATAATAATATGAGCATGTTCATGTATAGGGCTGCTAGTTGTACGCAGCGATTTACAGACACATGTTTCAGCCTGAGGTCCCTGGCCCGTGGAACGTACAAATGTTTTTTTGCCGCATGAGGCACAGGGAGATAAAGTGACTTGGCCAAGGTCACAAGGAGCCCACACCGGGAATTGAACCAGACTCTCCTGCTTCAAACTATCAGTGCCAGTGTGTGTCTTTACTCAGTGAGCCACTCCTTCTCCCAATGTAAAGGACACTTACAACCAAGTAGCCATTTATTTTTAAAATCTCTTGTTACATGGGTATGTAGATAAAATGGTTTGGGACTGTAGCAAATAATGTTACTGGCCAGATGTTATGGTCCCCTCCAATGCATGATGTTCTGAATATGACATCACCATCATGTTATGAAGTACGTTTCTGTGTATATTTCATTAACCTAACTAACTATAGTTTACTGTGTTTATTAATCGTTTAGAAATACATAGTATAGTCAATATGATGATATAAGCTACCATAATAAAGCTGGTGTTATCATTTGTCGGTGTTATACATGGATCCTACACCAATTGATAGAGACACAAACAGTTGTCTTAAAAAGTGTGTCTATGCTAGTGATGAATGTGCTCCCGTAAGTAAACAAATAAGTACAGTTATCCCCTTTTCTCCAACCACCTCTATATTACATTAATGGAAATTATAAGGAAACATACATAAAATGTGATGAAATGTGAGTAATCATTTTGTAATACAATGCACATGAAAGCTCAAGAGTAGCTAAATGCATATACATGATACAGAAAGTACATATATGTAACATTTGTGTTTAAACCAATATGTTGGGTTTTTAGTTCCAATAATTATAGGAAGATTGAGGTAGCCACATCTTATGAGAGATGTCAGCAAATATACATACCATGATCAGTCATACTGGAGATATACCTATAATGCAAAGGAACAATATATAAATTGCAAACATTGACATGCCATCTTCAGTACCGTAAACAACACAGCAAAGTGTGTATTTGGTGTTAAATGTACAACACCATGTATATTTCATGACATTCAAAATGTAAATCAGCCTGGTGTACACATCATATGGATGTACATGTTACACTGCACCAATAACATTGTATGTAAGCATACTAGAAGCATGAATGATTATGGGCATAATATGTGTTTTGTCTTAGCATAAGGAATAACACAATGCTAAAATATTATTGCTTTGTTACCCAAGTTGTATTCACATACACACAACTAAAGTACAATTGAAGAGGGATTATATAACCTGTGCAACAATAACATACCGGTGCCACATCCCTTTGTGCACACAGCAGAGAAAAGAAAGGTGTGCAACCCATATTCATCTGTGTCCTAACAGAAGGTTATATAAAGAAACATTATTGTTAATATAACATAATTAAACTATAAAAGTAGTACTAGGAACATATGAGTTTGTACTTACAAGAAAAAAATGAATTGATGAGATTCTGTCGTGTCTGGCCACCACTGGCTGTTTGTTCATTTTCAGCAGCTACATGGGTGGGATGCTCGTCTACCAAAGCCTCAGATAGGTCTGACTGTACATTGTGCCTGAGTGCAACATTGTGCAAAATGCAACAGGCAAGGATAATATCAGACACTTTTTGAGGCTTGTATAGAAGAGCCCCACCAGTTCTGTCCAGACACCTAAACCTGGTCTTGAGTAGGCCAAATGTCCTCTCTATAACAGATCTTGTAGATATATGGGCTGCATTGTACCTGTCCTCTGCTTCAGTTTGAGGGTTTAGCACCGGAGTCAAGAGCCACGGCCTAATTCCGTATCCTGAGTCACCTATAATGAATGGAGCACACATAAGCTGACATTAGTGATCAAATTGTACAATGCCAACATTCCTAAATCAACATGTGTTTTGTGTTAGAACATGTAAATATGTACTCACCCAGCAGCCAACCAGGTTCAAAATGTCCCTCTTCGAACGCATGGAAGACTGAAGAGTTCCTCAGGATAGAGGAATCGTGACTGGAACCAGGGAACTTGGGTACCACATGCATTATCCTCATCGTGGCATCACATACCACCTGTACATTGAGTGAATGGTAGTGCTTCCGATTGCGGTACACATGCTCACTCTGACTAGGTGCAATCAAAGCAACATGTGTGCAATCGATTGCACCCAGCACACATGGTATCCCTGCTATATTATAAAAGCCAGTCCTGACTTCCAGCCACTCTGTCGCCTCTGTAGGAAAATTAATATAATTCCTAGCGCGTCTATTGAGTGCATAGAGAAACTGGGTCAAGGCCCGCGAGAATGTAGATTGCGAGACCCCGCCCACTATGCCCACAGTTGTCTGGTATGACGCGGAAGCAAGATAATGTAATGAGCACAGCATTTTAACAAGCCCAGGGACTGCACGACCTCTGGCTGTGAAAAAATCTAAATCCCCCCTTATCTCCTCATAAAGAGCTAAGATTGCTGCTGAACTCAAACGATAGCGACTTACAATCTCCTCCTCACTCATCCCATCTAACAGGGTTCTCTCCCTGTACAGACGCGGACGAGGCACAAGTTGTCTCCTCTGTCTTCTCCTCTGATCTCCTGTCCCTCTACCTGTCCCTCGGCCTGTCCCTCTCCCTGTCCCTGTCGTATCCGCGTCACTGTCACTGTCCCTCGGTGTGTCCCTCCCTTGCCCTATATGATTGTCTTCATCATCAAGCATGTCATAGAAAAGAATGTTCCTCCGTCTCCTAAACATTCGCAACATTTTGAAATGAGTAGCTGTGAATGAGCAGGTAATGTGCGTCCTTTAAATAGGTATGTGATGATGTCAGGTGACATAGTAAAATGCAAGGTGTTACATTAACATAATAAAGTACTTCTGTGGCAAGCTGTGTGCACTTGTTGTTCTAAGTATTTGTTGTGTGTATTCTGCAGGGAATGATGATATTTGGCAATGATGTGACGTGAAGCTTTGTACAAAGATTGCTTGCAAATAAATAGTTGCATGTGCAATGCATGTAACACTTGTGAACGCAAGAGTCAGTCATGTAATGAGACAAAAAGGCTGAGATTGACGTGGGAAAAGTTTTGTGTAACATGTGTAATTATCCATGTTATTGTGACATGTTGGCAACAATGAATAGTCGTGTGCATATGCATGCATTTGTGTAAGGAGGATAGTTGGTATAGAATGAGTTTACAAGGTGTCCCAATGATGAATTACTGTACATGTGTGTATAAGTTAGGTTGAAGTGCTTGTAATGCAACGGTTACAATGTAAACATGCAATGTGATTGAGCGTCCAATAAGTGACGTCATGAAAATAGGGAGGACCCAAAAGTATATGTAAACATGAGAAGACAGATGTACATGAACGTTTAAAGATGCGTGTCACATTACAAGCATTGTGTAATGTAAAGGAAGATGAATATACTGTGTATGAGTGACATGTGTGACATGTGTGACATCATGTAAATAATTGTCGCTGAGTTGAGTAAAATGTGTGATATGATGTGAGGTTCTCCTTTAAGAGTGTAGTATAGTATTTTCCCTTGCCACATCATCACATGATGAGTAATGTGACCCGCAAATGCTGAAAACATGTAAAAGTCGAATGTTATGCAAATAAGACACATCAGCTGTGACACAATGCAGGGAATGCCCCCACACTGTAATGCAAATCCCCCTTGTATTGTGAGCAATGAAACGTAAACAGTACTATACTGTTATACGTCCCCGCTCCATTGACTCCATTGATGTACAGAAGATTTTTTTTTTCTAAGTGCCGTTCCGGCAGCCTTAGCGATCGTTCTCCCGTCCAAAATGCCAACTTTAGTTGGCGGGAGAAATCGGCCATAACATCTCAATTTCGTAGTGCCGATCAGCCCCGATAAGCTGTTTTTTTTTGTTGAATCCAGCCGATTTAAAAAAGTGGCGATCAGTGTCGAAAACAGGCTTATCGGCAGGCGACTGGCCATAACCAAATAATCGGCTCCGAAACCTGGCGATATGAAGCACTTATCGGCGCTTACTGAATCTCAAACCCAATTTTGGCTATAACATGGCCATATTTCCCTTATCAACGCTTACTGCATGAGGCCCTTTGCCTGTTCATGAAACATATTAATAGTATAGCAATTGTGTCTAATTTGAAGATATTGATCAGTGACTCTATCACCGTGCCGTTCTTTTGTTGGTAAAAATATTATTCCTCTGACCAAATTCTAATAACTGAAGAACAAACTCTTAGGGGTCTATTCACTAAACAGTGATAAAATCAGTGCATTGCGATTAACTTTGCATTGCTTTATCCCGCTATAAAACATGTGGATTAAAACGGTATTCACTAAGAAAAAACAGCATTCTTTTAAAGTTTGGTAATATAATGCAGTATCAAACAATTTGTTTTTTTGTAAGTGTTATTGTCCTATTGATCGGCAACTGATAGTTGAAACTGCAGAATGGAAGAGGTGCATGAATATGCTTCGTCTCCATGCACGGCTCTTACAGGCGATCGTGCAGTTAAAATATTAATTTTAATACTAGTGTGTGGGAGCAGGGGGTCTCCTAAGCTGAACCACATTGATTTCAGCCTCGGGACCCCCTACTTCCTGAGATACAGGTCCTGGTATGAGGTGTTGGTAGACCCGCCATTTTTAAATCATCTGTGTCGTGTGACCGTTGGATTTAAATACGGCATAATGGGGCCTGTAAGTAAGGAAGTAGGGGGTCCCTGAGGTTGAAATCAATGCGGTTCAGCTTAGGAGATCCCGTGCTCCTGAACACTAGTATAAAAATATATATATTTCATTACTGTATCGGCTAGCTGCTAATGCAATGAAGGGGTTAAGGCACAGTAGCTGATTTATTGAGGATAGAGAGGGTGAGTGGGTACTTGGCCCAAGGTAGGTGGTTAGGCCTACCGGGAAGGTTGTGGGAGGAGTTAACTCATTCATTACCATAGCAGTTGTAACCGCTATGGTAATGAAGGAGTTAACCCTCCTGCTACCCACCCGGGTGACCTAATCACCCACCCTGGGCCAAGTAACCCCTTCACTCAACCCCTCTGCCCCTGATAAACATTAAAATATCTACTATCTTCCAATAAACAACCCACCCACCCCTTGTACCCCCAACAACCACCCCCCTCCCCAACACATACAGTATAGTAATGGGAAAAAATACTATTATCCAGATATGGATAATAGTGCATTTGCCCATTAAAAATCAAACCAGCCAGCATAAATAAAGTAATAAAAGTTCTACTTACCCCTGCTAGGATGAAGGCCGTTCTCGTCTTCCTCCCGGTCCTCTCCGTCCTCTGTGGGCAGCAACATAACAATAAAAACAAACTAATGGCCACTAAATGCTTAATTACCTTAGCGGTTAGTAACCGCTACAGTAATTAAGGGGTTAACCCCCTCCCCCGCTACCCACTACCCACTTTGGCTTTCAATGAGCAAACTAAGAAAAAAACAAGCACCAAACATACAAAATTAAATCAAAACAATCACCAAAACTAAACAACAATTAAATCAAACCAATAAATTCAACTAAACAACAATTAAATAAACTATTCACCAAAAGATACACAATAACAAAAACAAGCACCAAAAGAAACACAATTTAAAAAAAAATGTTTTATACAAAAATGCAATTAAATAAAAACAAGCATTTGCCTAAAAATGCATTGCCTGTCACTGTATTTATCTATAGCCCGAAATAGGCATAGATAAATGCATTGGCAGTCAATGGGCAAAAAATAAAAAATACATTAAAAATACCAAAAATACCAAAAATAACATACATGTAGTCCTCGTTATCCAACGTTTCACTTTAGAACGAATGGCATATCCAATGCTTTACAGTGCAACCCTAGGGGCCGTTTTTCAATGCTGGAATGCGCTCACCGCCACTGATTAACATGGGACTCACTTAACAACTCACTTAACAACGGTTTCACTATCCAACGCTGCTTCCAGAACGGATTCCGTTTGATAACCAAGGACTGCCTGTACAGTCAATGTTTTTCTTAACGTTAATGTATTTCCCCTCCGATTCCGACTGCAGCAGAAACCTCTCGATCCATGACACAATGCTCCTCAACTTCAGGTTTCTTGTCTTCTTTCTTGAGTCTTCTCTTCTTTATTTCTAATCCAATTCATTGGACGGATGTGGTCCCGATGTCTTCTTGACTTCAAATGATATGGGACAGGCCTTAAATAAAGCCTGTGAGGTCACATTTGAGTGTCAAATGATACACCCCCAATACGATTGGATGGTTAGCCGCCAAGGTAATGAAACTTGCTCCAATTTTATTTTTATTGCACAGGATTGATACAGAGGCCTACAGGCACCCACGGGGACTTCCAGAAATCAACGGGAAACCAGAATTCGCAGAGACCCCTGGATATCCGGGGGGTCATCAGGTTCCCAGGGGTTCACAGAAGTCCCATGGCTTCTGGGGTTCTCCAGAGGACCCCATGGGTATGCTGGGGTTCCCGATGGCCTCCGGTATCAATCCTGTTCAGTAAAAATAAAATGCTTTTATGCAACTTGCAATATCTTAGCACCAGCCTTTAGCTGGCCTCAAAATATTGCAAAATGTTAAAGTTTGATAACTTATCACTGCTTAGTTTTTGGCTTCTCGTACGACTTTTTTTAGTCAGTGTTAAAAGTCGTTAAAGAGCTGTTATAGCACGATACTGCACTGTTTTCACTGTAGTATTAAAAAGGAATTCATATCATACTTTAAGATCGATACATATTCAAAGGTCTCACCAGTTACCCTGTGGGAGGCTCAAAAGGCAGTACTGAGAGGTTTCTTGATTGCCTTTTCCAGCCACAGGAAAAAGCCTAGACCCCTTAAAATATCATATGTGAACTCTTGTTTATCCCAACCTGGAAAAAAGACATAAAGTAGATATCAGTTCATTAACCTTAAGTGAAATTGTTAGAGTGAGGGGTGGACTTAATCTATGCCTCACAGAAAGAGCTGAACGGGCTATGAGGTGGACCACTCAGAGATTCTACCAAAAGGGGAATAAGGCAGATTTCCTCCTAGCCAGAAGATTGAGAGCATTCCAGTCCCAGAATGATGTTCACTACATTAATCTCTTGAATGGTGACCTTTCCATTGATCCTAAAACAAGTTTAACTGAATTCCATTTTTATTATCATATCCTATAGGATGGTAATAAATCTATTAATATCCGTAACAAACAATCTGAGATGGAGGCTTTTTTGGACTCCTGCTCTTTCCCAGAGAAGGGACCAATAAACTGCCGGTATTGAATCAACGCATCACCTCAGAGGAGGTCATGCTAGTTTTAAAATCTTTAAATGTATCCAAAGTCCTCTTCCCAGGTGGCTTCACCAATAAATATAACAAATAAATGATCCTGTTCTTTTCCCTTACCTTACAGATTTATTTAACTTTCTCCTTGAGAAGGATTTCGTCCCAGAATCAATGTTTGCTGTCAATATCATTTTAATTGATAAACAAGGAGAAAAAAAAACCAGCACCTGCTGAAACTACAGGCCACATTATTTTCTAAATACGGACGTAAAGATTTAGCCGAAATTTTATAGAAAGCCAGTGTTGGTGTAATGTGTCCAGCAGGGTGCTGGTTAATTGCAGCTACCGACAATTAACCATTCTCCACCTGGCTCATCAGACATGTAGAAAAGCCTCCTGCTTGAACTGCAGGGAATCATGGGAGGTTTATGCTGACAGAGAGGGATCCCAGGGAATCAGTCCCTCTATTCCAGGACACAGCAGTCACTGGAACTCACCAGATTGCCCTACAGACACCAACCCAGACCCGGACTGAGGGAAAGAATCCCTGATAACAGGTACCTCTTTGGACTTTGGGTCAGAGACTGTAAGAGGCCTAGCCTCCCAACCATTCAGATAGGCAGAGTGAGTTAGCTCTTAAAAAGGGATAGGCTGTTTGTTTATTTGTGTACTGCCTTAAAGATGTGTTGTTTAAGCTACAGGCTGAATAAAAGCCAAGGTTTATTTTCCCCAAATATGTCTCCCTGGTAATATCTCTGCACTCTTCTCCTACAAGCCTTTAAGATTGCTTCTCATGTAAATCCTGTTACCATCCATGTATAACTCGTTGATTGAATAAGTGTAGATCCAGTGTTTGAAATCTCGCTGCTGAAAAGTTCTGGGAGAATTCCTGGTTTATAGGCGAGGAGGAGTTCTTGATAGAGAAAACCATAGATTCCTGAATCTCTAGGGGAAGAAATATCCATCCAAGCAGAGGATCATCCAGAGGACATTCATTGGAAGGGGGAACAATATCTGGGATGTCTCTGGTGGGCTTGAATCCTGGTCTCTCTCACTCCCAGCCTGGACCTCTCCTGGTCTGCCACTGGGATTGCTATTAACCTGCTGATTATTCCTGAAGAGAACTCTCTGAAACTTCTGATTATATAATGCTCAGCACATGTCCCTCATCCCCAGCCAGACCTTTATAAACCTTCCCTTCATGTTCCTCCCTGCCTGTTAATTGTGGGGTTCTCTGTAGACACGCTCACTGCCCCATCTGTCTTTTGATTTTGCTGTGCAACCAACCACCTTCCTACGCTTGCCTCTCTCCAATCTCTGACCTCGGCCTGTTTCCTGTTCATCATTACCTGCCTGCTGCTTTCTTTTGGCCACTTCCTGTTTCCTGAACCTCGCTACCTCACTGCTATCCGATCCTGCTACAGGACCCCAGCCCCGCAGTCGCTCCCTGTGACAAAGTGACAGATTTAGGTATCTCCAGCTGGCACATTCAGATTAACCTTTGAAAGTATATGCACTAGATGACTTAATTGTGGTGGGCTGATTTCCTCTATTTATCAAATTAGTCTTAATGTAAATAGAGAACCTAAAAGCAGATTTATATTACTCTGGGGGAGGGTATTGGGATAATCTTTAGATATGTAAGACTGGCTAGATATTTGTGAAGCTGTCTCCCGTAGTTCAATTTGAGTAATTACAAAATAATAATACATATAAACCTTTGCACAGATGGTATCTTACCCCGGAGAGACTCCATAAAATGTATGCAGGTGTAAAACTGTGCGGTCAATGAGGACTACAAGAGACTTGCATGAGACATGGATGTAGAGATGGGTGAATATTTTTGGTGAATTTGGAACCGCAGCGGATCGGCTGGTTCCTTTGGTCCATGAATTTCAGAGGATCAATCTCAAAAAAGGTGATTCGCGTTTTTTGCAAATTTTTTTAACTATTATTAATACTAATACACTCCGCAGATTCTGCGATCCGTGGATGTGTTTGTAGACTCCAATTCACAGATTCAACAATCAGTTGGCGGATTCTTAAGAATCCGCCAATGGATTGCTGAATCTGCGGATAGGATTCTACAAATTCGTCAATGGATTGTATCCGATGGCGGTTTTTGATGAATCCGCGCAGATTAAAACCGACCCAATTCATTTGTGGATTTTACACTGCAAAACAAATTTTGGGGGGAAAATGCGACAAAATCCGGGAAACGGATTTGGGTGGATTCGCCTATCTCTACATAGATGTACTCAAGTCTTCTTTTTTTTTTTACCATACTAGTACCAATCACTTTTTTTATACTCTGTAACCTTATTATGTCTGGCAAGAACAATAAATAACTGTGCTTGAATGAGTTGATCGATCTGTACTTAGAACGGAATCCAATTGATACAAACTGCTTAATATAGCAGACTTAGGGATATCCCTGAAAGGCATAAAATCCAAAAGCGACACATTGAATGTGTTCATTTGCTTGCCTACAACAAGAATATTGACACAGTACCTGTAGTGTAAACAATTACATGTGATATATTGGGAAAATGTTTAAGAACTAATTTGAGGTAACAAGTTCCTATCTTTTATATTTTAATACATTCAGTGGATAAGTATGTAATTACTTTGTACCCACAATAATCTTATCTGGTATACCACCCTCTTGTGCTAAATTCACAATGTTGACTTCTATAATGTGGTTTTATGATTGTTGCCTGAAATATCTTGCTTATTTGTATTCACAACAATATTAAAATCAAACACACATAGTAAAAGATGGCAAGAAATCAAGTACATTAACCAAGGCAAAATGCATTAATCATTTTTTGTTTTTTTTGCAAAAAAGCACAAACAGAAATTACATTACTGGCATATAAGCATTAAGTAGCATCAACCTATGTTTACACAGTTATTGTATATGCTGAATGTTGGAATTAGAGTAAAACTCTGGGATAGGAATGATAATCGGTGAAAGGGACACAATAAAACATGGCAGGTATATTTAAGCACTAGAGGAAACATATGGCATTGTATAAAGTCTTTTAAAGATGCTATTTGTGTTTCACTCGTCACCTTCAGTAAATGATAACTTTCATAGGATAAATGCTTAATTTATTCGTATTTGACCTTTAAGCTAGAATTAAAATGTTACACCGATTTATTTTGTTTAAATGCATTGAGTAAACTATATGACAATAACTCCTACAATTTGAAGCAATTTTGATTATCTTTAAAGATAGTGGCTGGTAACAGCTCTAAGCGCCTTTATATCACAGCTGTGGTGAGGCTTAATGTGGCAGGAACTGTCAGACTGGATCAATACATGCTTTTCAGGATTCTTTTGGTGCCATAATCCAGCCTTTGCAATAAGTGACCTCATGAGCTGCCGAGGCTCCTGTTGTTCTTTTTCTGTTTTGTTAATTGAAAATATACTGAAGTGGCTTACAGAAATGACAAAGATTTGCAAAAACCTAATTATGAAAGAAAAACGATTAAGTCAGAGGTAAATCTAGGTCAGCTATACAATATAGGGACATTTCCAGTCATCCATCTTGTGTATTATGTAGCAAAAATTATACATTATTAATAAATATAATAATTATTATTAATTAATACATTAGAAATACATTGTATGAAATTATAGCACAAATGGACAGTATAGTTGGAAAAATAACAACACAGGCAAATTTATTTAAGTTGCATATGCATGATTGTGTGAAAATGACCAATTAATTAAATGGCTATTTTTGTGCTTTCACACTTATGGAACTTTTATTAAACCTGTATGATTACTAACATTTATCTCCTGTAGTATTTACGCAGATCTATGCATACAGATGCAGCAGACGTTATAGCCCCCATTAACACAAGTTAATGCACAAAATAACACATTAAATAACATGTGTTATCTCCTTAACCATAGATTTCCATAGCACTACTGTTGAATAATGTGCCAACGCTAACGCAACACATCGCATAACAGGAGCAATAACGTCTGTACTGTACATCTGTATAAGCCATTTGCTGTTGTTTCGTATGCAAAGAACAACATACTGCCATCTGTTTCTCCAGATTTTTTCACTTAGGATGTGCTTTTTCTAACTGTAGCTCTACTCAAATATTTAATGTAGAAATGAGTAACCATGCTACTAGTGAACCACTATTAAAAAGGGGAAGAGAATAATGTGGGATTCTCTTAGCCCCTTTGCTGATAGAATGCACTGTGGGACTTACATTGTAAATACAACAAATGTTTGGCAATACAGATTTCAGATTTAGTTATAAACCTTCTAAGTGTTTATCATTGTCATGATAGAGGGGGTTTGGCCCGGGATAAAAGGGGTTACACCCCATTTGGCCACCCCCTACTCTCACTTGGGAAGCAAGGGGTTAACTGGACTGTGGTCCAGTAATGTGTTTTTACCTTGCTTCAGCATCGTAATGTATTTTCCCCTGTAAAAATGTATTGTTTCTGTTCCAGTGTTGCACCAACACATACACTGGGATTGATGCGGGAGGCTTAAGGGGTTAATGAGCTGCAGTTTAGGAAAATACAAATATGTGTGGTGTCTTTTCAGAAATATCTGGGCTTCAACAGGCTTGTGAAAAGTACAAAGGGTTTTAGTGTACAAATATGTTAATACCTAATTGTCAGGCTAAGGGTATATTGCTGGTAGAGACAGCTAGGACCCAGGACTGGGGCATTGGGTGTGAAATATAGCACCTGTGACAAATGTTCTCTACACAGGGGGCCCCGCTTCAAAGGATATCTTGACAAGGGGTTATGGGGGCTAGGGGTGCGGTTACGCAAGGAGATATCAGAATGAGTGACCTTATTAAATATAAGAATATTATGAGATGTCCTCGGCTGAACGTGCTAAAAATTACATATGTGTAACTGGGGGACCGAGCCGCAAATAATGATTATAGACACATGATGTCTAGCAGGTACTAAGAGACAGATATTAATATCTCTCTTAATTGTAATATTACACAGTAATATTTAGTCTTATTGGGAGCGTCATGCGTTCCGGAATGTATTAATATGTCTCGCGTGCCAGTAAGTATACCTGAACTGAAGATATGAAGTTATTTAGATAGGAAAACCAGTTTTTAAACGTCCTTGGGTGGGAGGAGTTTTACTCTGGGGAAAACTGTCAACCTCACCACTGATTTATGAGATGGGCTGGGTTTAGGTTGTGTTCAATAGGAAATAATTGTATAAGAACCAGGCTCAGCCTATGGCTATGGTCTTTCGTGTCTTGGTGATTTTTGAAGATTGCTGTATGAATTGCCAGTCCAGAATTATGACTGTTTCATCATTCCATCTGAAGTAAGTGCTATATTTTGTTGTTATTTGTACTATCATGTTGTGTTCACCTTTTTCAAGGAATAAATTATATTTTATCATATCTAAGCCTCGTTCAGTTCAACCCAGTTATATTTTTGGTGTGTATTATTAATAGCCTGTCACAAAGTTACCGTCACAATCATTAAATCTGAAATCATTTCACAACCTTCTTCTGGGATAGCCTAATAGAATGACAGAGTTTCCTAAGTAGTAACCAATAACTCCTGGCAGACACATTGCTAGCATGGATTATTGGATCGTGAATTAAATGTATGGTGAATGTCTATTCTTTCTCCTTAAACATTTTTCTCAAATGCCTTTCTAGTTTTTTTGATGGGTATTGGCTAGGATAAACTTCTCACCATGTTCTACCAAAAAATGTGGTAGCATTGACTCGGCTAGCAGCGTGGAGATGGACTAAGACACCAGCCTACGGTAGCTTCTGTCTGGAGGACTAAACTGTGAAAAGTAGATAGTTGACTGCCTGTGATGTACCCTCTGTTTCCTTCTAGCTTTGGTGGAGGAGCAGTATTTTGCTGCGAGCCAGGAGTAAACCTTCCACCAGCCCACCCCATGGGAGTGTGGTACGCTGACATTATCAACATCAACGCCATGGGATGGGGACCAATGGCCTGCTGTGTCTAGTATACTCTTGGGCAAACACACATGAAATACCTGGGGAAAATACATACTGTATATCTGTCTCTGGATGGGAGTAACTAACTAACATCTCATTAAATCCCTGAGTTAACTATAACTGTGGATAGGTGATGTCAGGAAGAAAAACTCTTGCCTATCATTAGCACTTAAGGCAGGTATAGTCAACACAATACCCTTTCTGGACGAAACCGCATGTAATACTTAAACTTAACTTAGTAACAATAATGCACCTCTGTGGGTATGAGCTTGTGTACGGTATGCTACATGTGGGATACAGTGCAATTTAAACTGGCTAAAAAAACAAACCAGAAGGGTCCTAAAAATTGTGGGATTTTTTAATATAAAATAACGTAAATCTTCTTTCCGAGCTTAAGGATGCCGCGAAGGTAAATTCCACCTTGCTACTGAAGAAAAGAAGAAATGTCTCAATTACTATTGTTATTAAATGTGATCCTTAGATCTGCTAATTGAAAAGGGGTGCGATGGGTGAGCTCATCTAAAAGGCGGGCCACATTCTTCCAAACAAAAAATACCCAATCTTAGTGAGGTCAAAAACCCAAATCCACAGTATTATATATTTATGTACTTAATAGTGCTACAGGGAAAGTGGCCTCACATACCAAATAGTAAACAAAGAAGCCCCGATGCAAGTCTAATACAACAAATTATTTACCTAATGAATATATTTTCTTCACATAAGAATGGGTTATTAAGTTCAATATTTTGACCAAAACATGTTAAGTTGCAACCACATCAAGGTTTAGCAGGTTACTACACTACCAATTTTATACTATGCCCTTTGAACTTTATCCACTACATGGGAAAAAGACAAAACAATGATATAGTCAGTAGCATGGGGTGCGTGACATTTATGTAGTACCTAATAAAAAGGCCGGAATAAAAATAAAGCTATCAAAAGATGTTTAATCACGAATTTAAAAAGGAAGTCTACAACATGTACTAATTTTTAATTATTCATGGTAGGGAAACCGGCATTTTTGCCTAGTGTTAGTATTTTAAACTTAGTAGAAAAATTAAATGTTTGTCTTTTAGAATTCTATTTTAATCAACAAAAGCACACAACGGGAAATGATACATACAGTACTTGTTCATTCTGGCACAATTCATAAAACAATGCCATGTGTATTGTAATGTTATTTCTACAAAAAAAAATAAACCTTCCAGCAAACTTAGCACAATGTTAGGGTTTTCATGAAACCCATTATAAAAGGTGACTTGTCAATTACAAGATGTATTTCAAAGAAGGAAAATATAACTTGAGGGGGCCAGATGACACTGGGGATTAACACAGCAGCCTTTAACTTTTGAAGGTCCAAGTTCAAATCTGTGTTAAATAACAATTATTGCATGGAAAAAGAAACAGCAGAGCTGTTGAAGGTTTCACCCCATATGATAGCTTGGGGATTAAATGAAACATTTTATTCATGGTATTTTTGGAATTGCAAAATGTTTTACCTCTTCCCCTGAACACTGTTTACATTTTTGACCTAATTCAATAAACATGATTTATGCACAAATTCGGGGAAAGAAGCAGTTATTTTGCATACACAAATTAGTACATCAGAAAAAGAAATGCAGCAACAGTAAGAGCAAAAGGGTTCCATTTTGTTTTCATTTTCACCAATATTTACCTTCACTATAAAGCAAATAAAAATATCACTTGTAAGCACATTCACATGCCACAGACAGGTCTAAAACCCTGATTTCCACCATTATCACCTGGCATTTAATGCTTCCACTGTCAGGGCTGCAGAAAGCTTTCCTTGGGCCCAGGAGAGCAGTTTCTACTCAGCCCTCTACCCCCACACCCCACCCTACACCTCACCCCACCCTACACCTCACCCCACCCTACACCTCACCCCACCTTACATCTCACCCCACCATACACCTCACCTCACATAACCGCCCTGCACCTCACATCACCCCCCCCTGCACCTCACATCACCATTCACCTCACATCACCAGCCCCTGTACCTCACATCACACCCCTGCACCTCACATCACCCCTCCCTGAACCTCACATAATTCCCCCTGCACCTCACATCATCCCTCTGGATCTCACCTCACCCCCCTGCACCTCACATTGCTCACTGCACCTCACACAACCACCCTTGCACCTTACATTACCTCCCTGCACTTCACATCACCCTTCACCTCACATCACACCCCTCCACCTCACATCACCTCCCTGCACCTCATATCACCCCCTGCACCTCACATTATCCTTCACCTCACATCACCCCCTGCACCTCACATCACCCCCTGCAGCTCACATCACCCCCCCTGCACCTCACCCCCTAGCACCTCACATCACCCCTGCACTTCACATAATCCCCCCTACACCTCATATCAACCCCCCTGCACCTCACATCACCCCCACTGCACCTCACCTCCCCTCCCTGCACCTCACATCACCCCCCTACAACTCACATCACCCCCTGCACCTCACATAACCACTGCACCTCACATCACACCCTTCACCTTACACTACCCCCCTTCACCTCACGTCACCCCCAGACCTCACATAACCACCCCTGCACCTCACATCACATCCCCCCTTCACCTCACAACCACCCCCCTGCAACTCACATAACCCTCTCCCCGTGCACCTCACATCAACGCCCCTGCACCTCACATAAAACTCTCCTCCTGCACCCCACCCCCCTGCACCTCAATCACCCCCCTGCACCTCAATCACCCCCTCTGCACCTCACATAACCCCCCCTGCACCTCACATTACCCCCCTGCACCTCACATCAGGTGCTGTTTCATACTCACCAGAACGGGATTGTGCCACAGATATGAGCATATCCTGTCTGTTAAATGAACAACTCTACTCAACTGCTAATAAAAATGCCTCTTTATTGTAATTTCTTTCAATTAATTTTTCCCTTAAGATTTCTGTTTGCTCTCTGAAAATTCCATCATCCGTACAGTCCCTGTGAATGCGCCTGAACTGTCCAAATGGGATATTCTCAACCCATTTAGGGTGGTGGAAGCTAGATTTTAACAGATAATTGTTACAGTCGACTTTTTTTACAAAATATTTTAGTCTTGCGTCGATCTTCTATATAGATAGTCAAATCTAAGAAATCAATCGTTTGTTTACTCTGTTGAGATGTAAACACCAAATTACGGAATTACCATTAATATACTCCAAAAAAGATCTAAATCTTGCTCACTCCCCTTCCAGTTGAACAGGACATCCTTTATGTAACGTTGCCAGAGAACCAGATCTGCGCCGAATGCGTTGTCTAACCAGATTATATTGTTCTCCCAAACACCCATAAAAATGTTCGCATAACTTGGCGCAAATCTGGTACCCATGGGTGTGTCACTATTCTGCAAATAATAGGTCCCATTGAATCAGAAGATGTTATGGTCAAGTACAAATGATATGCTGTCCATAAGGATATCACTCTGATCTTTTGGAACTGCATGGTAACTTTCCAGTGTCCTGCTTACCATAATAATAATGGTGTTTATATTATATGTGCATTTTAATATTATGTGTTAAATATATCATGTGTTTTATTTTAAGGCAATAATAAATGTAATGACAATATTAGTGTCTCTGAGAAAGAGGCATTGAAACTGTTGACAGAGGATAAATCCATAGTGATCAAGTAGGCAGATAAAGGAGGTTGAGTAGTGTTGATGGACACTGAGTATTATTTAGGAGAGGCAGACAGGATCTTATCAGATCCCAACAACTATGAGTGCCTAACCCTAGATCCCACACCAAAATATAAAGATGAACTCTCTCTCTCCTGCTTAATAGAGGAAAATCATTCGGAATACTAAAAGACAAGAAGTGTGAATACCTTAATAACAAAAATCCAGTAATGGCTGTATTCTACTTCTTGCCAAAAATACACAAGAGTTTGACAGCCCTACCTGGTAGGTCGATTATCTCTGGTATAGGATCTCTCGCGTCCAATCTCTATGAGTATATAGTCCTTTTACTCCAGAGATAAAGGTGGAGATAAGGTCCTATCCCAGAGATACTACACAGGTCTTGAACACTCTAGCAGAAATAATGTGGAGGGGACAGTATTTTTGGATCACATGTGACGTCACCTCCCTTTACACTGTGATTGATCACAGAGATGGGTGTGAGGCAATCCACATAATATTAAAATGCACACATAATATAAACACAATTATTATTATGGTAAAGAAGACACTGGAAAGCAATCCTGCAGTTCCAAAAGATCAGTGAGATTTCCTTATGGACAGCATATTGTTTGTGCTGTACCATAACACCTTCTGGTTCAATGGGACCTATTAATTGCAGAAATGTGACACAGCCATTGGACCAGATTTGCACCGAGTTATGCAAACATTTTTATGGGTGTTTGAGAGACTGATATAATCTGGTCAGACCACGCATTCGTCACAGATCTGGTTCTCTGGCAATGCTACATAGATGACTTCCGGTTCATCTAGAAGGGGAGTGAGCAAAATTTAGATTTTTTTTGCCATATATTAATGATAATTCCCGTAATTTGGAGTAAACAACTATTGGTTTCTGAGATTTGACTATCAATATAGAAGATGATCGACACAAGACTAAAATATTTTTTTTAAAGTCGACTGTAACAATTATCTATTAAAATCTAGCTGCCACTGCCCTAAATGGATTGAGAATATCCCATTTGGACAGTTCCGGCGCATTCGCAGGAACTGTACGGATGATGGTATTTTCAGAGAGAAACAAAAAACAGGGGTGCCCAATGCTACATCCAATTGGCAAAACATATAAAGTAATAAGTATAAAGTTTAAATATTTCAATAAAAACAATATTTACTTGGTTATTTAGTTAAACCCTTTGGCCAAAGCGTCATAAGCCTTCATAACATGTCAAGGTATAGCCAAAATGAATTATACTAATAATAATGTTATTATTATTGAAGTATTTAAACTTTATACTTATTACTTTATATGTTTTGTCAATTGGATGTAGCATTGGGCACCCCTGTCTTTTGTTGTATACATTTGCCACGCCCAGTAGCACTCTTTTTGACATAAATATATATTCATGATGTGGTGGGTGTGGGAGTTTGAGCAAGCTGAGAATGTGTGTTAATCATTTTCAGAGAGCAAACAGAAATCTTAAGGGAAAAATTAATTGAAAGAAATTACAATAAAGAGGCATTAGTATTAGCGGTTGAGAAGAGTTGTTCACTTAACAGACAGGATATGCTCACATCTGTGGCACAATCTCGTTCTGGTGAGTATGAAATCCCGTTTATCACCAAGTATAATAGGTACTCAGCGAAAATTAAGGCTATAGTGGATAAGCACTGGCATTTGATTCAACAAGATCCAGTGCTTAAGAGCCACATACCAGAACGTCCAAAAGTGATCTTTAGATGAGCAGATAACATCAAAACCATATTGGCACCAAACATTTTTAGAGCACCAGAAACTATGAAGGTCCAAAACTGGTTGCCTAAATCAATAGGTTTTTATAAGTGGTATACCTGCAAAGCATGTACGCAAGCGTCTACAGCTAAAATGCGTTTACATCAAAGTCTACAGGAGAAAGTTTCACTATGTCACAATGCATTAACTGTAAAACAATTATTGTAGTGTATATGTTGCACTACTCATGTGGTTTCCAGTATGTGGGACGGATGACTAGACCACTTAGTGTCTGCATACTGGAACACATGGGAAACATTCAAAGAAAACTTTTGATACATACTGTAATCTGTCTAAGCATTTCTGCATAGCACATGCAGGATATCCAGGTCTCATCTATAGAGCAGTAGAGTCAGTACCCCTAAATTGGTGGGGAGGGGATAGGGTTGTGAAACTCGCATAGAAATAGACTTTTTGGATCTTAAAACTGAAGACTTTGACACTGCTTGGCCTCACTGTGGATATTGACATTCGGGCATTTATTTAAATACCAGATTTTCTGTAATTAACCCTGATTATTATTGTCTGCAAGCTAATTATTTTTTGATCTTTTGCAGATCTTTCTTTCCATTCATCGCAATTTAAGTATATGTTCTTTTTTTTAAATGTTTTTTAAAGATTATTTTAACATTTATTTTTTAAATATTTTTTTAAATATTTTTAAATACTGTTCTGCAATATAACTGTATTCACTCATTCAGCCTAATATTCTGACTGTTGTGAAGAATGGCTATATTTACTTGGGTTTTAAAGGCTTTCTATAGGTCATAATAATAATGGTGTTTATATTATGTGTGCATTTTTATATTCTGTGTTAATAGGTATATCATGTGATTTATTTTAAGGAAATTAGGGGTTGGGAAGTATTGCAGCCAACCTCTGTCATATTGGCTAGGAGTTTGTCATACCTGGGAGAAGGAGTGGCTCAGTGAGTAAAGACACTGATCGGCATTGAGAGTTTGAACCAGGGGAGCCAGGGGTCGACTCCTTGTGACCTTGGGTAAGTCACTTTATTTCCTTGTGCCTCAGTCACCAAAAACATAGATTGTTATCATGGGTCAGGGACTTGTGCCTGCAAAATGTCTCTGTAAAGCGCTAAGTAAAACTAGCAGCGTTATATAAGAGCATGCTATTATTATACCTGTGAGAGCAATTAGACCTCTTTATTTTGCGTGTTTTCACACATGTAATTTATCTGTGGAGGGCTATTTAAAGCCCTATGTTCTAGTACACATCTGCTGCAAACCTGGGGAAGCATCTACGAATGTGAATCACGTAGTTTGGAGCCCAGACGTGTACCTTTGGGACCCTCGACGGCCACCGTAGATTTCCTTCCTATCAGCTGTGTTTACTGTTCTGTGCACCGGATGCGGGATTAGAAGTACTCTGCACCACTGCTGACCGGAGCTGTGGCTGCTATCATCGGAGGAGTCTTACCTATGTAAGTGTACTTACAAAACATCAGTTTAATAAGAGCACTGAATGTAAACACTTACGTGGTTGAGTAGTTCAGGGCTGTCTGCACGGTACCTCTCACTTGTTCTGACGTGTCCGTCAGTTTGTGTGTGCGGGGACCAGTTTTTCCAAGTCTGAGGTGCTTCCGCACCACGTGGGGCTCGCGTCACTGCGTTGTTGCGTCACTAGATGTGTTGATACTTTATATTGTGCAATGGACCTATCCAGCTTCTACGGTCGTAAGAACCCTCAGGCTGCTGCTGTTCCAGCCAAAAACCTGAAAAGGCAAAAGGAGACGGCAGCTGTACCCAAGATCCCGAAAAACTGAAAGGCTAAAGTGGGGAAAGAAAACAACCAGAACCCCCTGTTCACCTCACCCTGGATAGTGCATAGCCCAACCGGACCCCCCTTCTTGCCTCGCCCTAGATCAAGCAAAGCTCAACCCGACCCACCCTGCCAACCTCACGATGAATACAACAATATCCAAGCAAGTCCTACCAGTCTCAACCCACCTCGCACAAGATCCAGGTCGGTCAGACGTATGTTCAAACTGTTTAGCGGTTGTGAAAAACCGATCCCATCGAAGCAATACAGGGACAGATTGGAAGCCAAATTGGACCTGATTTTGGAGAGAATGGAGAGGATGAAGAGGGACATGACAGGTCTCTATTCTATCCTATACCCAAAGCAGCACGAGGGAGCTAGACATCTGGAGGTGCCCTCACCACCCCCAGAGGCACCCCCTCCAACACCGGAGGCCCCCTGCATATCCCCTGTGTCTCCGTGCTATACCCTGGTTTTAGAAAACATCCAAAACAAAGAGGAAAGTTTGGCCATGAGACCCCCGGACTGAGGGAGAAACCTGCAGGAAAGCAATCATCTGATGACCATGCCTGCTTTCTAAAGCACACCTGCGGCACCACCGAGGTGAAGACAACTGATGATGCATGGAATTCCAGTACGTGACATACATTTTACCATTATACCAATGGAAACTCTGGCCAGACATGCTGCGGAGGACAGCCAAGTCGATATGCCTGCTACTTTTTAAGCACGTCAGTTTTGACCTTTTTCCCAGTGTGCCAACTTGTAAACTATGATGGCTCGAGAGGGATGAAGGCGATTCCCAGCAATTTATGGAGAACCATTACGAACGAACTGAATAATCAATTCCAAATTACCTCTCTACATTTCAAATCCATGAAAGACACCATCAATGTCCTTTTGCGGCATCAGAGGGCTCATTGCTGGAGCACTCAAGTCGAAGAATAAATAAATAAAGTTCATCCAAAAGTATTTTTAATCTAATAAATAAAGTATTATCAAACATGTTTTTAATTGGGTACTATACTGTAGTTATTTTTTATAATTCTTGTTTTCATTATAGTTTTGCAAGTTTGGTGGGTGCGTGCAGGAAAAACATCCAGCAATATTGTCAGTTTATGTACAGTACTGTACTTTAATTCATGAATATGCTACATTTTCTTCTCTAACAAACAATCTCACAATTAGTGTACATTTCTTATTATTGTCTTATTTGACTGGAAATTCACCTTGTTCCGGCAGGAAACACACCCAAGATTTAATTATTATCTTATTCTAGTACTGTATTACAAAGATACAACGTCATATTGTTGGCATTGTTTAAATCTTCTGTTCATTCCTTTTTTGCAGGTTTAGTGGGCTGGTAACATCACCATGTTTGATTAGGAAACACATCCATCAATACTGCCAGGTAATGTTCAGTACTGTAGAAAAATTCATGCATGCACAGGTTTTCATTCCCTCCTAAAACATAATGACAGTTATAGCATGTAACATTTCTACATGTCAAAGATACAGCAATAGGATGACAGTTGGCAGTGAAAAAATATTTAATTATTCTCTTATTCTAATACTGTATTACAATGATATAGAAATTTCTATTGTTGGCATTGTTAAATTCTTCTTTTCATTCACGTTTTGCTGGTTTAGCGGGCTGATGACAAACACTGTGTTCAGGCAGGGAACACATCCATCAATACTGCCAGGTAATGTACCGTACTGTAATTCATGCATTACAGTTAGTTTTATTTTCAAACAGGTTCCATAGAGACTCGCATGCGCAGAAATGCAAATACACACATTTGCGTTTCAACCAGGTTCCATAGACAGGCGCATGTGCAGAAAAAAATGCGTACTGTACCACATGTAATTCAAACAGCAAAGTACTGTATTTATGAGTGATTATTAATATATAATATTCTCTCTTTACAGGCAAAAATGGCCAAGATCCCGCTAGTACGAAAAAGATGAAGAAAGAAGATTGTACATTTGGAATAAGAGCGAAGAAATTAGTATTATTGTATTCTTCATAAAGTAACTTACTTTTAATTAATAAAAATATTTCTTATTCTAAACGACTTTTTAGTCATATTGTCCTTGAGCAGGATTCATATTTCTGTTTACCCCCCTTTGCAGCTTCTGCCTGTCAGCTCCTTATTTCAGCTGCATGTATATTTACTCTGAAAACACACAGTGCCTGTGGAACTGATACATTTGTTGTATTTGGGCTTTCCAGATAGCTCATAACCAGGTTGTTTTGGCAATCCCCTTAATCCCCCTGGTTTAGTGGAGTTTCCTTTACTCCCCTGTCTGTATTCACAGATAGTCTCATCCTCAAACTTTTCCTGTTCCCAGAAAGCCATATACTTCCTTTCCACCCAGGACACTGAGTGAGTACAGTACCAGCCTGCTAACACCCTTGGCAAGGCCTTTCTGTTTTTACCACAGTCTTGTGTAGGGAGGGGAAAGAAACAAGAACCCTATGTGATGCACTCAACTCTACTGATATGAAAATAATAAAGTTTTATTAATATCTATTAAGGTAAACATAGAAAAAAGTTAAAACCTAAACAGTGTACTTGAGAGATCCTAGGTGTGGATCTATCTTAATGGTCAGATGGCAGTGGTAATCACCTTTAAATAGCCATATAAGCTAGACTGGACTTGTAGTCAGATACAGATATAAAACACATCGCACTTGAACCTGATAGCTCAAAAAATGGACACTTAGTGAATTCCCTCAGGATAATAGTACACAAAGTGTTAATCCTGAAGTGCCATGATGACGTCATAGCGACGTTCAGTGTACCACATACTCACAGGAGTATGTTCTCCGGTCAGCTAGACTAGTAACTTGGCAGTTTAAACTTTGATGTGGGCCACAGATGTGGATCCCACTAGCAAGTGACAGGGAAGATTAGATTTATCTAACCCAGGTTGCTCACAGGTTAACACGAGTGGATGCAGTGTTATCAACACACTACAGGAAGTGTTTGCTGGGATTATAGCGTTTGGGTCAATGTAAGCAGCCTGGGGTTTTGATTATGCCCGGCTGGTACACCATACTGGCCATCAAGGTTGTGTACTTACTGACACTTACTGCACACCCACGCTAATCCCCATCGTTTGTTTACAAGGGTGGGGTTTTTTTTCTCCTGCTGGGGGACACAACTGACCTCATTTGTGCAGGCACCAATGCTATGTGTAATACACTGACATTGTTACACAGTGCCCAAAGTTTTCAGTGTTCCTCTCTGTGTATCACTGCACCTCATGGCACTTCAGGATTAACACTTTGTGTACTATTATCCTGAGGGAATTCACTAAGTGTCCATTTTTTGAGCTATCAGGTTCAAGTGCGATGTGTTTTATATCTGTATCTGACTACAAGTCCAGTCTAGCTTATATGGCTATTTAAAGGTGATTACCACTGCCATCTGACCATTAAGATAGATCCACACCTAGGATCTCTCAAGTACACTGTTTAGGTTTTAACTTTTTTCTATGTTTACCTTAATAGATATTAATAAAACTTTATTATTTTCATATCAGTAGAGTTGAGTGCATCACATAGGGTTCTGGTTTCTTTCCCCTCCCTACACATATGTATTAACCCTGATAGCACCTCTCTAGGAAGTAACTTTGATTTGAGCTGAGCAGGAATTTCCCCCCTTTCTCATTTCCCCTCCAACCATTTGTTTACCACAGTCTTACCATGATATTAGCACTTCATATAGAGAAGCACTCTCTACCCACACTGCATCTGCAAGTACCTTTCATCCTATGAATTTCCTTCAATAAAGTTAAGAAAGACAAAAGGACTTGTGCTTTGGAAGAGGGAAGACATGAGTTAAGCTAATTGGAGTCATTCATACACCATATGTGACTCTGGTTGGTTCCAGGATACATATCAAGTGTTATATTTAATTTCATATTTCAATACCATTACATACAGCATTATATCATATTGGACAGTATGAAAATAAATGGGAATAATGGACGGATTTCATTGCATTTAGATTTTGAAGACACAGTAGCACACTAGTGCTTATTATCATTTCTGACCGATATTGCAACCAACGATAAAATGCCACAGTCACTCTGTGTCACAATGTATGACCTTAACGTGCCAAAAGCGAGCAACCATTAAACGTGTGGGGGAGGCGGGGTTTATGCATTGCCCACAAAGTCTATGCGACAATGTGTTAGGCTACATCTATAGTTAATCCATTTTAATATAAAACAATTAATATTCCTTTGTTGCTCTGTTTTAGCCATTTATATGTTCAACCATATATCTGTTAGTACCGCGATAAACATCATGAAAGTTTTAATTCCTACTCTCAGTCCATTCATATGGCTACCACTTAGACCTTTCCCTTTCCCTTGTAGGCTATTTCTAGAACTAATTTGTGACAGAGTGATGGTGTAAAAAAGGCGCTAAAAACAATACTAGTGCTCACTAATAATACAGTGAAAGAGATTAACACACTCAATATTTAGTGACTTTAAGTAACTAAAATATTGCAAACATAGAATAATAAATAAAGGTTGTAACCCCCTTCTCAGACCCTCTGGAAGGGACTGTCTTCACTGGTCCCAGATGATCGATATATATTCTCACAACCCAGGGGGAGCATGAAGGTGAAAAACAACAGAAAAAAAACAAACTAAGTGCAGACAGTAAAGTTCAGTGTGAAAAAATATGATGGTTATCTTGGCTCTTCTGTGCAGCCTACTCACAAGATAGTAGTAGTTTAAAGGCAATAACAGGTAACATGGAATCTATGAAGTCTTCTAGACGCTGGCAGGGTGATGCTCTCACTCAGCAGTCAGGTATATAAGGGCAATAGACAAGTATAAAAACAACATTTATCACTCAAAGTGAAAGGATGAGGATTGTGCCGCAGCTCACCACACCGCCTCTGCTCAGGCGACTGTATGTGTCGCCGTTTGCTCTCTCTCCTGCACCGCAGCTTTCAGAGATCACCTCCGGCAGACCAGTACTGTCCCCAGTGCGATACGTCACTTCCGGTTTCCTCGGGGAGTTCCGTCACGTCACTTCTGGTAGGGCTTGTGATGGACAGCTACCAGCACCAATCCTCTCTCTTCTTGGGCGGATCCACTCTACGGGTTTCACCAATAGGAAAGCTGGCTTCGAAGCAAATTATTAAATATTAAATAACCAAATTTGTATGGAACAATAAAAAAAAAACAGAATCAGAAAATAAATAAATAAAGAGACAAGAGGCCTAGACATGCCGAATATCCTTCACTATTACAAAGCAACTCAACGGGGACAAGTGGTGCAATGGCATATTCCATCAAAAATGAAAAGATGGATGGATCTAGAATCTAGTTTAACATCCACCATGCCATTGGTAGACATAATTTGGCTAGACATAAAACATAGGCCTACAATTGTATCAGAAAATTCGGTGCTGAAGCCCTTGTGCTAGTTGGGATGCTTCCAAAATGAAGCTGAAATTCATAGAAAGACATCTCTCTTATGACCCCTTTACCTTGTAATCATAACTTCCCTCCGAGATACCATGAATCTTATTAAAATAACTGGAGAACTCAAGGTATTTCCAAAGTTAAGGATTTATGATCACAATCCAAAGTAAGATCTTTCCAAATTTGACAGCAAAAATATGACTTACCGAAGTCTGATTTTTACAAGTCAGACATTTTATCGAGCACAAATTTGAACAAAACAATATTTCCTATCTTATATTGTTTCAGAAGATATGCGGATAGACATTACATAAAACGACATTGTTTCATATTATAATTTTTCCACGCTTGCATTCTGCTCAAGGATGTTTTCTTTTGTATCTAAAGCCCTCCATTGCCTAAAACGGAAAAGATGGACGTCCTGTGGGACATGGTCCGAATGAATGGAATATAAAATATAGAAAAAGAGAAAAAACAGCGGTGTACAGTAATACTGCACATATATTCCAACTGTCTTTTAAGATCTATGAAATTAACTTAACATTCATTAAAGTAGATGTAGCCTTGCTAGAGATGATCATAAGGAGACTGATTTTCCCCAAAAAAAATAGTTCGGGTTATTTAAACTTTACTGCTTCTTTATCAAAGATAGAAAATATTCCATGGCATAATAACGTTCTATTAAAACAATGAAAAAATGTCAATATGTATAATTCGCTCACAAAAGACTCTTGTCATATGTACTGTGACAGGGTGAAGTCAGCCACTAACAGTTATGCCTGGGAGACATACGTCTGAGTGCTTCATCCAGCAGAGGCGGGTCGCAGGTGTGCCAGGAGGCGGAGCGGGAGGCGGGACTAGTCCCCTGCTCCCGTTGGATTGGAGCGGTCATGTGACCGCTCCTCCGCTTCCCTGAGCAGCAAATTTCAAACCTGCCTGTCTGTTTCAAGTTTCTCAGCCTCCGCACGCATCAGCGCGCATGCGGATGGGTAAACTATAGCCGCGCTGATGACAGATGCAGGGGCTTTGTGCATCTGCTCAGCGCGGCTCAGCCCGCCTCAGCGACGCTTAAACTCACTATGTCACAGGCCTTAAAGGGACAGTGTGCCCACATGTTAATTATGCTGTGGAGCAATAAAGCCATTCAACATTTAATTTAAATCTGAAACTCCATGTGGGGACTATTGACTGACCTCACCTATAGGCCATGTTGCCACATGTACATTTAAATACAAGGCTTTTCAGCACATCAGCAGTCTCCATTTCTCCTACTTCTGGTGTCCACGTTACTGGAGTTTGTAGATTTTATTTCTGGTAACTTCCTGCATCCTCTGGAACGCAGTGGAATCTGCCCCCCTGTATATTTGGAGCTATCCGCCTCTTTTAATCCTTTGTGTTTGGTCCTCAAAGATGGGTTATGTGGAAAAAATGCTTCGTTTGAGAAATTCCAAGTCCGTGGTGTAGCTCATTCAGCTGCCTGTGCAAGATAAGCACTTTCAAATGTGGTGCTTAGCAAAATACCTATGGTGGCCTGTGCTGGTCAGCCCAATGCGTTTTGCTCTTGCTTACTCAAGGGGAATGATTGTTGAAGTCTAAGTCCATCTTTAAATATTAGTTTTGATGTGATCCAGGTAAGTGACAAAGTCCATATTATGAGAGAACCCTACTTGATTGAACACACAATGTTACACATGAAATGCAATGAAATGGTTTATTAACCCATTATGGTATACCCTTTACGACTTCGGAGATTTATTTGCAAAAATACACAAGTTTAACATATTTATAAAAGGTCATTGAATGTAGATAGTAGCATAAAATAACAATTTTGAACAGGGAGATCCCAAACCAGATAGGGAGAATAAACATCTTCTTTTGCCATTTTTTTGCTTTATTGCTTCCATATTATGAGTATATATTTGGAAAGATGTCAATTAGTATATATTCTATTGCTCTTATAAGGGAAATGCTTGATAATGTGTTTTGTAATTTTGTATTCCAGATTCCATTAATATGTGGATAGATATTTCAATTCTCTATATGCACTTTGCCAAATGCTGTTCTCTAATACTCAGTACTCATCATTAGAAGGAGCGATTCTAATTGATTTTAAATAAAAAAGTTTTACTATCTAAACTAGATTTTAACAGATGACTCATTTTTATATGATTATTGAATGTATTGTATATCAAAAACACATTACACGGCTACAATGTTGGAATCATGGTTCCATATTTGGTGTTTAACATGTGAGACTCGGGAACGGTGTACCTACTTTATTTTTAGGGTATAAATTTATACGTATTATTAATATTATTAAATACGATAATTACGAAATCGGTATAAATGTAAATGTCATCAATTTTGCACAAAACAGAAAAACGTGAGGCATATAAAACAAAGGTAAAATTAAAAAAAAAGAGAAAAAAAAAGAGAATTTGGATGAAGTCAGTTTCTTATGACACAGAGAAATATAAGACATATGTAACTGGAATGATGTCTAGTTATTAATACAAGGAGAACTCAAATTCAGTTCAGAGTTAGAAAGCAAAAGTCTGCAGAGATAAACCAATCAATCTAATAATGTTGTGTTTGACAGTTATGTCAGGAATCTAAAGCAAGAAAGGCAATATGGAGATCTCAATCAAACCCGCCCTCGTTGGATATTGCACCAATCCTTATAAAAAAGAAGACAAAATCAAAGTCTAAATTTAATTCCAGAAGGGCTAAAATCTTAAGGGTGTATATCCATAAGGATTCTCTCTGGGAGGTATTTTTGGTAAAATCTCCTCATCTGCAGTTATTAGTGACCAGTTCCAACCCCCCAAATTTTAAACAGCTCGGATTACACTTGTGTTTGACCTTAAAATGGTTAGAGACACTATGGGACCTATTCACCAAGCAGTGATAAGAGTTTTAATGGTTAATAAATCCCCTTATTGTGTGATACTACCTGGTTTGCTATTCACTAAAGAGTGATATCAGTGCAGAATTGCACTATAAGGGCTTTTTTATGACCATTAACAGCCTGTGGCAAAATTAATCCGACAAGCCAAAAAAAAGCCAAAATTGCCTTTTCTTGCCAGTAAATGCTATTCAATAGACAGTGATAAGCTTATCGAACTTTAAAATATTGCAATATTTTGTCGCCAGCTAAAGGGTAGCTCAAAAGATATTGCAAGATGCATCAAACTTTTTTAAAATTCTGCACAGAATTGATACCAGAGGCTGGGGGATACCCATGGGTACCCCCACAGGTCTCTGTGTGGTCCCCGGGGGTGTCAGGGGTCTCTGGTTGGTCCCCAAGGGTGTCTGGAAGTCTCTGGGTGACCTCTGCGAGTGTCCGGAGGCCACTGGGTGGTCCCCAGAGGTGTATGGGGTCCCCCTGGGCCCCTGTGTGGTCCGCAAGGGTTTCCAGGGGTCTCTGGGTGGTCCCTGCGGGTGCCTGGGTGTCTCAAGGTGGTCCCCGTGGGCATCCGGGGGCCTCTAGGAGGTCCCCACGGGTCACTGTGTGACTCTGTGAGGTCGTGACGCGAACTGTCTGGTTTTAGACTTCTGTCTTGATTTGCATAAGCAAGCTCTGCACTCTAAGCATCTAAAGAAACCCTTTGTTTATAGCTTTAGACAACATTCATCTTTTTAAATTTTCAAAAAACTTGGTAGCAATGTTTTCTTAAAATTTGGAGCATTTTTCAGAATGTGCCAATGTTTTGCAAAAATTTTGGAGATTCTGTATGCTTGATTTACTATAATTCATAATGTATGGTATGAATTTTTTAGTGTGTGTTTGTTGAATAGTGAACTTTTCTCTATACATTAACATTTTACATCTTTCTGTCTTGTCCACTTTTTAATTGCTTCATCAATGATTTTGCTCTCAAATTTTCTTTCTATCAATTTATTACATAGTGGTACAACTTGCTTGGCATAATATTCCTTCCTTGAACAATTTCTCTTCATCCTCCTAAATTCTCCATACAGAATATTGTCAAGACAGTTTTTCATATGGCTACTGGTAGCTACAGTAGCGACATACTTTATCGCACTAAATGCCGGCGGCATGCCGGGATCTACCCCAGCTGCCGCCAGTAATAACCGCGCGCCGCCGCGTTTCCCCCACGCACCCCCCCTCCAACTCGCGCGCAATTTACTATGCTTCCGGACCCCGAGCCCGGCTTCTGCTCTGCCCCTCTGCTTCCCCGCACCCCCGCTTACCTTGATTTGATCTCCAGGGGTGTCGGGGAAGCCTGGGGAAGCCGGGGAAGACGGGGAAGCCGGGCGCGCATGTGACTGTGACGTCACAGTGCGCCGCCACGCGCCGCGGCTACCCGCTTCCCAGCCACATACAGCCAGCGGCTTTTGCTCGAATAAGAGCTGCCGCTGCTGTAGTACAACTCAACCCTGTTATAAAGCAGTGCTTGGGGTCCAAAGAATCACATTGCGATATATGCGGATCGGATTAGAAATAATGAACAATTGTATGCATTGCACAATAAAGTATTTAAGGCACCAATAAATCATGTTGTAAAGTATTCATAAATACGTATTAGGAGTCACCCTTGCATCACGTTATAAAAAGATTCACGTTGTAACGGATCACGTTATAATGGGGTGGAGCTGTATATAGTTATTACAATTTACCTTTTTTTTTTTTAAAGTTTTAGTATGGATTAGATTGTCCTCTATCTTTATTTCTAGATCTAAGAACTCAATTCTTTCTCTATTAAAAGTTAAATTGAAGTGTTGAAATTGATATGCTTGAAAAATTCTTCCAAAGGTTCTTCACTCCCCTTCAATAGTGGGATTTCTAGTAAGTTTTTTGTATATTGTATTGTCTCCCAATCTGTAAGATTATGTTATTTAACCTTGTTTGTTGAGGATGACTACACCTCTACCTTTATCTGCGGGTTTGATTACGACATCCCCATTTTTGGAAAAATTCCTTAAAGCTTCACACTCTACCCCTGACAAACTGGACCTTTTTGGATGACCCTCCCCACTATTTATCTTTTAAATATCTTTCTACACTAGCCTTAGAAAATTTCCAAGAAATGGGCCTCTACAGAAACTGGAAAATAATTTTGATTGTTTTTTCAGTGATGTATGTACGGCATTTTTTATTGCTTATTGGAACTGCTTCAGAATTATATTTAATTTTTCATATTTGGACTTCAAAAATATATTTTAAGGGTTAATATTCTACGATATTCATAGGTGTCTATATATGTTTGGAATTTGTTTTATTCATGTATTGGGGGAGAAATCCAATCCCTTACTTAGTAGAGATATATCATTTTGTTCAAATGTTAGATTGCTTAAATTAAAGATCTCCATGAGTTTCATTACTTGGTTCCTCTCTTTTGCTTTCTTGCTCCCCCCTCTACATTCTCTCCGCTTTCCTCTTCCATTTTCCTTATTATTAGTGTTGAGACAGAAACATTTCTCCTCATTAATAGGAAATGGGGATATTGGCCTCTGTGTCCATACTCTTCCTTACCTGTCTCTAAAAAAGGGGAAAATATGTGCATTTGAGAAAATAAAAAAGCGCTAGCACTTAACAGTGTTAATATATGGTGTTATAACATAGAAGCATACATACAAGTTTGTGTAAAGTTGTTTAGTGCCATTGATGATTAGAAACCAATGTATCCTGGTCTTAAATCGTTCCAAAAGGATAGTGGTGAGTCCCACTGCAGGAGTCCTAAAAGGAGGGATTACCACAGCTCTCCAAGAAATTGGAAAACAGAAAAGAAGGACGTCCTCTGGCACATGGACAGAATGAATGGAATATACAATATAGATAAAGAGAAGAAACAGCGGTGTAATACTGCACATATATCTCAACTGTCTTTTAAGATCCATGAAATTAACTTACACATTCATTAAAGTTGATGTAGTCTTGCTTGAGATGATCATAAGGAGACTGATCTCCCCAAAAATTTATTTTGGGGTATTTAAACTGTATCTGCATCTTAATCAAAGATAGAAAAAATTCAATGGCATAATAACAATTTTTTTAACCATTTAAAAATTAAACTATGTATACTTCACTCACAAACGCCTCTTGTCATATGTGCATTTATATACAAGGCTTTTCAGCAAATCAGCGATCTCCGTTTCTGCTACTTCTGGTGTCCACGTTACCGGAGTTTACAGATTCTATTCCTGGTTCCTTACTGTGTCCTCTGGAATCCAGTGGCATCTGCCCCAATGGGATTAAATATTTGGAGCTGTCCGCCTTTCCTGGCCTTCACTGGTTGGTCCTCAAGGATAGGTTATGTGGAAATAATGCTTCTTTTGAGAAATTCCAAGTCCGTGTTGTAGCTCACTCAGGTGCCTGTGCAGGATAAACACTATTGAATTTGGTGCTTATCAAAACACCTACGGTGGCCTGTGCTGGTCAAATCAATGCGTTTAGCTCTTTATTCCTCAGGGGTTATCTGAGTTCGTCTCCAAATTCTTTAGTGTATACTCTACAGTGTATAGTCTAAAAAACTTGGAGATTTGGACCTAAATGAGATTGACTTCATCATTAAGGGTATCTCATTTATATTGAGACACAAACTTTATTTTGGTTTGAGGGAGACTATTTTTTACAAATTCAAGACCCAGCCATGGGCAACATTGGTTCGCACCAAGCTATGCCAACATATTAATGTGTTGGTGGGAAGACCATACAATTTGGTCTAATAACATCTTTGGCACAAACCTGGTGCTATGGAATCGCTATATAGACAATGTTACTATTATAGGGAAGGGGAGTGAAGAACTTTTGGAAGAATTTTTCAAGCATATCAATTTCAACACTTGCAATTTAAAATTTACCCACACTTTAAGTACATACATAATTGAGTTCTTAGATCTAGAAATAATAATAGAGGACAATCGGATCCACACTAAAACTTAAAAAAAAGGTAAATTGTAATAACTATATACTAGCTACCAGTAGCCATAAGAAAAATTGGCTTGACAATATTCCATGTGGAGAATTTAGGAGAATGAAGAGAAATTGTTCGAGGAAGGAAGATTATGCCAAGCACGTGGTACCACAACGTAATAAATGCATGAAAAGAAAATATGAGAGCAAAATCTTTGATGAAGCAATTCAAAAAGTGTACAAGATAGAAAAATCTAAAATGTTAATGTATAGAGAAAAATCCACTGTTCAACAAACACACACTCAAGAATTCAAACCATATATTACAAATTATAGTAATCAAGCACACAGAATCGCCAACATTTTAGCAAGATGTTGGCACATTCTGAAAAAGGATGAGTGGTTGAGAACCATCATCCCAGATAAACCACTACAGTGGCGGCCGCCTTCAGCCTCGTGCGGCCTTTTCGGTGCACATTTTAAAACCGCGGGCAGATGCGGCATGTTCCGGTATTTTTTGGCGCCACGGGCATGAATGCGGCAAAGTGTGTGACATTCGGAAAACATCTCCGAATAAAATTCGGAGATGTAGGAGAATAAAAGGGGCCGCAACAGTAATTATATTTTCAAATGCTACAAATTTGAAGAAAAAATTGGTACCAAGTTTTTGAAAATGTAAAACGATGAGCGTTGGCTACAGAAAGAAACAATGGGTTTCTTTAGATGCTTAGAGTGCAGAGCTTGCTTATGCAATTCTAGACAGAAGTCTAAAACCAGACATTTCACGTCCAATGTCTCCCAATAATGTTAACCACCAAAAGCAATGTATCATGTCAGAGCAAGGGAATAGTTTACATATTTGAGTGTAGCTGCAAACTCCAATATGTAGGGCTGACTAGTAGAAAGTTAAAAGTAAGATTGGGAGAACACATTCAAAACATAGAGAAGGCTTTTGAGACTCATAGGGGCCTATGCTCTAAGCGCTCATCAGCCACTTATTGAGCACTTATTGGCTAAAATGCATAATATGATTCTGAAAGCATCGATAAGTGGGCGATAAAAAACTGAATCACCAATATCTTGAAGCTTCAAAAAAAATCACCAAGTGAGCGGCGTTAAGCCACTTATCGGCAGGCTCCGAAACTCGTGTAATTCTAGTAGCCGCAATTAGATTATCAAGGTTTATCACGGCTCTAGAATAGCGAGTTTCCCCCAAAATGTTCACGCCAGGAAAAGTTGGCGTGAACATGGTGAGAAGGTCCCGCTAAACGTCGAAACGGGACTTAGAAGAAAATGCATTTTTTCTGCATCGGATTGATGCTGGGAGTCTCCGGAGCTCATATCCATTGATATTAGCACCAGAAACCCCCGGCATGAATCCCATGCAATTAAAATGTATTTACAGGAAACTTCATTACCTTAGCAGCTAACCGCTAAGGCAATGAATGTGTTAACCCCTCCCGCTACCTACCAAGGGCCAAATACCTCCTTCACCCACCCCCGCTAACCACAATAAATACTAATACCCACCTCCTCTACCGCCACATGATTGATACCAGAGAATGTGGGTGTCCCGTGGTCCTCATGTGGTCCCTGTGGGTGTTTGTGGGCCCTCAGGTGGTCCCCGCGGGTGTCTTGGGGTCTTCGTTGGTTGCTGTACCATGTGAAGGTTACAAAAGGATGTGACGTCATCCCTTATAGTGATGTCATATCCTTTTGAACTAATGTAACCTATCACATGGTACAGCAACCAATGGGATTGTCTTCAATCCCATTGGCTGTAATACCATTTGATACAGCCTTGTGGTTTGAAGTATGTGACTTACCTCCTTTGGAGATGACGTCAGATCCTTAACAATAAAAAAGGAGGCGGGCACATGAGAGAGCGTCCAATCAGATTGGAGCTGTACCATCTGACCTGAAAATGTGACATCACAGGCCATATATAAGCCTTGACATCTCATTTTATCCCAAGAAGTCGACGAGACAACATCGTGTTGTGGATTTACCATGGGGCTATGGATTGACAGATGAAGATAAAAGATTCAAGAAAAGATAGAAATAATAACAGAAGAAAATAGAAGGTGATAGAAGATAAAAGAAAGAAGAATTTTGTTACCTGTTCCAGATCTTCCAGGTGGATAGCGTTGGATTGACTTTGATGACATTGCAGTACAAGAGCTTTCAGAATCACCGGGATTCGGAGGGTCAATGCTTCTAAAGGTAAGAAAAATATTGAATGTATATAAATTTATTTAACAGGTTTTTTTATTGTATTTTTTAAGTTTTAAGTTTTTCATTGCCCATTGACTGATAATATATTAATCTGTGCCTGTTTAGGGTACAGATAAATACAGTCTCAGCCAATGCATTTTTTTGAAAAATGTTTTTTTTCTATTGATTGTTGTTTTTCCTTTTTCTGTGTATTGTTTGGCTTACTGTAAATTGTTTGTAATTTGTATGGCTTGTTTTTATTTCATTTTCCGATTGTTTAGCGTTTTTATTTAAATATTTATTTTGTTGCCTACTGGTTTTAATTGATGTGTTGCCTAGTGGTTTAAATTAATTAATTGATTTGTTGGCTAGTGCTTTTATTTATTTAATTGGTTGGCTAGTGCATTTATTTATGGAATTGTTTAGCTAGTGCTTTTATTTATGGAATTGTTTCCCAACTCCAGTCCTCAGGGATCTCCAACAGGTCAGTTCTAAAGGATATCCCTGCTCCAGCACAGGTGGGTCAATCAGCGGCTCAGTCATTTTGACTGAGCCACCTGTGCTAGAGCAGGGATATCCTTAAGACCTGACCTGTTGGAGTTCCCTGAGGACTGGAGTTGAGAAACACTGATTTTTGAATTGTGGTGTTTATGTGCTTGTGTATATGTTTTATTATTGTGTATTTTTGGCCTTCATTCTTTTTGATTAGGGTGACAATTGACTGCTATAGGGGCTTATCATGCCTATATCATATGGGTATGAAGTACTACTATGCCAATCAACGTTAGAGGGTGGGTATAGTGGTCCCGGGGTGGGTGCTTAGGCCTCCCGGGTGGGTAGCAGGGGAGGGTGGGTTAACCCCTTAATTACTATAGCAGTTATTAACCGCTAAGCTGATTAAGTTGTTAGGGGCCATTTGATTGTATTTTTTCATATATTCTTTCTGGCAACAAAGGACATGGACCTGCAGTATGCTAATGAGGATGCGCTTCATGGTGGCAGGGGTAAGTAGAAAAGTTTATTTACTTTATTTATGCTGGCTGGCTAATGTTTAATTTAATAATGGGCAAATGAGCTATTACCCATATCTGGATAATAGTTATTTTGACCATTACTGTACTGTATGTGCTGGGGGGCAAGGGTTGTCTATTTATTTAAATGTTAGCAAAAATAGTTTTTCCCACAAGATTGGTACTGCAGGCCAGCGAGGACTTGCGGTATCCACCTGAGGATCCCGGACACCCACAGGTCAACCAACAGGGACCACCTGAGGGCCCACAGACAACCACAAGGACCACCTGAGGACCCCCGGACACCCATGGGGAAAATATGAGGGCCCACATACAGCCATGGGGACCACCTGAGGATTCCACAACACCCGCAGGGACACCAGACACCCGCAGCCTCTTGTTTCAATCATGTGGAGGTAGAGGAGGTGGTTATTAGTGTTGTTTTTTTATTAATGTTTAGTATGGGTAGCAACTGTTCTAATATAAATGTTATTACTAGTGTAAATGAGCAGGGTGTCTCCGGAGTAGAACCGCAATGATGTGAGGTCCGGGGACCCCCTGCTTATCGAGATACATGCCCTGTTATGTGGTGCCTATGCATGTAAATGCCCTGCGTGATGTGACCGTGGGAATAAAATACATGGGAGATACCGGCACCCCATAATCGGGCCTGTTTTTCAGGAAGCAGGGGGTCCCCGGACCTGAAATCAACACGGTTCTGCTCTGGAGACCCCCTGCTCATCTACACTGGTAATAAAATGTATATTAAAAACCATACATTTCAGGTGAGATTTGTACAGGGAGAGGCAGATCTCTGAGCATCTTTCTCTGCAGCTGAAAGGAATCGCCAGGTAAGGCCTTTTCAGAGAGGCGATCATCATTACCCCCTTTTTAATTCTATAATATATTGTTGAATTTGCTTCACTATTTGGCGTTGTGCGCTGTTTTCTTTTGTTTCCATTCTCTTAGTGTGTGTGGGGTGCTGAGCCACCCCTGCGTTTACAGCTGCAGACGCCATTATCCCCAACACGGTTATGTGGCACTTATTATTTAATGTATAATTATCTCACTGTGGGAGTTGTGGTTTAATTTTTTATAAATTTTTTATCACTAAATTGATGGTATATTCACTGCACTGTATATATTTATACATTTAAACTTTATAGGTAGTTAGGTAGTAGCGCACAGTTTTGTTTTTTGTTTTTACGATCATCATGCTGCTTGCTACTCACCCGTTTTGTGAATTTTGCTATCACAGGTATCAAGGCATTCTGAATACTGTGATAGCCACGCTCAACAAAATGGCGATATTAATGGCCCGGAGGTTTTTTTTATGAACGCTTATGTCATAGGCCGCATAGTGTCTCTAACAATTTTACGGTCAAACACAATTGTAATCTCAGCTGTTTAAAAATTTGGGGGTTGGAACTGGTCACTAAAAACTGCAGAGGAGGAGATTTCACCAAAAAGCCCCCCCCCCCCCAGAGAGAATACTTTTGGATATAGATCCTTAAGACTGTAGCTCCTCTAGGATAAAATTTAGACATTAATTTTGTCTCCTTTTTATAAGGATTGGTGCAATATCAATCTAGGGCGTGTTTGATTGACATCTCCATATTGCCTTTCTTGCTTTAGACTCCTGACATAACAACTGTCAAAAACAACATTATTAGATTGATTGGTTTTTCTCTGCAGACTTTTGCTTTCCAACTCTGAACTGAATTTGAGTTCTCCTTGTATTAATAACTAGACATCATCCCAGTTACATATGTCTTACATTTCTCTGTGTCATAAGAAACTGACTTCATCCAAATTCTCCTTGAATTAACAACATTTGTTTTATATGCCTCAAGTTTTTCTGTTTTGAGCAAAATTGAAGACATTTAAATTTATACCGATTTTGTAATTAACGTATTTAATAATATGTATAAATATATTCCCTAAAAAGAAAGTAGCTACACCGTTCCCGAGTCTCACATGTTAAACACCAAATATGTGTGTTGTGCGAAATTGACAACATTTAAATTATTTTCCAATAGTGTGTGCATTCTTTAATGTATTTTTGGTTGCAATCTTCATTTATATACAGTATATGTTTTCTGATGTGAACTTAACCCATCTGTGATATACCGATTTTGGAAAGAATTAACGGATTTAAAATAAGTTTAAAGGTATTCCCTAAAAAGAAAGTAGCTACACCGTTCTCGAGTCTCACATGTTGAGCCTCAAATATGGAACCCCGATTCTGACATCGTAGCCATGAACTACAGCTGCAGCAGCTGTTATTCAAACAAATCACGGCTCTTTTTTCATGTGCTCTGCTGTACTCCATGCAGCATTAACGTGGCCAATCGCCCTAGGCACCCGTGCTTATCGTGATTGCTTTGTTGAATTTCATGGATTCTGTTTCTTTGGGTGCAATGAATTGCAATGTGTACAGTACTGTGCTACTGTGTCAATTTAACGTGTTTAAAAACCAGAACTCTAAAATGCCATTTTCTGCACTCGCGTCTTAAGGCGGTACGGTTGAAAAACATCACGCGCCATGACAGGGGTTATCCGAGCGGTACACCGGGCAAAATGTTAGAATAACGGCCGTTGCAGCTGTATGACCATGTGTGTTTTTGTGCACGCAGCTGCTAGCAGGGGGTTAAGTGGGGATTTCCCTTCACAATCCTTCCGTTATGAGGTTCCTTCCCTCCCCGATTCAGCAAGGGGGGTGAGTGAAGCGAGATGACAGCAGGGGATCAGCAGTTGTCTTTAAAATCGTAAACGTTTATTATACAATAAATAAAATCCACAAAAAATGCACTCACATGAAAATACACATTCCCGGCGTGTTCCCGTTGCTGTGGTTTGCAGTCGCTTCCCGGCTGCACTCTCCTCCGCGTCCGGAGTCGGAATCGATGGTGACTCCTGGCGCAGCTGTGACCGCAACTGCTCCCACTAGCTACGGAAGCCCCCGTAGTTCAAAAGTGTCCAACGAATTGCGCAGTACCCCTGGAATCACCATGGACTGGCAATTTAGGTGCATACCACAGATACCTTTCAGCAACTGTGCTTACACATGGCCATGTAAGTATTTATGGTTATTGCCTTATTTTAATATTCCCCATCCCCAACCCAACTTACTACTTGGGCAGATCAGACTCTGCAGCAGCAAGATACCCCTACGTACCTTTGCTCACACAGGGCCGTGTGAGTATTGGATTATTATTATACCTATATTCACTCTACTCACACTTCAGAGACAGTGACCTGTATTATTAAATTTCTGTTGATGCTGGTTATTATGCTCTAACCCTTTGGTCCCCCTATCCTCTTTTCCTTTTCACGTTCAATAAGGGTTTCGGATACCCCTTTCTGGGATTGAGCAGAGGGACCCATTAGGATTAACAGACTCCATTGCGAGAGACTACATTCACTGGTTTGTATTAGGCATTGAACTATACCCTCCACCCTGACCTAACATTTAAGGTAAGCGCCCGGCTTTTGTTTGCATGTGTGTTTTTGAGATATATTAATTAATCATATAAAAAGGATTATTCCGTTTAAATCTACAGTAGTTTACATAGTATCACATTTTGATCTAGAATCAATTAGATGCCCTCCTTAACATGATGAGTACCGAGTATTAGAGAACAGCTTTTGGCAAAGTATATAGAGAATTGAAATATCTATCCACCTATTAATGGAATCTGGAACCCTTTAAGTTCCGGAGCTTTATACAAAATTACAAAAAACATTATCAAGCATTTTCCCTATTAGAGCAACATAATATATACTAATTGACATCTTTCCAAATATATACTCATAATATGGAAGCAGTAAAGATGGCAAAAGAAGATGTTTATTATCCCTATTTGGTTTGGGATCTCCCTGTTCAAAATTGTTATTTTATGCTATTATATACATACGATGACTTTTATAAATATTTAAAACTCATCTATTTTTGGAAATCAAACTCTAAACTCGAAAAGGGTATACCATAATTGGTTAATATACCATATCATTGTATTTCATGTGTAACATTGTGTGTTCAATCAATATGGACTTAGTTACTCACCTAGATCACATCAAAACTAGTATATAAAGATGGACTCATACTGCAACAATTATTTCCCCTGAGGAAGCAAGAGCAAAATGCATTGGGCTGACCAGCACAGGCCACTGTAAGCGTTTCGCAAAGCACCAAATTTGAAAGCGCTTATCCTGCACAGGCAGCTAAGTGAGCTACACATGGACTTGGAATTTCTTAAAAGAAGCATTTTTTCCACATAAACTATCCATGAGGACCAATCACTAAGGGCCAGGACAGGCGGACAGCTCCAAATATTTCGACCAAGTGAGATAGATTCAACTGGATTCCAGAGGACGCAGGAAGTTACCAAGAATAAAATCTACAAACTCTGGTAAGGTGGACAGAAGAAGTAGGAGAAACGGAGACCACTGATGTGCGGAAAAGCCTTGTATTTAAATGCACATATGAAAAATAGGGGTTTGTGAGTGAATTATAAATATTTTATTTTTTTTATTGTTTTAATAAAATGTTATTTTGCTGTGGATTTTTTTCTATCTTTGATTAAGATGCTGTTAAAGTTTCAATAATTCAGTCACTAAATCCAAGATGGCCGGTGTCAGAAGGTATTTCAGCCAATCAGAGTGTGGAATTGGTTCCCACGATTTGATTGGCTGAAATACCATGTGACGTCGGCTTTGTGACGTCGTCTTATAGGCAAATGAAGCACAGCCATTCTGATTGACTGGCATCATTCCCTTTAAGTGACGTCATGTTAAAAAAGAAAATTAAAGTCGGAACATGGTTTTAACAGCCAATCAGGTGGCTGTTAACCATTTGGAGGCTAAATGTGACATCACAAGCACTATTTAAGGCTGTGACGCCTCATTTGAGCCCAAGAAGACGACGAGTCAACATCGGTTGGGATCTACCATGGGGTTTTTTGGATTACAACAAGAAGATAGAAGATAAAGAAGATCAAGAAATGGTTACAGATGAAGATAGAAGAAGGTGATTAAAGAAAGAAAAAAGAAGATTTGGGTACCTGATCCGGATCTTCATGGCGGATGGCATCGGATGCTGTTGGAGGGCTTCAAGGTACGTGAGCTTCCTGATACCCGGGAGTCGGAGGGCCACTGCTTCTAATGGTAAGTAATATATTGAATGTTTGTAAATGTCTCTTTTTACAGGTTTATTCATTGGATGTGTTTTTTTATTTTTGGGGAGAGGCACATTGACTGGTAATATATTAATCTGTACCACTTTAGGGTACAGATTAATACATTTTATGACAATATTTGTGGGGCATTTGTGGCTTGGTATTGCTGTTGCTTTTTTCCATTTCAGTTTATTATGTGGATGTGATTGTTTGTTTTTTCATGCTTAATGGTAATAAAATGTTTGCAATTGGTGTTCGTTTGTAGTTAATGTTGTATTATGTTAGCTAATGCGTTTTATGGTTATTTCAGATATTGTTAGAATTTCTTTCTTTGTATTTTACCGTTTAAATTCATTAATGTTGTAGTAATTAATTGTTTTGATTGGTTAGTGTTACTATTCATTTTGAAATACAAAGAAAACAAAAGCGCAGACGCACATAGTGAAGTTTGTAAAAAATATATGTGTATAATATTAGGGTAAAATATCTGCGTACATCAGATCACAAGGTAAACAGCATTTCATGTTCAAGACATGGGTTACCAGTCGTCGCACTGCCACCACCAGACCTCAGGAGTTCTCCTTCACAGCCTTCCAGACACACTGTCACGGTGTTAGGTGAAAAGCCTCCACTTCGGTGCTGTTTACAACAACAGATCCCATCTTAAGTGGCCATATCAGCACATCTCCCAAGTTTATATATAGAAAGGCTCGTAGTTTAAAGGACTTATTAGTCCCGAGCGACATAGGAAAATCTGTGGATTTAAAATCTGGTCAATGCTGGATGAGCAATAAAATAGTAGGTAATTTCCCATGTTGGAGGTGTTGTATATGCAAACTCCTTCATTCTGAGCGTAAAACATTTAAATCAAATATAAATCATAAAGTGTACAACATTACAGACTTCATAAACTGTAATACAAGCTTTGTAGTGTATCTACTAGAATGTCCATGCGGCCTGCAATATGTAGGCCGCTCGAAGTGCAGCCTTAAACTTCGCATCCAATAACATGTGCGAAATATAAAACATGCCCTACAGACTCACAGTGTAAGTCGTCACTATTCTACCCATCATAATAAAGACCCCTCATCCCTAACCTTTAAAGGGATTAAAATTATACCTCAGAGTAGGCGTGGAGGAGATAGAATAAAAGATATTTTGGTCCAAGAAACATACTGGATCCATAAACTTGGAACTTTAGGTCCAAATGGTCTAAACGAGAACATAGACCTGTGGTGTCTATATTAACAAATTGTGTCTTGAAGATTAATTTCTAGTGTTTTGTCTGGCATAAGTTATGTGCAAAGATTTGGAACTCGTCCATGATACCCATTCATTTAAATAATGTGATTTGTTTTATCTACTATGATAGTCTGCTAACCATTTGTTTGTTTTATTTCAGAACCATTTAAGTTCAATAATTATATTGGCAATTTTACAATTATGTTTTTAATGTTTAATATACTTGTGCAATGTGTTTAATAAAAATGTGTTTTTTAGTAATGCCCAGACCACTGCTGATGAGGTTAATTCTCATGAGCCTGAAGGTTACTAATGACCTCATTATATACACATATGTGGAATGATTTGTAGTGTCGAATTGATTGGTCCACATGCCGATGTGCTTGACCTATCAGCGGTGGTTAAAGGGTATTTATATGTTCCAAATTCATATTAAAATTATCCCTGAAGAAGAAGCTCACGCTTTGAAACGCGTTGGATAAAGATTTTATTACTCTTAAAGTTGTTATCTCCACACTCTGCGTGGTTTACAAAGTACTGGACCCATTTCTTTCCATTTGCTGAACTCGGCATGATGGAGTGACGGAAATATCACGCTTTACGGCCATCCTCCCTTTACGGACGGTCGCAACACCTACACGGGACACGTGACGAACCAACCCAGTGGCAAACTGGGCAGCTCAGGCATCTGGAGGTGTCTCACTCGGCGGCAGGTCTGAGGAGAAGGCTGCTATCGACGGCAGTGATCGGTTAAAGGACATCTACCTGTAAACAGCACCGAAGAGAAGGCTTTTCACCTAACACCGTGACAGTGTGTCTGGAAGGCTGTGAAGGAGAACTCCTGAGGTCTGGTGGTGGCAGTGCGACGACTGGTAACCCATGTCTTGTACAGGAAATGCTGTTTACCTTGTGATCTGATGTACGCAGATATTTTACCCTAATATTATACACATATATTTTTTACAAACTTCACTATGTGCGTCTGCGTTTTTGTTTTCTTTGTATTTCAGTTGTTCTAGTGGTGTCCATATCCCTATCAATATACCTGCAGACTCCAGTGTTCAAATTAGAGGTTGTAAATTTAATTTTTTTAATTTTTAACACTAAAGCGGTGAAGGGGTTAATTATACATTAGAGGTAGTAATTTGCGCACTTTTTCTGTTTGTTTTGTTACTATTCATTTTGAGTTGGTTTATGAATTAATTGGTTTGATTGGTTAATGGTTTAATGAATTCATTGTTGATGTTGTTATTGCTTGCATTGAGTGGTTTAGCTGGCTACTTTTTTTATTTAGTTAAGTGTGTTTTTTTGGAGTTTACTTATGTTTTATTATTGTTTGTCTTGTGTATTAATGTATTGTAATTAGGGTGCCCATTGAGTGCTATAGAGGCTTATCATGCCCATATTATTATTATATGGGTATGATGTACCACTATACTACTCAATGGGTATAGGGTGGGTATAGTCAGTCAGGGGTGGGTGCTTAGGCTTCACGGATGGGTGAAGGGGTATTAGCTCTAGGGACCTTGCGGGTCTAGACCTTGCGGGTGGGTAGCGGTTGGGTTAACCCCTTTATTACCTTAGCAGTATTAACCGCTAAGATAATGAAGGGGTTAAGTCCCCCCGCAACCCCCCCCCCCGCAAGGCCTAAACAGCCACTAAGGGCCAAATTCCCCCTTCACCCACCCTCGCTAGCCACAGTAAGCCTGGCATGGCTGTTTAACCCCTTCATTGCCTTAGCGGTTAGCCGCTAAGGTAATGAAGTTGCTGTAAATGCATTTTTCCTGCGTCGGATGCATGCCGGGGGGCTCCGCAGCTGCTATTAATGGCTATCAGCTCCGGAGACCCCCGGCATCAATCCGAGGCAGGAAAAGGGCCTGATTTTTTCTAAGTCCCGACACATCGCAGCTCATCGAGGCATCTCCCCACCAATCTACCTAAATGTTATGGTGTATTGGATTTGGGGAGAACACCTTTTAGGGCTGCGATAGGCCGCGACAGCCAACTCGCGGGTATCTGAATCGCGCGAGTTGATGATCCTTCCGAAAAATGGTCGATAAGCGGCTCATCGCCGCTCAATTGGCGATTTTCTTTGGATCATAAAATTTTGCGTCGATACAGGCCGTTATCGAGCACTTATCGAGGCTTACTGAATACGATTAGCCATTTTGGTCGATAAGTGCTCGATAAGGGACTTATCGAGGCTTTCTGAATGAGGCCCTTAGTTGGAGTAACTCGGTCATTTCATTTTTGGACGTTGCAGTTTAAGTGAAAAACATCCTCCAGCTCATATTTTTTATTATCTTCCCTATTCACAAATTCTAAACATAGAATGTATTGTATATGATCATGATCAGAAAACAGATTCAATTTGATGAGGTGAAGAACTGTTTCAGACAGAGTGTTTACTCTTCACAAGTATTGGATCATTGTCATAGATGCCTTCATAAACCCAAAACTGTGACTCCAAAAAAGGATGATAGACTTGTATTCTCAACAGCTAGTGTACATATCATATCAAACATCTAATGCATAAATATTGGACAATTTTGGAGAGAAGGAGTGTCAGATTGGTTAGTCAGCACTTGGCCAGGATTTGTAATATAAGAAAAACCCGTCCTCATGGAAGCATATCCAGGATCCAATGTTATAAAAGTCCACGAGGCTGGAGATGAAAATAAACTACAACTCCCTGATGCCATACATGTTGGTCTCTCTGACTTTCTGGTTGAGGCATATTTAGATCAGGAAGTTGCAACACTTCTTGCATTGCAACTCTTTTCCTTGCCAGATCATGCTCCTCTTTCCCTTAGCCTCCCAAGCAAAATATCTGCTACCTGCCTGTGAATGACCTTGAATCTCTTCTAGACTTTGCCTTTGAGAGAGAGAGAGATAGAGAGAGTGAGAGCGCGAGAGAGAGGTGGAAAGTGGAGAGAGAGCTTATGAAGGAAGGTGAAAATAGGGTTTAATCAGGGCAGAGTCAAAGACAAACCGAGGTCGAACACAGGTGGGCAGCAGTATAAGTTAAGGGGTTAGGCAAGGGCAAAGTCCAGAAGAGCTCTGAGGTAATTCACAGGCAGGCATTATTATTTGATGGGCAGGTGACAGTAAACAGGGGTTTGTTCTAAAACTGGGAGGAAAGTTGCAACACACAAAGGGTTGCAAATTCTTGACCTTACATAGGCTTTAAAGGAGGATGTGAGCTAATCATAATCTGCAAGAAAGCTTGGAGTTGTAGTCTTTTAATGTCTCTATCCTGGTGGACATTTGTAGTAATGCACTATGAATGCATTTTTACCAGAACAGATGTATATTTTTCTCAGACACCAAAGAACTGCTTTCACAGTATTCCCCCTCCTAGGGGCAGCACCGACAGCCGAGGACCAGGGCAAGGGAAGCATGGATGGTACTTTAGTACTAATTGGTACTGGCTTGTGGTTTCCCAGCCTCGTCATTGAGCATGACATCCAAGTCCTGGTCAATGTATGTTCCTCCCTCTATTTCAACATCTTTATAATCGGATGAATTGTCACTGTCAGTGTAATATTTTGGGTACTCACTACCTCGTGCTGATAAATAGGACAGATGATCGTCATGTAATTCAAGGTTATCGTCCATGTCAACTTCAGCCTTGTCCTCTGAGACCCGACACAACTGGTTCTGTTGCTGTGGATTGCTGTTGGACCAAATTCTGAATGTGCATGCTTAAGGATTGCTGCAATATTTGCCTTTACCAGAGATGGCACAATATATTGGACAACCTGCGGCCCTGGATCAAATTGATTCTCATCAGGAACATAGTAGTTTGAGTGAATTATAACCACTCGAAGTCCAAGCACTCCACAATTTTACCTTCACTGAGGCTGTGGGGCTGGTTTGCATTTCTGCAAATCCGTCTGTGGTCCATGGTGCACTGTCCAGGGTAGCCCCACCTGTAGATATATTGAGGGTTTCCGAACATTTATTTTGTTCAACAAAAACTCACTTTTCACCGTTGGGAGAAATATTTTTTTCCATGATGGGCGATTTGGGTTAATATTGAGGAAATGTCCCACAAGCCCACAATAGAAACACAATTGGATTACTGATGATTCCTTTCCTCAGGTGTTACAGGGATCCGGGACATTCTGATCTGCAGGGGTCATGGGTCTCTCCCTGGGAAAAATCGATGTATTTACCTGAGAATATTCTTGAGGGGTCTTCACTTGTCCATCTGTGTCAGCTCGCTGTTCGGATAACTGTTGGTCTATTTGTAAAGATAAATCTATAAGACTGCTTAAAGTGGGAGGATAAGATTAAAAGATTAGAAGTACTAACTAAAGTCACCAGGTTACTTTGTTATATTACTGTACATTCTCTCAGCATTTTATTTATTTGCTATGCTTCACTATGTTTTTGCAGAGGTAAAAGGAAGGGTTCACAGTTTTAGTGTTAGGACGTGCATTTTTGGTTATACCTTGATGTTTGATATGCAGGCTTACGACGCTTTGGCCTAACAGCTTAACTAAATAACCAAGTAATTACTATTATTATTGAAGTATTTAAACTTTATATTTATTACCATATATGTTTTGTCAATTTGATGTAGCATTGGGCACCTCTGTCTTTTGTTGTATACATTTGCCAAGCTCAGTTTCACTCATTTTGGCATAAATATATATTCATGATGTGGTGGGTGAAGAAGTTTGAGCTAGCTGGGAATGCGTGTGTTAATCAATTTCTGACTGGTAACAGTTAAATGGAGGTAGGTGGCACCTCCCCCCAGAGCTCACCCCTCCCCACTTTTAATTTGGGAGGTTCTGGCATAATGGACAAGACTCACTGAAGTTGCTTCCCCTCATACAGAGGTAAAAGGAATTGTTCACAGATTTAGTGTTAGGACCTGCATTTTTGGTTATACCTTGACGTTTGGTATGCAGGCGTACGACGCTTTGGCCAAAGGGTTTAACTAAATAACCAAGTAATTACTATTATTATAGAAGTATTTAAACTTTATACTTATTATCATATATGTTTTCTCAATTTGCATTCGGCACCTCTGTTTTTTGTAGTTCTTAAAGACCCTTCCCTGATGGGGTAGTAGATGTATTTTTGTATTTTTTGTCTATTTGTATTCTTCATATGTTCTTATTTTTATTAACAATTAGATAAGAAGCAGGGCACAACTGATTTCTGCAAATAAACCTATTTATTGGGCCAAGTAACTGAACCAAGAGCACCGGTGAATATAAGTATATATTTTTTCCCATATTGGTGTGCAGCAATAGTTCTTGTTTTAGCTCATTGACATATATTTATTAGACCATATAAGTATACCTGTATATTTTCCTAATATATTTTATCTCTTGTGGTTAATAAAAAATTTCTAGAGCTGTTCTCCTCAGTTAGGTGGTATATACTGTAATGTACTTTTTGGAGCCCTACTTTTCCACATTTCTTTATGAGACTTTATACAGTATGTGCATACATGTATACTGTACTTCTCTTATATGCTTTTTTGGATATACAGTACAGTACTTCTTGATATTATTTAAAAATATTTTTTGTATGTTTTTATATTTTTCTTTGTGGGATCTAGTTCATTTTTATGTTATATCATTATTAAATTTACTATTGTTTATTTTTAAATATAACTGTACTCTTCATTTTCTATTTTAATAAAAATGTTTTATATGTTTGCCTTTTTCTTTCAAGTTCCACAATGCGGTAGTTTGTCCTTTAGGTCTTTGTGTAGTGTGGTTGTTTAGTAGTGGGCCAGCTTGGCCGTTCAGGTGGTGGAGTCTTCTCCAATAATGATGTCAGGGTCGCCTAGACCTCCTGCCTAGCCATAGTTCTTCTTTGTCCACCGGGTGTGCTGCTGCCTTCTGTGTTCTCTAGGGTTCCTCTGTCTGTCTGTCTTCTTGTTGCTCCTGTCTCTGTCCTTTATAGCTTCTCATTACTGGTTGGCTCATTTGCCTTTGTTTTGAGTCGGACTCCTATGCACATGCTTCTGTCTCTGATCCTGATCTGTTCCTGTACCAGTCCTGTATTTGATTCTGTTCATAGTAAAGGCCATTGCTGGTAATCTGGCTTGTCCCTGTTTGTTCCCCGGTCTCAGTCCCTGCTCCCCGTTCTCAGTCCCTGTTCCCCGGTCTCAGTCCCTGCTCCCCATTCTCAGTCCCTGCTCCCAGACCCATTCCTGCTCCCCTATCCTGTTCCAGTCTCCTCGTTGCCGACCTCTGCTTGTTACCTGGCTTTCTGCCGCCTGCCTCGGACCCCTGCTTGTTGCCCGACTATGCTATCTGCCGCCTGCCTCTGACCTCTGATTGTGACCCCTACTACACTCCTGCTGTTCCGGCCACCGAGATCCTACCCGCTACAAGAGTCTCCCGTGACAAATGAGCTGATTTCCCGTTACATTGCCACACACTCTTCAGAGGCGCTAGTATCGCTGATATTTTTGGTAAGGGTATGCATTGCTTTTCTTTGCAATGTATGTTTGTATGTATTGATGAAGGTCCTTTTGAAGGACTGAAAAGGTGCAAGTGGGGGGGGGGGGAGATAAGCATATAAGCATTGTTGCTTTGTTTCTGGAGATCTTGTGGCAAAAACAATAATTATCAAATTGTAAGTGACTCAAGAATTCACAGGTGAGTTTGATACCCTTTTCTTCCTTTTTAAAAGTCATGAACAAGTCAAGTGTCACTGTAAAAAGCTTTGGTGATATGGTGTCTGCCTGTCGCACCCCCTTGCTGATCCTTATCTTGCTTGTATCTTCATATAACCTAATGGTTGATGTGCATTCTCGTAAATATTCCTTAAAATATCAATGTATTACTGCACCGACACACTTTATTCGAGCAAATACCCAGTATGTACCTGTCAGATACCTGGAATGCGCCGCTCCTCACCTCTGACAAGCCCCGTTGCGTTTGCCTTCCCAGCCTGGGTTCATGCCTGGCTGACGGGCGGCTGATCTGTTAAATGATAATGATTAGGATTTAATAGGCTGCAATGCTTCGCGTGTCTACCAGATGGTATAAATTCATGAATTGTAATGCAGTGTATATATATATATACTGTGCAGTATTGCAGCCAGCGGGAATAAAATGCTCCAATCCCTGCCTGGAAAATAACCCAATGCACCCGGGCAGAAAACAGTCACAAACCTCAATACACCCGGGTATACCCGAATTCGTGGGACTAGCCGAGCTCGAATAAAGTGTGTCGCCAGTGTACTTCTTCAATATTTTGTGTTCTTAATGCATTTAAAGGTGTAGACAGAATCAACAAAATATATAAATATTGAAAAACTCCTGAAGGCTCTAATTAGCAATAAGGAAAAGAAACTGCACAGACTGAGGCTAAGAATGAGATACTCTGCAGCAGCCAGCACAACAACTAATAGTACAAACATTGACAGTCACCAAGAACAGGACTGCACTGTTAACCTCTCAGATTACACACCTAATCAAGCAGAGTCCTCAGTATTATCAAAGGGTCTCACATTCTGCCCTACCAAGCCTATGGACAAGATTGAGCTGTGCAGTGACCTAGAAGAATACTTCAGAAGGCTGCGTCTTAAGGAGTTCTTCCATGACAGACACAACCAAGATTATGCCAACACTGCAGAAGGAGAGCCGCTGCACATGAGCAGGGAGAAGCAAAAATCAAACTGGATCCCACAAACTGGGCGCAACCCCACATTGGACTGGTACATTGAAAGCTTCAGACACAGCGCCAAAACCACCATCCTGGACAAAGTAAGGAAACAAACATATAATCTGACACTGATGGAGAGGAGAGCCATAGAATCGCTAAAGGCCAACCACAACATAACAATCAAACCTGCGGACAAGGGAGGAGCAGTGGTCATAATGAACACCACAGACTACCTGCGGGAAGCACACAGGCAACTCTCTGATTCAAAGTACTACACCCAACTGCAGGAGGATCCAACTAAAAAATACATGCGAGAACTCAACAGGATCATTAAAACACTCCCGATCCACACAAGAGAACAAATTCTGGACCTGATACCAGCTAACCCAAAACCTGGCACATTCTACATGCTCCCTAAAATTCACAAAGAGGGTAACCCTGGGCGCCCTATTATCTCTGGATCTGGCACACTTACCGAGAATATTTCTGGCTGGGTGGAGGGCATTCTAAAACCACTTGTCAGGAACACACCCAGCTATATCCAGGATACCACCGACCTGCTAAACAAACTGAATGCCATTGGCCCCCTCCCTACAGGAACAATACTAGCAACTATGGCTGTAGAGTCACTTTATACAAACATCCCCCACGAGTATGGGATTTCAGCCTGCAGATACTTTCTGGGATCGCAGGAGCCACTCACAGAGACAGTGACTAAATGCATTGAATTTATTCTGACCCATAACTACTTCACATTTGGAAATGACACATACCTCCAGACAACCGGGACCGCTATGGGTACTCGGATGGCGCCACAGTATGCCAATCTGTTCTGCGCAAAACTGGAAAGTGACTTTCTGTCCACCTGTCACTTGAAACCCCTTACATACCTTCGCTACATCGATGACATCCTCCTGATTTGGACCTCTGGCGAACAGGACCTACTACAGTTCTATGACAACTTCAATACTTTCCACCCGACCATCAACCTCAAACTCACCCATTCCCCGGATGAAGTACATTTTCTAGACACCACCATTACTATAAAGAACAACCAACTACAGACTTCTGTATACCGCAAACCTACAGACAGAGCCAGCTATTTGAGGGACAACAGCTTCCACCCGACACACACCAAACATGCAACCATCTACAGTCAAGCCATACGATACAACCGGATATGCTCCGACACAGCAGACAGAGACCAGCGGATTAAAGCCTTGAGATCAGACTTTATAAACCGTGGATATAACCACAGAATTGTAGACCAGCAAATTCACAAAGCCACCAGAATACCAAGAAGTGATCTCCTTGAATACAAACAGAAGGAGACAAGCGACAGGGTTCCTTTGGTGGTCACATATAACCCACACCTAGGAGACCTACGCAAGATCGCCAGGAAACTACAACCCATCCTCCAGGAAGATACAAGACTGCAACAGGTCTTCCCTGAAGCACCCTTATTATCATACAGACAACCCCATAATCTCAAGAATATTATGGTGAGGAGTAAAGTATTCAGCAGTACAACTGAATGCGGGACAAAACCATGCCAGGACCCAAGATGCAAAACCTGCGCAATGCTCTACACAGCGGACACAATACAAATACCACACAAGAATCGGGAATACAAAATCAGAGGAGGGTTCACCTGTTCCTCCAGCAATGTCGTGTACCTCATCATGTGCATGAAATGCCCAGGGGGCTGCTACTACATAGGTGAGACAGGACAGGGGCTAAACAAGAGAATGAACCTGCATCGCCACAGCATCACACGCGGAACAAGAGACAGTCCTGTTGGCGAACATTTCTCTGACTCTGGCCATAAGATGAACGATCTGAGGGTTGCCATACTCAAAGGTAATCTTAAAACCCCGAAAGAGAGACGGTTGCATGAATACAAATTTATGCAACTGTTCGGGACACTTAGCAGTGGCCTAAACAGAGATCGAAATTTTATGAGTCATTACTGACACTAGCGAACTCTCTTCCCATGAGCGCTAAAGGCCATGTCTGTACATACTGTGCTATATGTATGCACACACAGCTGTCTCTCACACGTACTAATACTGCTCATTTTTCCATCCATATACACCAATAGGGACCACATAGTATCCACACACACTTTTAGTTGTGCTACAAACTCTCACATTTCCACACCCACCCACACCATTTATATCCCTCTCACTCCACACACACCTTGTGTAGAGCACTGTTTATACTGTGGGCTCTCCATTCATTTTTATTCACACTGATACACATACACAATCTTTCTTCACTTGCTTTCAGTTACCCTTTGACACCTCTAGCCATAAAACACATCCACACCGGGGGAAGGAGAAGCACAGATAACATTCCAAGAGACACTGTTTTTAAGTTATCCTTGCTTCATTCATTGTAACATCGCCGGAAGAAGAGATCAGTGTATCTCGAAAGCTCGCACAAATAAAAGCATTTCGTTAGCCACAGAACGGTATCATCTATTTATTTTTTGATTATTGAAGCTCGGCTAACACGGTACTGATACCTCTACATGTATATATATATATATATATATATATATATATATATATATATATATGTGCAAATGTAGATGTAGAAATTAGATGAAAAGAAGAAGAAAGAGTGCAAAACTCATAGTGAAGTAACTCTTTTACTAGACATTGGAAAAAGAATAAAAAAACCTAACAGATGTCCACAGATATATGGAAAACAATCGTGTATAGAATCATTGTAGGTGAATCAGGGCTGCCATCAGCGTTGGCGGTGCTCCTACAGTTATCCTCAAGCATCCTCAGTCTTCTCCTTCAATGAGACAGTTGACGCGCTTCCGTATCACGTGTGTGCGTGATAACATAGTGACATCTCGCCACCCTGATGTCACCACCTGGGCAGACCACAGGAAGCTCCGATAAACTCCCACACATCACCGCCACTTGCTACAATTCCCCCACAGATAGAGGCAAGTCAGAGAAATTACCCTCACATTTCAAGAAAACTCTTCCTCTTCACCAGAGGTCGTAGTTCTCTGAGACCTTTCCACAGTATATTTAGGTTGAGTAACCCATAGCAACCAGTTTTATGTATTCACGTAGCCATGGAAATTGAAAATGGCTGCTCACAAAATACTATACGCATATAAATAGTTTCTCATACTCCCAAAGAGGGATAAAGTTAGAGAAGAGGTCAAGGAGAAGGGAAAGGGCCCTGAGGTCAATAAATCTCAATTTAGTAATAGATTTTATCTACTAAAGGATCTGGAGTCACCAGTAATACATTGGGAAATCAGACAAAACATCAGCCTAGCATTAGGAGTCAGACCAAAAACAATAATCCAAAAAGGTAATACAACAACGGAAAATATTCAGATTATTTCCACTCCACAGGAATCCTTTTTAGGGAGGACTACAAGACCTTGAACAATAAATACCTATCAAGAATAAGAGGTAGAGAGAATAGTAAGAGACAAAATGAAGAGGAACCTTTTCCAACCACAGAGGAAAAAACAGATTCATGGGCTGCTAGAAGTGGTAGGAGAGGAGGAAAGAAGGGGAGACACAAGAGAGAGATATGGTACCCCCACAGATTATTGTGAGGTGTGTGGGTATATTTAACCTATCCTCAAAACCCTTAATAAATGAACATATGTGTGTCCTGAAAAAAAGGTTATCTTTTGCCCCTAATTGTGGACCCAAACTTTTTGACCTGTATAAATAAATTTGTAAGAAAGATGACCCTTAATTTTTTTCCAAATTCAATTATGTGGATTCACCTAATGTGGATGAACAAATTAATCAAACAATTAAAGATACAGAAATCTCTCTCGCTGACAACCTGGAATCTTTTATCCAATGAAGAACCAGGGATTGTACATAATAAATTCAAACCCAAACCCAAATGTATTTTATCCAGTACATTCTAAGGGAAACTGTGTTGACACATTTTATGAACTAGATAATAGAGATTTTAAGTTTTATGTGATCAACAAGGTTATAATAACTACAATCAGAATTTGTTGGATTGGGAATTTAAAGTCATTCAAGATCAGAAAAAGGACTTGAATACTATACAGTAATTAGATAAACAAACAAGGGTGGTGGGATAGTGGTTCAGAATAGAAGTGACTATCTAGAAGAAGCTGCTAGACTACTATGTGATACCTCATCTTATAAACATTTAAGAAGAGATTCCACATTTGATATTAAGAAAGATGTAAATTCTATGGTGAAAGAAGCTTTAACTTTGGGGATTTTAAATAAAAAAGAGTTCACATTTTTTAAATGTAGAACATCCCAGAATCCCACATGTATATCACCTGCCTAAAATACATAAGAATAGTGTCAAACCTCCCAGTGGACCCATTGTGTCAGGGATTGATTTCCTGACAGCTAATTTGTCCAAATATGTGGACACTTTTTTTTACAAAAATATGTAATCACTCTCCCCTCCCATATTAAAGATACCACTAATGTATTAAATTTGATAAAGGAATTTGATTGGCACACTGTATATATGTGGTTGTCTTGTGATGTTGGGTCCCTATATACAAATATTATACATGAAATTGGAATTGAAGCAGTGGCATTTTTTATCAAAGCAAATTATAAAATGTCAACACAACAGAGATAATTTATTTTATCATGTGTGGATTTTATATTAACACTTAATTATTTTAAATTTGAGGAATGTTTTGACTTAGAAAAATGAGGTATGGCAATGGGTACCACTTTTTCTCTTAGCTACACAAACGTTATGATGGGATTCTGGGAGCATCTATTTATCTGGAACAACAACACATTTATAAATCAAAGAGCTAGAAACTAACACATGAAAAGCGCTCAACTATTAAAACAAAATTGTGATTAACCGTGCTTACAGTGGTGGCATATACAACAAAGATAATAAAATAATCAATATCAATGGTGAACAATAAATAAAAAAAATACTAAACACTCTATCTAATGAGGTGAATAAATATATCTACAAACTGTGTACTAATTACTTTGAAATTACACATGCATAAAATCCCAACTTCCTGAGCGACAGAAGTAAAAGGATGGCAGACTTTGGACAATATAATATAAATCCTTCCACTAGGATCTATCTGAAAAACAATGTTGATATGAGCAAAAAATGTCCTAGGCGCAGGCCCTGATATACAATACCAGTCCAATATGGAAAACAATCCTTGGATTATGAGGTAGGTTGAGACAGTCTCGTGCTGCAACAGGAGACTGGCTATGTGCTATTCACTCGAGATCCATGCTGTGTGGAAACAGAAAACAAAGAACACCATTGCGCAGCACACAAGTGACTGTGAGACGCCCTCACCCCCTGCTAACTACTTACAATGTAGTAGTAATCAGCGTACAGAAACTGGTATCTTTAGGGGTAGGTCCTCTTTGGTCATCTGATGCCGACCCTCTGATATGGTGTGCTCCCGCCAGTCCTGGATCCAGTGATCACAAGTGTCAATAGTGTCAATAGTGTGACCTCGTAATACAATGATATGGAGAACCATGTGCAGTACCAAAATACAATTTATTAAAATACAATAATAAAACCCCAAACAATGCACTCACATGATGTGGGGGATGATGGTGTGTCTTACTAAGTGCCGTCCGCAGCTTGAATGTGAGGAGAGGGGAGAAGGATCGGGGGACAACCCTCGGCGTTACTGAGTGAGGATGGGTCTGCTAATCCTTCTGTATCCGTGGTTGCGCCTCCACGTGCAGAGTCAACCCTTGATGATGTCAATTTTTTTCAATACCTATCACTTATAGTCCCTGAGGATTCAAATTATGACAAATTCTAAAATGTTTGGAAACTCCATGTGTCATAATACCTTTTAGAATGTTACCTCTATGCTCTAGGAATCTTCATTTGAGGGTGCGTTTGGTCCTGCCCACATATTGTAGGCCACACTCACATTCTAAAAGATATGCCACAACTACAGCATTACAATTAATAAATCTCTTATTGGTATATGAGACTGTAACAGGGGACTTATCCCTGTTCACAAATGTGCCTGTAATCCAGCAGTGTGGTGGTTAACTGCTGGTAGGCAATTAACTAACACCACCTGGCTGATTACAGGTGTTAGAAAAAGCCTGCCTCTGAGACAGGAAGAGAGATTCCTTAGTCCACAACTGGGCTGAACAAAGGAAGGACAGATGTCTTGAGCGGCAAGCTCACAACAAGACAAAAGGGGACAAGATTCTAAACTTGGAGCCTGACATTGCCTTAGCACACAAGGGTTCGGATCCAAGGGCGGAGAGAAGCTTCCCCTACAGCAACCCAGCTAACAGATAAGACTTTTCTTATAAGACTATTATCGATGTCTATCTATGTATATAAATGTCTCTATGATTTGGGCTGGTGAATCGCTGGGCTAACCACGCAGTTAAAGACAACTGGATCACAAGTGTATATAAACTCCAGAGTGGAGCGGATTTTGTTTGCTGAGTTACATGCATACTGTGTTTAAAGCAACAGGCGCAATAAAGCCTTATTTTAATTTCACCTTAAAACAGTCTCCATTGCATACCTCTGAACATGTCTCTTACAGAGACATTAGAATATTAGGACTTAAATGAGGTTACTCGATCGTGAACAAAATAGTGGTGGATTTGCCATTTTTAGAAGCACCTACAATTTTTCTTATCATAGAAGGTGCTACAAGATTTTTAAAAAGAGGATGTCTTTTTTATTACTAAATTTAATGCAGCTTCCATACATTTAGATACAATTATGAAAAAAAATTGGGGAATTTTACAGTGCGACCCAGTTTTGAACAAAATTCTATCAGATAAACCCAAAGTAGTCTACCGAAAAGCAGCTACACTTAAAAATCTTGTAGCACCTTCTATGATAAGAAAAATTGTAGGTGCTTCTAAAAATGGCAAATCCACCACTAGGCAGATTTTAGGTAGCTTTAGATGCGGTGGTAGATGCATAACTTGCAATTTTGTTCACGATCGAGTAACCTCTTTTAAGTCCAAACATTCTAATGTCTCAAATCCCAATAAGAGTTTTATTAATTGTAATGCTGTAGTTGTGACATATCTTTTAGAAAGTGAGTGTGGCCTACAATATGAGGGCAGGACCAAACGCACCCTCAAATGAAGATTCCTAGAGCATAGAGGTAACATTCTAAAAGGTATTATGACACATGGAGTTTCCAAACTTTGTAGAATTTGTCATAATATGAATCCTCAGGGACTGTAAGTGATAGTTATTGAACAAATTGAGATGGGGTTTCAAAGGAGGTGACAGATTTCTTTAATTGCGAAGACGGGAAACTTATTATATCCACAAGCTTGGCACTTTAACACCAAGGGGTCTAAATGAAGATATCGATTTAGCCTCCTTTTAATAATCTTTTTTTTTTTAACGAATTTATTAATTTAAATACAGGTATATAATTAATTTAATTATATTATATCGATTTAGCCTCATTTTTATAATCTTTTTAACTAATGTATTAATGTAATAAATGTAATTATATTATTTGTATGGTTTATACAATTCTGTAGATTAATTATATTTGTTTGATTACGTTTGATTGTATTTTATATATTATGTAGGGTTTTTACCTTTAACACATTTAGATTAATTCATCTTCCCCAATTTATATTAGTAAGATGAATTTATATTAGTGAGGTTTATTGTGTATATCAATGTATATATTCAGGTGCCCAGGGAACCCTCAGTACTTTGGTGGAACCACCATTATTATTGTTAGGTATTGCAGTGTACACTGGCGACACACTTTATTTGAGCTTGGCTAGTCCCACGAATTCAGGTATACCCGGGTGTATTGAGGTTTGTGACTGTTTTCTGCCCGAGTGCATTGAGTTATTTTCCAGGCAGGGATTGAAGCATTTTATTCCCGCTGGCTGCAATACTGCACAGTATATATATACTGCATTACAATTCATGAATTTATGCCATCTGGTAGACATGCGAAGCATTGCAGCCTATTAAATCCTAATCATTATCATTTAACAGATCAGCCGCCCATCAGCCAGGCATGAACCCAGGCTGGGAAGGCAAATGCAACGGGGCTTGTCAGAGGTGAGGAGCGGCGCATTCCAGGTATCTGCCAGGTACATACTGGGTATTTGCTCGAATAAAGTGTGTCGCAGCAGTATTGCTATGTTGGTTTCATTATATTATATATGAGTAAAGTGTGTTTATATACATTGGTTGTATTATTATTTGTGAGTATTGTTTCCTATGAGGAGTCAATCCTGCCTAAGCTGGGATCCTCTTAGGTGGAGGTACTGCACCACAAGAGATAGCATCCCATGCTCCCTACGAGTGGAGGATTTGGCTTCCTGTAAGCCTCACAGGTACAGCAGCACGCGTAATCGCCCATGGTTTCCCATAGGCATAGGGAAAAGGGGTTACACATAATTTGCTACGTGATAGGCTCCTTCTGTCAGATGATCACCACTACCAAAATATTTCTTTGCAGCTCCCAGTCTGTGACGTTATTGTTAACCTATATTCACTAATGTATTTCACCTTGTTCAATTGTATGCTTATATCTTGAGGTTTAACAATATTTCCAATTTTTACTCTGCATATTGATTGATTGTAATATACTTTTTGATTGACTTGCACTGCTTACAAAGTCACGTGTATGTTACTAGGGTAAATTAGACTAATCTAGATTCAAACACAAAGGTTATCTATTTGTTTGACAAAACTGCCAATGCCACCTCTTCAGCGTATATATTCAGTATGACCCTATCTATCAGCTTTAAATGCTAGGATCTTTTGTAAAAGGTACTGTAGCACATATTTCTTAGAATTTATAGTTAGGATTGTGCCAGTGTTAGCAAAAACTGTTTGTTTGTGGTGCTCATGCCCAGGCTTTATATTCCAAGAGATTACAGGAAGTTCCAGAGAGAATTGCAAATATAGCACTTCTAACCCTAATGTATCTAACTAAAGCTTGAAATGTAATTACATACTGTACACGTATAAACAAGATAAACAGATTTTCTCCTTTTCAGTGCCATGTAGTCTGCATTTTACCCCCCTTGCCCTCTCCCCTCCTGCAACATTTTCTTTGGTCTTAAAATGATTTCTCAGCCTTACATTACTTTTTAAATTTTGTTTAAAAGGCGCTATTCTTGTGATCTCTGTGTAGCCCCCTGTAAACAGCTCAGGCTATACCTATCTTCCTTCTACTGTGATAAGTCCTTTTAAGATCATGCACCAGTAATCATCATGGGTTTTCCCCCTTTATAGCCCTAACCTGAGTGGTAGACGCAGGCCTGGAATCTGCTGCAGGCGTGAGCAAGAGAGGAGGTTCTGCTGACACCATGAGGGGAGGGGCTAGCTCTATATTTAGCATCCAACTCCGGTGAGTGTTGGTTGTTCTTCTTCTTTTTCTTGGTGCCGTGTTCCTCTCTTTTGATGGTTCTTCGGAAGAGAGAGTAGCTTAGGAAGAGTTCGAGTGAACAGTGATATCGAGAGTCTAGAGTTGCTGAGTATTATGCTGTGAGCCACGAATCCTGCGGAACGGTCCGAGGAGTATCAGGAGGCTGCGGGCTCCCCGGCGCAGCGTGCCGGATGAGAGTGAGAGGAACTGAAACGATCAGCGTCTATAAGTAGAGCTGATAGAATTATAGACTGGTGGACCAATGCCCTCACCCCACTGCCAGGGGTGATGGGGGGAGAATTCAAGACCCACCTCGAGGCTAACCTCGAAGGTTAGCCACAGGGTATTGAAGCCCTAGATAAGACCATCTTGTCGGAAGAGTGACTTGGAGGGAAGGAGAGGAGTAAGCCTTTGGGCGGAGGTGAGCGGTGTATACCTTGTCCTGGCGATTGTATTGCGGCTGCTGGAAGCCTTATCGTTGGGATATCGTTGCTCTGTCAAATAAAGAGACTGTTCTGCACCCGTAAAGACTGTGTGTGATTTGGAGAGTATAACCCTGGGACCTGAGGAGTTCTTAATCTGTTATTTCCTCCCCTGGCTTCAGAACCAAAAGGAACCTATTCTCTGCAGAGCAAAACTGAAGCCAAACTGAAGGAAAATCTGTTATTTCCTTCCCCTGGCTTCAGAACCAAAAGGAACCTATTCTCTGCAAAGAAAACTGAAGCCTTGTGACTGGATACACCTTCTGCCCCATTGCAGCAGATTCCCCCGGAGAAGTTTTTCACGCCCTGCAACTGTTATCTCCGGTCTTCGGTGAACTTTTCAGGCCTGGGAGACGAACAAAATGAAACGTAACGCACGCCAGGTTTCAAATCCTTTGTCTCAATTTATTACTCATAGGGTAATGGTTTTTATACAGAATAAAAAAAGATATTGGTTAGAGGCGTAACATAGGCGTGTCCTGGGCGTATACTAGGTGTGTCTTGGGCGTAGCTTTGATTAGAGGCGTGATTTAGGGGCAGGACATATTAGTGGCGTGACTTTTGAGACGTGTTTTTTCTCAATACAAGCAATTGTCTAAATACATAGCTTATTCATTGTCTGTTATCAAAAGAGACCTTGAGTCTTAGCAACTTTATTTCACTACCTTGCTTCTTGCAGAGAACCATTCTATTATATTCTACTAAAACACCAGGAAATTGACCTCACAAAAGTATCTAGTAATATTCTGACCAGGAAGAAAGAAAATGCAATTTAGCAGAGAAACTGAGTGCATTTATGAATTATATTTCAGCAAAAAGGCTGACTACAGAATCTTAACTAGTTATGACCATACAAAATGGAAGCTTAACATGAGTGCAAACTCTGGCCTGACATACTGGTCCTAACAATCCCTCCTTTTTGTTCTCTAAAAGAACAAATACCCTTACTAGGTACACTTCTCTATGACTATGGCCTTATGGGGACCAATAGTATCATAGACTCTGTTCATGGCCACATATGAATTATTAGTTGCATACATGGCGTGAGATGAAACTGAAGGTTTCCTTGAGACAAATGAAAGCATTGCACACTTAGCACAGTGAAAAATAACAAAAATTGCTGCGATTATACTAATCACTACAATAAAACCATAGAGAATTTTCATACCCAATTCTCCAATCCAACTAGTGAGTCCTGACATCCAATTTTAAGTTAAGGCCTGAGGATTCTTTACGCATCCTTGCTTGAATTTCCTGTAACTTATCCATATCTTTATGAATAGCGCCAGACTCATCTTCAATATAGGCACAGCACTTCTGTCCTACAAGTTTACAAACACCTCCTTGTGAGGCTAGCAGATAATCAAGAGCCATTCTATTCTGTAATAATACTGTCCGGATCTGCTCTTGTTCATTAGTCAAACGGATGATAGCATCACTTGTCTGATTAAGAGCATCATCAATATTTACCATCAGGTCACTTAATTTACAATAGAGATCCAGAACACCTAAACTAGGTATAAAAACCCCAACTGCAATGCAGGTTAAACTAATGGTCCTGGTCAGATCTTTTCGATTTCTCAGCTTCCCTTGGGGTAACGTGTCAGATACATAGAAAGTGGTAAGAATGAAACCCAGATAACAAAGGGCAGTGTGATTGCAGGGTACAATCTTAGTGGCCCACATGCCACACAACCAATAGATATATATATATCATTAAATATTTCTATAGATTAGAAAATGGCTTACATCTCAATATGTCACATAATCTAAGGGTCAGCTATTTGTGAGAATTGGTGGGGGCTAATTTCTGCTAAGAGCGACTGCACAAACATTCTTCTTGCACACATCTTTCATACTGCATTTACTCAGAATGGCAAAACGGACCAAGATGGCTGCTTTGGTCAAAATGGCTGACTTGTGATCCTTTCCTTGTGGTTGACTCACGTCCCTTTGTGACCTCCCACCTTCCTCATATCCAGTCTTCTCAGTCCCCCATATCCTTAAGAGACAGTCTATTTAAAGAACAGAACAGTTAACCATTTCATAGTCCTGATGGACCAAGATTTCCAAGTTGTGCATAACTGCATTCCTTTCTTTTCCGGCCATTATATCAGCCCAGTTGATTTCTTCTTTGGTCTCTTCTTCTGGGGACTGGCGACATCATCACCGCAGAGAGGCATAGAGTCGGTGGGGGTTGCAACGCACTTCTGGATCAGAGTTTTGCTGTACTTAATACATAGAGAGCAATGAGTAGGACAAACACACACATACAAAAACATTTGCTAGCTTCGCTCAAAGCAAATCAATCCAACCACCAAGTCCCCATGGTCCCTAAATCCTGGATAAAATACATAACATTGCGCTTTAACTAGGGCGCATACATGCCCCTCCTTTTGAGGCTAAAATATAGTCTAGAGCTATTTTTATTCTGCGGGGTCATTCATTTAAACTAAACCTATTCTTGGTTAATTGAGTAAATGTCTGTGGCTGTATGATTTAGGATATCCCTGTAAACCTGTCATACAGTAACCCAACTCCTACATTTGGGAATAAATTCCTTGAAACATATTCTTCCCATAGACTACTTTTTAGCACTTGTGTATTGGGTTCATTTCTTCTGTTTCTTACTCTACCTGTGAGCAATTAACATAACCGTGTGTTTGACTGATAAAGCATTCTCCCACCAGGATATCATTCTGCAGGGAGATTCTATTAACCTAGAAATCCAAACAAAATAAACAAAGTTAAACAAATAATACCTTATACTATTTTGTCATCCTTATGGGACGCCACTTACACAAACATAATGGAGCATACATTGTAACTGAAAAATAATAAAAACCTGTAAAAATAAAAAGTTCAAAGTTCGTGTGTTGAGGCCTGGACATTTTTGCCTATAACCTTTCTCCCTTGATTAGTGGTCAGAGAGTATTGTGTCCATCAAAACACTTATTTGCAGGTGCTATGTCTTTGTCTTTATTAGCTGTTTGTGCTTAGACTGGCACTATTTTGACGTGCGTGATGTGTATCCATGATGATAAGACATTTTTACTGCAATGCTGGTGATGAGTAGTATTTAAATGGCCTTTTCATCTGGGATGAAGAGCGTGCTTGCGTAGAAAATGCTTGACCATTAACTCGTCTTGCGTTGGTGCACTTTCAGCTTTCACCTGTGCCTAGAAAGACTCAAAAATATATATTAGTTGCATGCAATACTTATTAATTGTTTTATTACCAATAACATGGTCCTTAATTCGTTACTTTGAACTACTGATGGTCATAACTCATCCCATAAGTGTCTCATAGGGAGAGAATTTATACCTAGAAATAAATTCTTGTATTAATATGGTTACTACTATTATTAGCATCCGCAATATTAAACAGAGATATTCCCTATTAACGCTCCTCAAATTTTAAATTAAGCAACCAATATGGACTTGACTTTGCTACAATCCAAGTTCCTAAAACTTGGTACCTCAGCCTTTGCCAAACCAATTGCTTCCATAATCAACTCTATCCTGTCTGCAGGCGATATCCCTAAGACCTGAAAAACTTCTAGAGTTGTCCCAATCTTCAAAAATGGGGACAAAAACACTGTCTCAAACTACAAATCAATCTCTCTTCTCCCAATACACACTTACTCTCATTCATACCTAACTGCCATCTGCCATTTTCTCTGATACAAATGGTGTCAACCTTTTAAGTCATTTAATACTAACTAACCTTAAAACTCGCCCCACAAGTCAAGTATCCCAACAGCCTGCACTCATGGCTATTGTCCCACACCCACAGTCACTCCTGGCTTTCACCTCAAACACTCCACTGTAACTATTCTGCTAAAAAAAATGTGAAATGCCCTGTATATAATATATACCCTGTTCACTTATGCAATTACACTTGCAATAATATATCCCCTGTCCTTTAACTCTATTTCCAGGACATACCCAAAAACAAATAAATGGTTACAAAATGATAAATTTGGCAGATATTATATATCCCTCAACATAGGGACGGCTTGCTACCTGCTTTGCTGTGACATCTGCAAAGGTATTATTATTATTTACCAGGGGCCTGTCAGCTCTTGGAGTTAACATTGTTATAATAAATTCAATAACCTATGTATGTGTCTCCCCTCTTTTGTTCATATATTATCTATATATGTGAACAAAAATACAAAAAATACAAAAATAAAAATTATGAAAACAGGTTGCTTTGATATATAGCAAAATTAAACTGGTAAATAGATTTGTATGTGTAGTGACTATAAAAATATTTACTGCTTGTGTTAAAAGAAAAAGCCTGCAGTAGGTCTTTTAACAACTGTGGCATTTACAATATAAGAAAAATCCTGAAATCCTGAGCAAAAGATTTCCTTTTAAAATAGACAAATAATTTTGAACTCTTTGCAAAGTGCTGAGCACATGGCCAGCATTCACTTTAAAAGACACTCTGACTTTAAAAAGAAAAAAATTATTTTCAAAGCGCTTTTTTTTTTCTTCTGGGAAAACAGCCAGAAATTTCACAGTACAGATAACGGGTTTCGCTGTCTAATTCATATTAACTGCTGGATTAATCCTCACGCAGGGGATTCTAACGTTAGTTTAATGTTAAATATGAAGCTTTCCACGCTGTCCTAAAACTGCATTTTGTATGGTCTTTCAAAGATTAAATAACGGGAATATTTTAAATTACTTATAAACACCAAGTCTATGCCAACAAGAGCATGCAACATTCTTTCATTCATTCCCCTGAATGCCTTCTGCAAGAAATTTCATATTCCTGCAAACTTCCATCAATACAATTTCTATCCCGTTTTAACTATGCCCTCTTTTAAGCTAAACAAAATATCTTCAAACATGCAACAGTTATACCATGACTAAATAAACAGCAAGCTTGACCCTACCTGTCTTGTATGGCTTCTACACTGCTTATTTAACGGAGACAATTCTCGCTAAAATAACTGACCTCCATGCTGCTAAAGGCAGATATTATCACACTCCGCTCACACCACGGACACCCTCCTTTTGAAGCGCTATGTACATTAATGGCGTTATATACATATATAATGCAATATATTAATTCAAACAGTGCTTATGAGCTCTTACCAGCATTTTAAACAAAAACATCTTAATCCTGTAGAAATAAAATTGAAATGTGTTATCTTACTGCTTTACGGAAAAGAAGACAGTTCTACATTACCTTGTTCTCATGATTAAACTGCTTAAGCACAGCTAGTTAATTTTAATGTGAATGCTTCGCATTCTTTAAACTGTAAGGGAGAGGCTGTCCCCCTCCTTTTATTAAGATAGAAATACCGCAAACGAAAAGAAATGTGTCCGGTTTAAAAAGTATCCGCCTGGCCAGGACGAATAAACCTTTCAAACTATAACCAGGGACCGAGCTGAATATACTCCCCTTTTGTTGTGAGGTATTTCTCTCTATATTCGGTGTACACCTTTTTAAAACCTTTTAAAATTTAGATTTCATCATGAGCAACTAATATTCATATTTTTTGTACAGATGATAATCAGCATAACCACAGAGTATCTTTCACACAAGAAATCATTCAGGAAAAAATTCATCAGGGTTACAAACAAACTCGGTAGCAGTGTTTTTTTTTTTTTTTACAGAGACTTTCACTCTGAGCCCCCACGGGCAAAGCAGCACTTCCCTGCTTCTGACTCTGATATGGGCACACTCTCTGCCAATGACCAAAACCACCACAATTAAAACAGACACCATTATTCTGCCGAGAACAACCTTCTGCATATTCGACAAAACGGGTAATGACTAGCTGTCTGAGCAACAAATTCCTCAGGAATCAGACCAGATTTACACTCGCATTTAAAAATTGTACATTCCTAGGCTTCCGTCCAGAGTCATTCTTACTCATGCAAGCACCCATTAGTTGCTTAAAGAAAAACAGCTTAATTATGACAAATAATTGCAATATTTATACTTACACAATATACAATGGTCATTCAGCTAGATCAGAGACAACAGTCCAGTCGTGCACAGAATTTACTGGACTCTTACCAAAAATTCTGTTTAAAAGGGCCTATCCCAATTCTTCAGTCACAATTTAGGTCTATTAAATTCCCAGAGGGGGTGAAGCATCATATATAAAAATTTACATATATACTCACAACCTCTGTGAACTTCCCACTTCTAGACGCCAAAACTGAATGGAAAATCCGTTATTTCCTCCCCTGGCTTCAGAACCAAAAGGAACCTATTCTCTGCAGAGCAAAACTGAAGCCAAACTGAAGGAAAATCTGTTATTTCCTTCCCCTGGCTTCAGAACCAAAAGGAACCTATTCTCTGCAAAGAAAACTGAAGCCTTGTGACTGGATACACCTTCTGCACCGTTGCAGCCCACTCCCCCGGAGAAGTTTTTCACGCCCTGCAACTGTTATCTCCGGTCTACGGTGAACTTTTCAGGCCTGGGAGACGAACAAAATGAAACGTAACGCACGCCAGGTTTCAAATCCTTTGTCTCAATTTATTACTCATAGGGTAATGGTTTTTATACAGAATAAAAAAAGATATTGGTTAGAGGCGTAACATAGGCGTGTCCTGGGCGTATACTAGGTGTGTCTTGGGCGTAGCTTTGATTAGAGGCGTGATTTAGGGGTAGGACATATTAGTGGCGTGACTTTTGAGACGTGTTTTTTCTCAATACAAGCAATTGTCTAAATACATAGCTTATTCATTGTCTGTTATCAAAAGAGACCTTGAGTCTTAGCAACTTTATTTCACTACCTTGCTTCTTGCAGAGAACCATTCTATTATATTCTACTAAAACACCAGGAAATTGACCTCACAAAAGTATCTAGTAATATTCTGACCAGGAAGAAAGAAAATGCAATTTAGCAGAGAAACTGAGTGCATTTATGAATTATATTTCAGCAAAAAGGCTGACTACAGAATCTTAACTAGTTATGACCATACAAAATGGAAGCTTAACATGAGTGCAAACTCTGGCCTGACATACTGGTCCTAACACTTATCGTTGGGATATCGTTGCTCTGTCAAATAAAGAGACTGTTCTGCACCCGTAAAGACTGTGTGTTATTTGGAGAGTATAACCCTGGGACCTGAGGAGTTCTTTATACCGGTCCTGTCCCATTACCCTGGGAGTATAGAAGATGGAGGCGCTGCACCACTAAGACATCATGGAGGCTATCACCCCAGAAGCCCGGTCCTGGCTCCCCCACAACACCGCGGGAATCTCAGGCCCTCCTGTTCCTAACAGGTACGCACCACACTGCATGTAATCAGCCCCCATGTACCCTAGACACCACCGTAGAGTCTGGGGGGGGGGGGGGAGCAGGGTTACATCTGTAAATATAGCATACAATAAAAATACCACTTGTGCGCACATTTACATGTCTCAGACAGGTCTGCAACCCTGCTATTCACCATTATCCCTTACCATACAATGCTTCCACTGCAACAAGGAATTCTGAGAAATAACATGCAAATGAGCAAACAGTGACACCTTAAAAATACCATACAAACAATACGTTTGGAAAGTATAAAAAGTTTTATTAGAAATATATATCAAATGTTCCAAACTTCACATAATTTATGCTTCATTCTATCAGATGTTAATTTACTTGTTCATCTTTTGCGTGTCTGTTTTAAAAAATATATATATAAATAAAGGATAGAGTATATGCCAATGGATTGCTCTTATAATATAATTTTAAACTAACATTATTTTTGTATTCTTATTTTAAGGTGTGCAAAGATTGGATGTGTTTGTTTTTCTGGATTTTAATCTACTACCACACCCTATCATATATTATAGATGAGGGGGTCATTTTAATATTTTTAAAAGGACTGGAAATATATTCATGTACAAAAGGTACCTTCTATCTTCCAAGAATTAACTAAATATATGAACATTTTTACTCTTCATTGAAAATGTTTAAATAATATTTCTTTGAGCTGCAAGGCAGTAATGTTCATACATGCATGTAATATGCAGATGAGCATTCCCATAACAGCTGCTATGCTAGCATTGGTGGATAAGGTGAGCCTCTTTAGCATGAGAGACCTCATTGCGGCTTTTATGTACTTTGTCTTGTTCAGTGACCCAGTTCTGAAGGTTTTAATGCATATATAAAGTTAACAAGAAGATGAGATGTTTCGAATGTAATCTCTATGTCCCTATTTGTATACGTTTGAAGTATTTTTGACTTGTATGTGTAGAGACGTATTTTAGCTATCACTGTAAAAATACAATTCTGGGTTTTAAATAATAGCTATAAACCATACATATATATATATTTGCAGTACTGGAGCACAATTATAAAATTTTCAACATTTACAAAATAATGAAATTAAAAACGGTATACTGTTGTAGCCAATTGATTTGCCATTTCCCTTTAATACAGAAGAATAGAATGATGTGATCCCATCTAGAAAACAATTGACAGAACAGCAAGTCAGACTGATGTACAATATAATGGCAACTGCAAGTTTTGTACAGCAGACTCAAATATGTTCTATGTGCAACCCAAATTAAGAAACTAAATCATTATGTATACCTGCAAGTGGGTTAAGAATTCACAAAAATAATAATTTCTTGGCTAGTCATTTGCAAAGGCGGTGCTTATGGTGCCTAGCTTCTGACAACAGATGGTCTACAATTGATTTTCATATCCCAAAGGAAAAATCAACATGAAAACAAAAATCCTGACCTACACCAGAAACTATCTATGATGGTGAAGGTGGGAGACTTCACAATTTAGATTGCATAGCAGTGTATAAATCCAGAGGGAGAATTATTCAACTCTATTATTTAACTCAATTTAATATGGTTGTTTTACGTTAATTTTCTTTTTTTTCTAGTATGTTTATGAGGTTTATACTATTTTCATGAATGAACAGTTCGGCAGGCTGAGGATAGGAGTCTTCTTTCTTGCATTTCCCTTATATCTAAAAGGCCATTTTTATACTCTTCAGTGAATGTAAGTACACTATAATGGCAGTTAAAAAAAAACTTACATTGGATCATTATATAATTTTTTTCTCAGAAAAAAGTGTCCACTAATCAATAACTAATTGATGAGCTTTTATTCAGGGGTATATGGTCAGAGGAAGATCTGATGTATGTGATAAAAGCTGGAAAAATGATACAAGCTTAAAGTAATGGGTCATCTGCTCATGATGAATTAATTTACCATAAGGATGATAAATTAAAGCAAAGTATTTATACTGTTTTAACTGCCACATCACAATATTCAATGCTCACATACTGTATAGAGTATAATAACTTTAATATATAAAGAGGGGACTCTGTTGGTCAGTACAAATGAACTGAAAAACCTCCAGCATGTTGTCACAACATACCAAACAATATAATGGAAAAAACGAGACATAGCCCCTTATTCTGTGTGATAAGTGCAGATGTCGTGCTATCTCAGGTAAAGCCCCATTAAAGTCCATGGGGCTTTTCATGTGATAGCACGTCATCTGCACTTATCACATCTTACAGAATAAGGGTAGATAAATAGAATACAGTTGTTTGTCCACCTTTTGCTATTATCGCCCATTTTTAACATGTCTGCACTATAGTAAATGGAGAGGCTAATTCATTACAAATGCTACTGAAGCAGACACTGCACATCTCTCATCAGACACCAGTTGGGTTGAATTTATTCTGGCCAAGAGGACACAAATATTTTCTATGTTAAAAGTGTAGTTTAATTAATATATATTTTTTTCTTTTATTTCTCGTTGCATTAATGAAACAATTCATAGTGTACATACAATATATAATGCGATCATTTAGGGGCATTAGAACTGAGGGATTGAATTAATAGTTAATATACTGTAGATAGAATGAATAAAACCAATATTTAACTCAATTGAATATGGTCAATAGAACTAGGATACACAACGTAATACACTTAAGAAAAACACAGTACAAGTGCGCAAATATAATGAATAAACAGAGGGAATTGAAATAAAGTGCATTAACCACTTAATACCCAAGTGAGTATAAGTAACTAGGTTACCAATAAGGAGCATCTGCTGCTGTGATAGGGTGGTCCAAGACCCTGAATCTAGACAAAACAAAACACAAAACAGCGCACAACGCTCATGGTGAAGTAAGAATGAACAATTTATATTAAAAAGTAATTCAAGGTTCTGCGTACATCAGATAAAGTTAAAACCGGCATGTAACTGTAACTATGACAGTTGTTACCACTCAGGTATCAGGACACAGGAGAAGGCTGCAGAGGATCACCCAATGTCAGGAATCTGCAGTCATATCAGGCTGTGCTTTCATCTGCTGGGCACTTTAGAAGCGGAGGGTTCCCTTTAGGCTTCCACGTAATCCAGGTAGATAAGTCCCAAGCCCCGTTTAGGAGTAGCTGGTAGAGGGACAGTCTCATCTCATCTTTCAGGGTCAGCTCTGCCTCCCACGCCAGCTTCACTTAACCAGATAGAATACTAAGGGTACTAGTAGATCAATAAAAGTATAATTCCAACTAGTTTCGTAGCAACTATAAAGGCCACTTCATCAGGTATCACACTAGTATTCTATCACTTTGCTGGTTAAGTGAAGCTGGCGTGGGAGGCAGAGCTGACCCTGATCGGTGAGACTGACCCTCTACCAGTTACTCCTAAACGGAGCTTGGGTAACAGAGGAAAGAGTGTATCTTTTTAATATTGTGGAGCAAAAAGCGAAAGGTTTTAGAAACGTTCTGAATGTGGGAAAAGAATGTGAGAGAGGAGTCTAGTGTGACCCCTAGGCAGCGTGCTTGGGCTAATGGGTGAATGATGGTACTTTCAACAGTAATGTAGAAGGAGGAATTAGGGCCAGGTTTGGGAGGAAGTATGAGGAGCTCTGTTTTTGCCATGTTTAGTTTAAGTCGGCAGAGGGCCATACAGGATGATATAGCCAACAGACATTCAGAAACTTTAGTCTGTACAGCAGGTGTAAGGTCAGGGGTAGAAAAGTAAATTTGTGTCATCAGTATAGAGGTGATATTTGAACCCACGAGATGTGATTAGGTCACTGTAACAGGGGAGTTATCCCTGTTCAGGAAATATGCCTCTAATCCAGCAGTGTGGTGGTTAACTGCTGGTAGTAAATTAACAAACACCACCTGCCTGATTAGGTTGCTTAGAAAAGCCTGTCCTTGAAACAGAAAGGGAGATTGTTCCTGACTCTCACAACTTGTGAGACTGACATGGGGACAGACGTCTTGAGTCTACCAGAAGAGGCTGCTTGCAAGACACAGGGGAAAACACTTCTGAACCTGAATCCTGATATCGCCGGCGGAAAAAGCAACAACCCAGGAGCAGAGAAGACTTTCCCTCCAACTACAAGGAACAGATCTGCTCATTTCATGATATATGTTTGGGGGCTGGGAGACATGCTTATCTAAAGGGAGTTGTGGACTGCATAGTTTTCCCTAGAAATACTCCCAAGTGAATGGAAGCATTGTTTACCCCTTGTTTGGATGGTCTCCTGATGTTAAGGAAACAGGCACAATAAAAGCCTTATTTAATTTCACCATAACAAGTTTCTCTTGCATACCTCTGTGAGCATCCACCTAGAGTCACCTAGAGAGAATGTGTACAGAGAAAAGAGAAGGGGTCCCGGACAGAGCCCTGGGGTACCCCCACAGAGAAATCAATAGAGGAGGAGGTGTTTGAAAAAGAGACATTAAAAGTACGGTGGGAAAGGTAAGAGGAGATCCAGGAAAGAGCTTTGTTACGAATGCCAAGAGTATGTAGAATGTGAAGGAGAAGAGGGTGGTCCACAGTATCAAATGCTGCAGAGAGGTCGAGTAATATGAGAAGAGTGTAATGACCTCTATTTTTGGCATAATGGACGTCATTAGTTATTTTACTGAGGGCTGTTTCAGTCGAGTGAGCAGTGCGGAAGCCAGCTTGTAGAGGGTCTAAGAGAGAATAGGTGTTGACAAAATGGAGCAAGCGAGAGAATAGAAGACATTCAAGGAGTTTAGAGACAAAAGGCAGGAGGGAGACAGGTCGATAGTTAGAAGGATAGGTAGGGTCAAGCTTGCTGTTTTTGAGTAATGGTATGACTGTTGCACGTTTGAAGGAAGAGGGAAAGGTTTCAGAGTAGAGGGAGGAGTTAAAAATGTGTGTGAGCATAGGGATTATAGTAGGAGCAATAGGTTTTAGGAGATGGGAGGGAATGGGGTTCAAGAGGGCATGTGGTAGATGGAGAAGAGGAGTGCAGCAACGACACATCCTCCTCCGTGACAGCGGATAAAGAGTCAAGGAATGCAGGAGGAGAGTAAGATAGAGGTGTAGGATGGGAGGAGGATTCAGAAGGGATGGCCTGACGTATGGATTCTACCTTTTCCTTGAAATAGTCGGCAAAGTCCTGAGGGGAGATGGAGGAAGAAGAACAGGCAGCAGAGTGTGGTCGGAGTAGGGAGTCAAAGACAGAGAAGAGTCTGCATGTGTTAGACTTGTGCGTGTTGATTAATGCAGAAAAGTAGGTGTGCTTAGCCTGAGAGAGGGCAGAGTTGAAACAGGAAAGCATAAATTTGTAGAGAAAGAAATCTGCGAGAGTGTGTGATTTCCTCCAGAGGCGTTCAGATGAATGAGATCAGGAACGCAGCATGCGCATGTGGGAATTTAGCCAGGGTCTGGGGCTTAATGGGCGAGAACGGCAGAGAGAAAGAGGGGCATGTAGATCAAGAGAGGAGGATAGGGCAGAGTTGTAGTTCCTGACCAGGTTGTCAGAGTCTGGAGCAGAGCTGAGACAGGAGAGAGAGGAGCGTAAAGTGGAATCAAAAGCTGGTACAGTAGGTTCATAGAGAGCAGGTCTCTGCATAAACTAGGGGGAGGTGAAGATGGAGTAGGGGAGAAGCGAGAGAGAATGAGATGAGGTGATCAGAGAGAGGAAAGGGGGAAATGGAGAAATCATTGTATGGATTGTATTAATGCACATATTAAAGGGTAATATTAAATAAAATAAATAAAAACAGCAGCTTGGACTGCTGATTTAAGTTTAAATGAGACTTAGGCCTGCATGTCTTCAACCCTGATTAGAAACTGTTGTAACAATAAAAAAAGTTATTTAATATAGAAAAACACCTTTACTTTTTATTCTTGAGATTGCAGTTATGAGAAGTATTTCTTTGAAATAGAAGCAGTGGCCAGAGGCACAAGTGGTGCATGTAAACAGAAACAAAATAGGCACTGGTAACATTTAGAATTATATCAGTGATCAAAGCGCAGGAGGTGCTGTCTAGACAGCCAAGGTGTGGATTGGCAAATGGCTTTGATTAAGGGTCCTCTCCTCTGGTACCATTGTTCAGCCCTGCTCTTCTTCACACCAGTCTGTGATTGATTTCCACAAAGGTGCCCAATTGCCTGTGGCAATAATATTACTCTTTCAGAACTTTTCTTGTTCTGACAATGTATGGTGCTTACCTATCACATGAGCTAAAAATGACACATTCACTTACATCCAGTGGGCTTTGAAACATATACTTTCGACTTCAAGGGTTACTTGTTGGGGCTGAGATTCTGATTTAAATATACAGTAAATGTTCTGGGAAATAATGAATTTGCAACAACTCAGAGTATCCAATGACACAAGTGGTATATTTCCCCAAAGATTTAGATTTCTTTTCATGTAACTAATGACCTCATTCTGTTTGGCATTTTATATTCATTTCTTATGCAGAGACATTTTTAAGGTAGTGGAGAAAAGTCTAATCCTCCTCACTTTTATATTTTTATAGTTCAAAACAGCGTGTGTACTCTGGCATCTGGCATCATTCTGGCCTGTGTACACAAGATGATTGTAAGAAGATTTTGTATGTACAAGCTAGTAAATGTAGTCATCACATACTGGACGATATTTTTTTCAGATCTGTTAGTGTACTATATTAAAACTACCCAAATATAACAGGGCTTTAAGAAAAAATGTATTTCAGTTGTGGGATGTTTCCCTTCATCATGACATTATTTGCTTTGAAACCTCCAACATTTCTTGTCCCAATGGAAATTCTTACCACGTTGTTCATGCTGGCATTCTGTTTTTCCATATCTATGAATTTAAAATAGTCCAAGTACATAACTCACTGTTGTTTGCCTTCTTCTGGATCAATATACTGTAAGTATGGATGTAGGATAAAGTATCTGTTGTCTAAATTTAGCATAGGTAGAACTTGATTGACGCATGTCTTTTTTCAACCTCATCTACTATGTAACTATGTTATAGTTCCTTTAAAACCAGAGACATAACATAAAACACAGACAGAGCTCAGTGCACATCCAGTGAAATTCATACACGGTACAGTACCTAAATATATATGTATACATATCTATTAAATAAAATGGTCTTTTAGTTTAACATTTTGGCCAAATTGTTGTAAGCCCCTGATCCACTGCACGGCAGACCACATCTCAAGGGTCCCTAACACTAGTACAAATTCTTAATAACCTGTGCAATACACAGCCCCCTGTAATTGCACTCAAGGTAGGTGACAAAATAAATGTGATGTCAATAGAGGCATAAGGTAGTGAATAGCCAAATCCTAGTATAGGATACACTATCAAAAATGTCACACTACTATATAAAAATAACAAAACTTTAATGATCTATACTGTAAAAAACGACGAAACACTATAAAAATGCATAACAGTGCATGAATAAAATCTCCCAAATGTGTTGGGTAACGGTGCTTATTGAACACTATGGGGCCTATGCAGAGAGCAGCGCTATTTCAAAATTCGCCATTTTTTGGAGAAAATCGCGCAGAAAACAGCAGAAAATGGCGAGTTACGAAAAACGCGCCAATTTTTCTTTTCTATTTCTAAAACTCGCCTCGCGGCTGGCGAGAACCTCCATCTCGCCAGTTTTAAAAATATCCTAATGCAGAGAGGCGCGAACGGCATCTAGCGGCTGTTCGCGCCAATAAAATGGCGCGATTGTCTCCTTTTTGCCTCGCCAGAAAAAATTGGCAAGAAGCTGCCGCTCGCGGCCATAGCAAAGGGAAAAAAAAGGCGCGAATTTTTTTTTACACATTTCTGAAGCGCGCATCTCGCCAATTTAAACTCGCCACACGCATTCATGTTAAACATAGCAGAATTCGCACATTTCTGCATATGGAGAATAAAACTCTCCAAAAAAGCTACTTTTTAATAAACTCGCCAATTTTAAAATTCGCTGCTCTCTGCATAGGCCCCTATGTGTTCCAAATAGCTATGAGGTAATCAAACGCTATATATCAGGCTGCAGACTAGAGGGTACAGGTATTAAATAGAAATCCTTTATGTTATGTGACGACTACATATGTGTCTGCTATGCCTCTTTAATTCAATTAGGCATACGTCTTCTGTCCCTCCCCTCCAAGGAGGGTACAAAAGGTCTCACTACCCGATTACACACGCTACTTACTCCTCCCCCTTCAGAAAGCGCGTGATGACGCGCGAAACGTACATCGGGGAAACGCCGTGACGTCATTACGCTGACGCATGCGCGATCTGTGTCTCAGAGTAACGGCAGCTCCCAATTACATACGGAGCTAACAGACTGCAGGAGATTCAAGTTTATCAGGTCGTATTGCGCCCAACTGGGACCTGCTTTGATTACACGTTCCAGGGATACTTTATTACGCCCTGGAGGTGTGCCTTACTTGAGTGTTATACGTTTCATGCGGGCAGTTCTAGTGTCCTCTATGGACCCTGACCTTATTTAATCTGGTTTACATATCCCCATTGAGTACACGTTGTACTACACACTGTCTTTATTTACACAATCATTGCTGGGTGTATTAACATACTGCGGGTCCTATTTTCCCGCTCCCGCTGCCTGTATGATTTATCTTGCGGCACGGATTTGTATTGCTAGGGGATACGCTGCTTGAGTTGTGGGCAATGCTGGGGTCCTCTATCAGTTGTGACCTCATTGAGCTGGTCTAAGGAGAGAATTAGCTTATTACCACACACAGTGGTTACCCATAGAGGCCCTATAAGGTGTATCCCTACTCTACATTACCCATTTCTATTGAGAATACCTGTACCCTCTAGTCTGCAGCCTGATATATAGCGTTTGATTACCTCATAGCTATTTGGAACACTTAGTGTTCAATAAGCACCGTTACCCAAAACATTTGGGGATTTTATTCATGCACTGTTATGCATTTTTATAGTGTTTCGTCAGTTTTTACAGTATAGATCATTAAAGTTTTGTTATTTTTATATAGTAGTGTGACCTTTTTGATAGTGTATCCTATACTAGGATTTGGCTATTCACTGCCTTATGCCTCTATTGACATCACATTATTTTGTCACCTACCTTGAGTGCAATTACAGGGGGCTGTGTATAATCTTTTGATTATTTGTGTGGCTACTATTGGTTTCCCCCTTGCACCAGGTAAAGTTAGATACAATGTATCCTATTAGGTGCATCAGAAACAATTAGAAGACCCCATTGGGTTTTGTAGATGCTGTCAGTATGCAACACCTACTAAAAGAGTGAATATTGCATCTACAGGGAAGAAATTTCGAATTTCATCATTTATTAACTGTCACAGCAGCTATGTGGTATATGTGATATCATGTGGTTGTAATGCCAAATATGTGGATAGGACCATACGTTCATTACATGTTCGCATCTCAGAACATATAAGACTTATCAAGAAGAAGGACCTACTACACCCGGTCTCCAAACACTTTACTATGTGTCCAAATGGTGGTTTAGGAAATTTTAGTTTTTATGGCATTGCACATGTTCCCACACACATTAGAGGGGGTAACCGACTTAATAAATTGAACAAAACAGAGATGCAGTGGATTTTCCAATTAGATACCCTGCACCCCCGTGGCTTGAATGTGGATTGGGAACTGCAACATTTCTTATATGAATAATTTAAATATTCATTCATTTGCCCTTATCCTCTGTTTCCCCCCCCCTTTTCCTTCCTTTCTTTCCCCTCCTCCTCCCTTTCCCCCTCCCTCCCCCCCTCCCCTTTCCCCCTCCTTTCCCCCCCCCTCCCTCTCTTTCCCCTTCCCCTTCCCTCCTTTGCTCTCCCTGGTCTCCCAATTCCCATTCCACATTCATTTACTATTATTATTATATTTTTTGTATTAACTTTGTTCTCCTTACTACCACTCGATCAGTGTTCCAATTATACTCATTTACATAATAAATCACAATGGAGATGCATTTATTTTTATAATATTGCATTTTAACTGTTTTGTAACAGACCTATGTATCTGTATATGATGCTATTTCATAATGTGCCCGATTTTCATTATGTCTACATGTAAATTTTTGTACTAGTATACAAGACTAATTACCATCTGTTACTGGCACGTTTTTTAATTTGTTTTTACTTTTATAAGGTACCTGTGACTGGACCACAAACATGAACTGCTCATGACTCACTCACCTTGTATATCATTTGCTTTATTGATTAGCAGTCTCCCAATACTAATCTTCTGCACTATGACTTGTTAATTTCTTGCCTCATTTATAGTATAGTTTTGTTGTTGTTGAGAACACATTTTATTATACAGTCCTGGCTGCAGCACAGAGAATGGATTATATAATAATGTCGGAAGTGCAGCACCAGGCACATTATTATCCTGCTGCTGGATCTTGACGGGCCTGTCTTCCTGCAGGCCTCTCCCCCGGATTTCTCTCAGCGGCCGCCCTCTTCTACTGCCGGAGACCGTTTAAAGCGGAAATGGCCTGGTCTATGGAGATCTTGTCGCTGTTCTTGTGGAAAAATTTCCGCAGGCTGTACAGACCCAGGCACACGAACACCAGCAGCACTGCTCCTGCTGACAACCAAAACTTAAGAAAGCTGCTGTTCCCCTCCTTAATGCCGCGCTCCCCGCGTGGGCCCTGGGCCTCCACCTCGCCGGCCTGTTCTGAACCTCCGCTTCGGAGCCCCGCAAGCAGCGGCCGGGCACGGAGCTCTGACACTAGCAGGAAGCACAGGAGCCAGCGGAACGACATCAATCCCTGGGAGCAGGACACTACACTGCCAGCTGTTGACAGAGTCACAGTGTTCTGAGGGCACAATGACCTCACAAGGACAAAGGCACAGCAGCTCTAGGTTGGGGGTAATACTCCAGGTTGTGGGAAGGGTTTGGTGCTTTTATTACTTAAATCTGACATATATTAGTATTTGAAATTATTGAAACGTGTTTCCATGGTTGCCAAATGCTTTCAAGGCTTTTTACATTTCTTTTTAATTATTATTCATTCTTTACTATGTTTCTCAAAGTTTGTGGGAGATTAAGAAAATAAAAAAAAGGGGGATGAGGGATTGGGATTGGGAGGGATTGTAACATACGATCAGGGTAAAGGAGGGAACATCCGGTCAAGTTATATTCAGAAGACTTTCAATTTAAAAAAAATGATGGTTCAAAGCAGGGTTTTTTTTAGTTTGCACCCCTCCTGCCTGCTTCCCCACCCCTGCTCACCAGAAGCCACCAAAGACCAGGTAAGTGAGTTACAGAAGCCTTGCACGCACTCCCCTGTCATTTAATTTAAATGCTTTGGGGAACAGCCCAGGGCCTCTGTAAGCACCCCCCATAAAATCTTACACCCCCCAGTTTGCGCACCCCTGGTTTATAGCATATGGACACCAAAAACATGATATTGGAAGGTGCTATACACACCACTTAGGGCAGGGGAGCGCAAACTTTTTTCCCTGCGCCCCCCTGCCGGCGGTCCCCTCACTCCCGCGCCCCCCTCCCCAACCCCCACTTACCTGCGCTCCGGCGTCATTACGTCACGTTGCCATAGCAACGTGACGTCACATGACCTCGCGGCGTCATTTTGATGCCGCGTTGCCATGGCGACGCAGGAAGGAAGCCTCCGGAGCCTAGGTAAGTAATGTAAACAGAGGCCCTGTAGCTCCCCCGGCACTTAATTTAAGTGCCTGCGGGAAGCGCGCGGGGCCTCTGTAAACCCCGCGCCCCCCCACCGGCAGTCTCGCGCCCCCCCTGGGGGTCGCGCCCCACAGTTTGCGCACCGCTGACTTAGGGTACCAGTGAAAAATATTACAATATAATATATAATATGTACTGATCATGTGACGTAGGGGATATTTATTAAGTGAATAAGATTGGATGAAAAATGGCTCAGACCTCCAGTGGAGTCTTGTTCCCGCAGTCCCCCTCCACATATATCTCTCCAAAATTCCAGAGAGAGCCTGGTCAGACGCAAAAGAGAATGAAAAAATATAGGGGGTCAGCAGTAAGCGACAAAAAGGCACCTTTTGCCATTTTCTCACCAAAAATGCATGTTAGATTCAGAAAGCATCGAGAACTTGTCGAGAACAGAAAAAAATCAAAGTTTTTTTTTTGCCAAAAAAATTTTTTTGCAGACACGCGGCGAAAAGCCACTTTGATACTTTTTAAACTCGCTGAATTCCAGTAGCCCCGATCAGCATCTCACCATTCTCAAATTGCGAATTCCTCTCCAAACCGTCCCGGCACAAAAAGTTGGAAAGATGGTGGGGACAAGCGGCGAATTCAGGCTCTTTTCCTGCATAGGATTGATGCCGGGGGTCTCCAGAGCTGATACCCATTATATTAGAACCAGGGTCAACCGGCATGCATCCGATGCAGGAAAAATGCATTTACAGCCCACTTCATTACCTTAGCGGCTAACTGCTATGGCAATGAAAGGGATATCCACCCGTGCCAGGCTGATTGTGGGTAGTGAGGGTGGGTGAAGGGGACATTTGTCCCTTGGTGGGTGTTAAGGCCTTGCAGGTGGGTAGCGGGTGGAGTTAACCCCTTCATTACCTTAGCATTTAATACCGCTAAGGTAATGAAGAAGTTAACCCCTCCCGCTACTCACTCGCATGGTCTAAACACCCACCCTTGGGGTTAATACCCCATTCACCCACCCCCACAATAAAAACATTACACACTACAAACCCACTACCCACCTCCTAGGCCCTCAATAAACATTACTATATCAAATACACCCCCCCCCTCATGCCCCCTAACACATACAGTACAGTAATGGGCAAAATTACTATTATCCATATATGGATAATAATGCATTTGCCCATTTAAAATACAATAATCAGAATTAATAAATTAAATACATCTTGCACTCACCCCTGCCAGGCACCCACGATGAAGGCCATCCTCATCCTCACCCCATCCCTGCTCTTCGGTGCTGCAAAAAATACACAAGAATAAAAAGAGCCAATATAATGGCCCATAACCCCTTAATCACCGTAGCGGTTAGTAACCGCTAGAGTAATAAAGGGGTTAACCCACCCTCACCCACTACCCTCCCGGGAGGCCAAACCACCCTCCCCCACTACCCACCCAGGATGCCTACCAACCCACCCTTGGGGACAACGACCCCTTCACCCCCCCCATTACCCACAATAAAAACAGCTACAGAGAATATCCCATACCCACCTCCTAGGCCCCACAATAAACATAACTGTATTTAATAAGCATTAATACATAACCCACCCACCCCCTGTGACCCCCATAAAAACATGATTTATTATTTTACATACAGGGTTAATACCCTAGGCCTACGGTAGTCCCCTGTGGTCCCAACGGGTGTCCGCAGGCCCCAAAGTGCACCAGAGGGGGGTGTCCACAAGGTATGGGGGTCACCAGTTGGTCCCTGCTAGGTGCCGTGGGCCTCCAGGCGGTCACCGTGGGTGACCGTGGGCCAAAATGGGGTCCACGGGTGGCCCTGCAGGTGTCTGGGTGTCCCTGGGTCAACCAGACAGGTGTCTGGGGGGCCTCGGGTGGTTCCCACGGGGGTCTGGGGCCCTCGGGTGACCCTTGCGGGTTTGTGGGGTCCCTACAGCTGTTGGGCCCCTGGTTCTTCCCTGTAAGTGTCTCTCATTGGTCCGCCGGTGATACCGTGGACGTCCGGGGGTCCTCAGGTGGTTTCCATAGGTCTCCACAGACCTAAGGTACCAACCCTGTATGTAAAAACAATAAAACATGTCCTACATTTAAATAAATCAATACACCCCCCCATCACCACCACCACCACCAAACACATGCAGTACAGTAATGTGAAAAATAACTATTATCCAGATATAGATAATAGATTATTTGCCCATTATTAAACACATAAACCAGCATAAATAAAGTAAATAAATACAGTGATCTACCACAGCAATACGATGTATGCCCACGTCAGGATAGGACCCTGGACGATGCAGGGGTAGTGAAACGTACGCCTGGGCTGTTGTCTGTACTCCCCTGGAACCCCCCAACCAGACTCAGAACTTTCAGTGGACACTGACCTCTACAGATCAAATTTTCACTTTATCCTCTTTATAGGATTTCCACACTTACCATTCAGTGGTGACTACTGTATGTATACAGCTATACAGCTTGATTCTTGTATTGTGTTTATTTTATACACAATTTTATCGTGGTTGTTGAGTAGTACTATTCATATATAGATCCAGTGTCCAATTTTTACTAACCCTCTTTATTTGACCGGCCGGCCTTGGGTTATACGAGCAGTTTACTCCAATTTCCTGGTATTAATCCAGTATTCACTCCAATTTAGGGTGTATTTACCAGGGAATCATATTTTTCTTTTTGGGGTTCTGAGGGGACTGTTTTAATTTTATATGATGTAATTCATGTATTTTTCAATTGAATAAATTCTATTATTATTAATTGTTGCTAGAGTGCTGTTGACGGGATTCTTTCTCTTTCTTTTTTTTCATATACTTCTGTGTCCCTAGCACCATCATTAGTATTATTTATGTGTGTGTGTGTGTGTGTGTGTGTGTGTGTGTGTGTGTGTGTGTGTGTGTGTGTGTGTGTGTGTGTGTGTGTGTGTGTGTGTGTGTGTGTGTGTGTGTGTGTGTGTGTGTGTGTTTGTGTGTGTGTGTGTGTGTGTGTGTATAATCATGCCCTTATTTTATATATATATATATATATATTTAAAAAAAAAAATATATATATATATATATATATATATATATAAAATAAGGGCATGATTAACCAATATACAAATAAATGGTTAAGGATTAACAAAACATACCAAAATAAAAACATCTCATTGCAAAATCAAACCCAGCACATCTCAAAATCCAAACATCACATCTCAAAATAAAAACAGCACATAGCAACTCAAAATAAAAACATCACATTGCAAAATCAAACACAGCACATCTCAAAATCCAAACACCACATCTCAAAATCAAAACAACACATAGCAAATTAAAATAAAAACATTACATTGCAAAATCAAAACAGTACATCTCAAAATCACAACATCACATTGCCAATTAAATATCTCACAAATGCCAATCAAACAATTGAATTGTACATTGTGTACATGATGCAAATAATCTGTGCATCATGTAACACTATGCCAATCAATTTCAAACTAAAACAAACAATTACAAGCAATATAAAATGCCATCCAAATAAAATAAAAACAAAGCAACAAGAAAACTGAAATAAATTATCATCAATTAATCCAATCTAAAATCAATTACACAAATCACTATTAAAATCCAAAAACCAAACAATTATGAAATAAATGCAAGTTCAAAGTAACACAATCAACCAAAATCTAACTACCAAAAAGAAGCCACTATTAAAAAACAAGCCCCCCTGAAATAAACTATTTAAAACACCACACAAAATTACATCTAACTAAGTAAAAATACAAATTACATTGCCGAAACAGTTCTAAACAAATCTGCAAACTACATATAAAATTTATTTTATTTAAAAAATGTTTTACTAGGAAGTAATACATTGAGAGTTACCTCTAGCTTTCAAGTATGTCCTGGGCATAGAGTTAAGACAAATAATACATGGTTACAAATACAGGTACATAAATGAAAAGGGTAAACATTATATGCAAGACATTGCATGCACAGTTAAAGAAAATATATATTATCGACTTATGAAACAGTTACAGACCAAATTAAAATGTGAGACAGCCTCAGTTTTGAAAGAACTTAAACTGGTGGTGGATGTGAGAGTCTCTGGTTGGTTGTTCCAGTTTTGAGGTGCACGGTAAGAGAAGGAGGAACGGCCGGATACTTTTTTGAGCCTTGGGACCAAGAACAGCCTTTTGGAGTCTGATCTCAGGTGATAAGTGCTGCATGTGGTAGGGGTGAGGAGCTTGTTCAGATAGCTGAGTAGCTTGCCCATAAAGAATTTAAAGGCAAGACAGGAAAGGTGAACTTTGCGCCTAGACTCTAGTGATGACCAATCTAGTTCTTTCAGCATTTCACAGGGATGTGTGTTGTAGTTGCATTGGAGAACAAAATGACAAATTGAATTGTAGAGGGTGTCAAGTTTGCTAAGGTGGGTTTGGGGTGCTGAGCCATATACTATGTCTCCATAGTCGATAATTGGCATTAGCATCTGCTGTGCGATACACTTTCTGACCAGCAGACTTAGGGAGGCTTTGTTCCTGTAAAGTACACCTAGTTTGGCATAGGTTTTAGATGTCAGGGTATCAATGTGCATTCCGAATGTTAAGAGGGAGTCAAACCATATGCCCAGGTATTTACAACTAGTAACAGGAGTTAGGGTGGTGTTAGCGCTGGTTCTGATGTGGAGCTCAGTCACTGGAAGCTTTAAAAATTTAGTCTTGGTCCCAAATAACATTGTTACAGACTTGTCAGTGTTTAAAAACAGTTTGTTTTGGGAAATCCAATTTTCTAGTCTCAAAAAGTCAGACTGAATTATGTGTTGATGGTCGGAGAGGCTATGACTGTGTGCATATAGAATTGTGTCATCTGCATACAATGGCGACAGCCTTTATTGTAACTCGGCTAGCTCCGCGAATTTCAGATTATCCCGGTTATGTGCGGTTTTGTGTCGTTTTCGCCTGGAGTGTATTGCGTTATTTTCGCGCCCGTGATTTAAGCATTTTATTCTCGCTGTCTGCAATACTGCAATGCCGTGTAAAATCTCATGGGGGTGTTTGCGAGCTGTTGTCTTTGAAGTCTAATACAGTACCTTCACGGTTCAACCTATGTCAGTACACAGTCTGTGCGTGCGCGTGCAGTAATATTAAAATTGCATATTTAAAGTACATGCATTTGTGTGCTGTGCTGCTGTATGGTACTGTACTGTATGTATCATTTGAAAATTGTTGAAATGCGTAGGCGTGTACAGTACTGTAGCAGTGTAAAGGGAACCCTCGCTGCTGACATTGTTTGAGTAGCCCTTTTGGCAATATTGTATCTTCTTTCACATGTCAGTGCTACACACTGTATCAAACATTTAGAAACATTTAGAAACCATACATTGTATCATTCCATATACAGTACTGTTCTTACCTGCCCTGTTAGAGGGTATAGAGCTACAGTAGCCTAGAATTTATTTGGGATACATACTCCTTTTTGGTCTACCCTTCTACCCTTCCTCCACCTTATTTTTAATTCGCCGCTAACATAGGATTTGGGTTCCAGGTTTCTGCTCATTCTGACTTAGCCGCGCTGGTTTGAAATGGCTTTCTCCGCCATTATGGTCAATGATAGGACCTTCCTTGCCGGCGTGACCCTTTCACACCACCATTACTGGTCGGACCCTGTTGGGGTCAAGAGGGGGTTCCTAACATCTAGGGGCACAATGAATTTTATTACTAGATGCCCTAGAACAGAAGTTCCCACGCCAATTGCCCTAGTTCCCACGCCAATTGCGCGATCATTGCTCTTTTTTTACAATGTTGCCGATCTTGCGGCTTTGCGGTCTGGCAGTAAAAAAACAGTGCAGCAAGCCTCGACATTTGTTACACAGTCAAAGGAGCAAATGGAAACAATGTAAGACAAATCAACATGTTCTGTTATTGGTGGGGTCAGTACAAAAACATTTATTTACAAATACTGTACAATGTAGAAACATTTTAAGTGCACAGCAATTCAAAACATCAACAGGTGTATGGTTTACTGCTACAGTACATGTGTGAAAACATTTGTCAGTCAGTATGGTTTACAGTCACATGTTTTAAATACAATACAGTACATTCTTTAAAATCTTTAAAAAATAAAATTATAAATATTAAATATAATTTAAAATAATCGATTCTGTGGGTCTGAGCGGGTTGAAATTGCACCAGTACAGTCCTAGAGGGCAGCAAACAGGGCAGGTTTTCAGGGCAACCTTGAAAACCGTGCCTGTTTGGGGCCCTCAGGGACTGGAGTCGTGCATGTCCTGTGTAAAAAACACACAACAACGCTTTGCTCATTCTCTGCAGTTACTTTAGTCATTGTTTTTAATCCGTCCCTAGCCAAGCGTCAATCGGCTGACTGCGCCTGCGTGTACTCTAATCCTTTTAAAAAATGGGAGCTTGCTGCTTACAGCGCATGAGTCACCCTACCCTACCAACCCCCTCTCTCCACAGTCGTTAATCTTGTGAATATTGCCATTGTGTTCTTAATCCGTCCATAGCCGAGCTACACAGCCTCAGTGCGCATGCGTGTAATCACACCACCCCCCCCCCCCAACCCTTAGAGGCTTTGTTTACGGTAACGTTTTGGAAAATCCCCTCTCGAATTTGAAATGTAAATCTGATGTGCACAGCATTGTGAGAATTGAGAGTAAAAAAACTATTAACTGATTCATGTTGTTTTGTCATTTTTCTTATACTGTCGGGGGTGGGGGGGGGGTGGTTGTTGTCAATGATTATGATTAGCAGGAAAGTGAATAAATATGTATTTTATTTTGTCAGGACCCATAAAATACAAATATAAAAATAATCATGAATAATACATAATGCAGTCCTTATTAAGTTCTTTTGGCAGATTGAAATTGGATAATCATTTTGAAAACATTTGTAAAACATGGGGAAACATGAATAATGCACATTTATAAGAATATTATTTAATAATATATACTGTAATGTACTGTATAATATGTATACTGTATATACTGTATAGTAATATTATTTTTTCCGTCTTTATCTTTCCCTCATTCTGTCTACAGTACAGTAGTCCATTGAGAGAGGAGAGGTTTTGTGTACATCATTACTGCTGTTTATATACTGTACATTTTACTGTACAAACAGATTTGACTGGACTCAAAAACCACCTCCCCCCAGGCCACCCTGTTTCCTGAAACGACAAGAAAACAAAAAATGAGTGCAGTTACTGTACTGTACTGTATGTGCGTACTGTATTATGGCGTTGTGTGATGTGTAGAACTACTGTAGGTGGCTGGTGCTGCTTTCTCTGGAAAGAAAAAAATTGAGCAGTTAGTACACAGTTACTGTAGTACTGTCAAACTAGTCTACTGTATACTGGAACTACTGTATACTCTGACTACTGTTAACTTCTATGTACTGTAACCAGATGGCTGGTGCTGCTCTCTCTGTAAAGAAAAAACTAACTACTGTATACTCTGACTATCTGGAAAGAAAAAATATGTGCCATACAGTACTTACCTGTATCATACTGTACTTACAATACTACAGCACAGTACTACTTTCCTGATGCTTGACCATTACGCGCGATGACAATGGGCAACATAGTGGCAATATGGTCTATATATTTATTGCAGCGTTCCACGGTGAGTACATCGTTCCAAAAACTCATTATGCCTTTCAACAACTCGTCCTTTTTGGAGGGTTTCGCCACTTTCCGGATATGGTCCTTCAGCTGATGCCTGATCATTTCGATCGGATTGAAGTCTGGCGATCTGTCATTGGAAAGAAAGGACAATTGGTTTAAGAGCTAAAAACAGTGGGGAATAAAAATGGGACACGGTCTACTGCACTTACTCCGCTGGCGTCATCACCCAGTTGATGCAGCGCTCAAGGATATGCGCCGTTGACGCGGTGTGCTTGGGATCGTTGTCCTGGTAGAAGCGGTGACCATTGGGGAAATGTTGTCTTGGAAGAAAACTTTATTCATGATTCCTGTAGCAAGAAAATAAAAGTGCTCAAAAAACTGCACAATAGTACAGTACAGTGCATACGGTAAGGCAACACTAGTCAAGTACAGTGCATTAGGCGACAATATATTTGATAAATTTTACCTTCAAAGATGACAATGCATCCCGGTCCACGCCTAGAGATGGCACCCCACACATGCAGCTTCACAGGGTGTTTTGGCCGCGGCTTCAAAGATATGCGGCCTTTTTTGTGGAACGCAAATCTTGCAAATCTCTCCAGCGACACAGTAGACTCATCAGTGAAGATGCAATCCTGGAAAGTCTCCCCACTGTCGATCCATGCCTGGGCCTGGACCACTCTTTTGATTTTGTTTGCATCCCGTACCATGGGGTACGCTCTGTAATGACAAGGAATAAAAAAAATTAGCGGCACAGTGCAGTACAGTTTGCTAAACAACACTTTTACCTCCTGTACTGTCCAGTACTAACCTCACACGTCCATATTTCCATCCAATGCTGCCTCTCATCTTCTTTATGCTGCTCTCGGATACAGTCAGATTGTGCTTTTCCTGCAGAGTGTTTATAACCCTTAATGCACTCCTCTCTTCATTCTCCACACTTATTTTGTCCACCAGAAGAGTTGTCTCCCTACAATGCAAAGAAATTATATTGTTTTATTAATATGCAGCAATATAAAATGTATACTGTATACTGTACATGTAATGTTGTAATATACAGTAAATATAAATATACAAAAAATGTATACTGCTGTACTACAATGTAAAGAAAATATATTGTTTTATTAATATGCAGCAATATAAAATATATATATACTGTAAATATAAAGTTGTAATATACAGTAAATATAAATATACCAAAAATATATACTGTTGTATGATAAATAGAAATATACAAAAAATGTATACTGTTGTACTATAAATATAAATATACAAAATATATTTACTGTTGTACTATAAATATAAATATACAAAATATATACTGTTGTAATATAAATATAAATATACATCCTATATATACCGTTGTAAGATAAATAGAAATATACAAAAAATGTATACTGTTGTACTATAAATATAAATATACAATATATATATATATACTGTTGTAATATAAATATAAATATACATCCTATATATACCGTTGTAAGATAAATAGAAATATACAAAAAATGTATACTGTTGCACTATAAATATAAATATACAAACTATGTTGTAATATAAATCAACAGAAATAACAACAGTATTACAGTAGATACAGAACTGTACTGTAGATGTACTGTACTGTATGAACAGTACAGTACAGTTGCGACCAACTTTATTCTAACTCAGCTAGCTCTGCGAATATAAGATTATCCCGGTGATGTGCGGTTTTGTGTCGTTTTCGCCCGGAGTGTATTGCGTTATTTTCGCGCCCGTGATTTAAGCATTTTATTCCCGCTGTCTGCAATACTGCAATGCAGTGTAAAAACTCATGGGGGCGTTTGCGAGCTGTTGTCTTTGAAGTCTAATACCTTCGCGGTTCAACCTACGTCAGTACACAGTCTGTGTGTGCGCGCCCAGTAATAGTAAAATTGCATATTTAATTTTTTTTAAAGTACAGTACTGTACATGCTAGGACCCTGTTGGGGTGAAGTGAGGGGGTTCCTAACATCTGGGGGCACAATGAATTTTATTTCTAGGTGCCCTAGAACAGAAATTCCCACGCCAATTGGCCGTGAACTTGACCGAGGCCCTAAGTAGTTCCCACGACAATTGCACGAATATAATTTAAAATAATCCGTTCTGTGGGTCTGAGCGGGTTGAAATTCGCCTGGTGCTCATGCGGAAGGACCCTTGCCATAGTGGCAAAATATCACCTTGCACGACCCCCGGAACCGGAGATACCAAAATACAGTTTAAAAGCACATTACCAAAGTGGCTTTTTTTCTGCCATGAAAGTCAATGGCAGAAACCTGAATTTTAACATTACCCTGACTCCGTTCTGTTGCCACGAGAGGGTCGCAATTTGCCATGCAATCCTGCCACAGCTAGGACTACATGTTGACCAAATCTGAGCCCTTTAGGTTTAACAGAACCGGAGTTATGGGTTCCAGGTTTCTGCTCATTCTGACTTAGCCGTTTCAAAGCAGCGCGGGTTTCTCCGCCATTACGCTCAATGATAGGACCCTCCTCGCCGGCGTGACCCTTTCTCGTTGCCATTACTGCTAGGACCCTGTTGGGGTGAAGTGAGAGGGTTCCTAACATCTAGGGGCAAAATTTAACTCTAGGTGCCCTAGAACAGAAGTTCCCACGCCAATTGACCTAGTTCCCACGCCAATTGCGCGCTCATTGCTATTTTTTTACAATGTTGCTCATCTTGCGGCTTTGCGGTCAGGCAGTAAAAAAACAGTGCAGCAATTCAACATGTTCTTTTATTGGTGGAGTCAGTACAAAAACATTTATTTACAAATACTGTACAATGTTGAAACATTTAAAGTGCACAGCAATTCTAACCATCAACAGGTGTATGGTTTACTGCACAAGTACAGGGCAACCTTGAAAACCATGCCTGTTTGCGGCCCTCAGGGACTGGAGTCGTGCATGTCCTGTGTGAAAAAACACACAATAATACATACTGCAGCCTTTATTAATTTCTTCTGGCAGATTGAAATCGGAAAAACATGTACAAAACATTTGTAAAACATGGAGATAGATGAAAAATGGACGTTTATACTGTATGAATATTAATTTGTCTATAGAAAATCTACTGTTTGTTTTTTGCGCATGGGGCACAGGGAGTTACAGTGACTTGCTTTTTATGTACTGTATTTGGGGGTTGTATTTGGGGGTTTATTCATCAAATTATTATGATGAACTGCCTTTTGAAATTACAGTGCGTTTAACTATTTCAGCCACACACCTCCAGAGTTTTTAATCCCTCCCTAGCCAAGCGTCAATCGCCTACCAACCCCCTCTCTCCACTGGGTCGTTAATCTTCTGCATATTTCCATTAAGTTCTTAATCCACCCATAGCCGAGCTACAAAGACTCAGTACGTCTGCGTCTAATCACACCACCCCCCTCCCCTAACCCTTAGAGGCCTGTTTTGTTAACGGTAACGCTTTGGAAAATCCCCTCTCGAATTTGAAATGTAAATCTGATGTGCAAAGCACTGTGAGAATTGAGAGTAAACTGATATTGCATCAGGGTGTGAAAACATTTGTCAGTCAGTATGGTTTACAGTCACATGTTATAAATACAATACAGTACATTCTTTGATATCTTTAAAATAAACATATAAAAATATATAAATATAATTTAAAATAATCCGTTCTGTGGGTCTGAGCGGGTTGAAATTCGCCTGGTCCTCATGCGGAAGGACCCTTGCCATAGTGGCAAAATATCAGCCTTGCACGACCCCCGGAACCGGAGATACCAAAAGACAGTTTAAAAGCACATTACCAAAGTGGCTTTTTTTCTGCCATGCAAGTCAATGGCAGAAACCTAAACTTTAACATTACCCTGACTCCGTTCTGTTGCCAAGAGAGGGTCGCAATTTGCCATGCAATCCTGCCACAACTAGGACTACATGGTGACCGAATCTGAGCCCTCTAGGTTGAACAGAACCGGAGTTGTGGGTTCCAGGTTTCTGCTCATTCTGACTTAGCCGGTTCAAAGCTTTCTCCGCCATTACGCACAATGGTAGGACCCTCCTCACAGGCGTGACCCTTTCTTGCCGCCATTACTGCTCGGACCCTGTTAGGGTGTAGTGAGAGGGTTCCTAACATCTAGGGGCAAAATGAATTTTATCTCTAGGTGCCCTAGAACAGAAGTTCCCACGCCAATTTACCTAGTTCCCATGCCAATTGCGCGCTCATTGCTCTTTTTTTACAATGTTGCCGATCTTGCGGCTTTGCGGTCAGGCAGTAAAATACAGTGCAGCAAGCCTCGACATTTGTTACACAGTCAAAGGAGCAAATGGAAACAATGTGAGGCAATTCAACATGTTCTTTTATTGGTGGAGTCAGTACAAAAACATTTATTTACAAATACTGTACAATGTTGAAACATTTAAAGTGCACAGCAATTCTAACCATCAACAGGTGTATGGTTTACTGCACAAGTACAGGGCAACCTTGAAAACCATGCCTGTTTGCGGCCCTCAGGGACTGGAGTCGTGCATGTCCTGTGTGAAAAAACACACAATAATACATACTGCAGCCTTTATTAATTTCTTCTGGCAGATTGAAATCGGAAAAACATGTATAAAACATTTGTAAAACATGGAGATAGATGAAAAATGGACGTTTATACTGTATGAATATTAATTTGTCTATAGAAAATCTACTGTTTGTTTTTTGCGCATGGGGCACAGGGAGTTACAGTGACTTGCTTTTTATGTACTGTATTTGGGGGTTGTATTTGGGGGTTTATTCATCAAATTATTATGATGAACTGCCTTTTGAAATTACAGTGCGTTTAACTATTTCAGCCACACACCTCCAGAGTTTTTAATCCCTCCCTAGCCAAGCGTCAATCGCCTACCAACCCCCTCTCTCCACTGGGTCGTTAATCTTCTGCATATTTCCATTGAGTTCTTAATCCGCCCATAGCCGAGCTACAAAGACTCAGTACGTCTGCGTCTAATCACACCATCCCCCTCCCCTAACCCTTAGAGGCCTGTTTTGTTAACGGTAACGCTTTGGAAAATCCCCTCTCGAATTTGAAATGTAAATCTGATGTGCACAGCACTGTGAGAATTGAGAGTAAACTGATATTGCATCAGGGTGTGAAAACATTTGTCAGTCAGTATGGTTTACACTCACATGTTTTAAATACAATACAGTACATTCTTTGATATCTTTAAAATAAACATATAAAAATATATAAATATAATTTAAAATAATCCGTTCTGTGGGTCTGAGCGGGTTGAAATTCGCCTGGTCCTCATGCGGAAGGACCCTTGCCATAGTGGCAAAATATCAGCCTTGCACGACCCCCGGAACCGGAGATACCAAAAGACAGTTTAAAAGCACATTACCAAAGTGGCTTTTTTTCTGCCATGCAAGTCAATGGCAGAAACCTAAACTTTAACATTACACTGACTCCGTTCTGTTGCCAAGAGAGGGTCGCAATTTGCCATGCAATCCTGCCGCAACTAGGACTACATGGTGACCGAATCTGAGCCCTCTAGGTTGAACAGAACCGGAGTTGTGGGTTCCAGGTTTCTGCTCATTCTGACTTAGCCGGTTCAAAGCTTTCTCCGCCATTACGCTCAATGGTAGGACCCTCTTCACTGGCGTGACCCTTTCTTGCCGCCATTACTGCTCGGACCCTGTTAGAGTGAAGTGAGAGGGTTCCTAACATCTAGGGGCAAAATGAATTTTATCTCTAGGTGCCCTAGAACAGAAGTTCCCACGCCAATTGACCTAGTTCCCATGCCAATTGCGCGCTCATTGCTCTTTTTTTACAATGTTGCCGATCTTGCGGCTTTGCGGTCAGGCAGTAAAATACAGTGCAGCAAGCCTCGACATTTGTTACACAGTCAAAGGAGCAAATGGAAACAATGTGAGGCAATTCAACATGTTCTTTTATTGGTGGAGTCAGTACAAAAACATTTATTTACAAATACTGTACAATGTTGAAACATTTAAAGTGCACAGCAATTCTAACCATCAACACACAATAATACATACTGCAGCCTTTATTAAATTCTTCTGGCAGATTGAAATCGGAGAAACATGTACAAAACATTTGTAAAACATGGAGATAGATGAAAAATGGACGTTTATACTGTATGAATATTAATTTGTCTATAGAAAATCTACTGTTTGTTTTTTGTGCATGGGGCACAGGGAGTTAAAGTGACCTGCTTTTTATGTACTGTATTTGGGGGTTGTATTTGGGGGTTTATTCATCAAATTATTATGATGAACTGCCTTTTGAAATTACAGTGCATTTAACTATTTCAGCCACACACCTCCAGAGTTTTTAATCCCTCCCTAGCCAAGCGTCAATCGGCTGAGTCACCCTAGCCTACCAACCCCCTCCCTCAACTGGGTCGTTAATCTTCTGCATATTGCCATTGTGTTCTTAATCCGCCCATAGCCGAGCTACAAAGACTCAGTACGTCTGCGTCTAATCACACCATCCCCCTCCCCTAACCCTTAGAGGCCTGTTTTGTTAACGGTAACGCTTTGGAAAATCCCCTCTCGAATTTGAAATGTAAATCTGATGTGCACAGCACTGTAAGAATTGAGAGTAAACTGATATTGCATCAGGGTGTGAAAACATTTGTCAGTCAGTATGGTTTACAGTCACATGTTTTAAATACAATACAGTACATTCTTTAATATCTTTAAAATAAACATATATAAATATATAAATATAATTTAAAATAATCTGTTCTGTGGGTCTGAGCGGGTTGAAATTCGCCTGGTCCTCACGCGGAAGGACCCTTGCCATAGTGGCAAAATATCAGCCTTGCACGACCCCCAGAACCGGAGATACCAAAAGACAGTTTAAAAGCACATTACCAAAGTGGCTTTTTTTCTGCCATGCAAGTCAATGGCAGAAACCTAAACTTTAACATTACCCTGACTCCGTTCTGTTGCCAAGAGAGGGTCGCAATTTGCCATGCAATCCTGCCGCAACTAGGACTACATGGTGACCGAATCTGAGCCCTCTAGGTTGAACAGAACCGGAGTTGTGGGTTCCAGGTTTCTGCTCATTCTGACTTAGCCGTTTCAAAGCTTTCTCCACCATTACGCTCAATGATAGGACCCTCCTCGCCAGTGTGACCCTTTCTCGCCGCCATTACTGCTCGGACCCTGTTGGGGTGAAGTGAAAGGGTTGCTAACATCTAGGGGCAAAATGAATTTTATCTCTAGGTGCCTAGAACAGAAGTTCCCACGCCAATTGACCTAGTTCCCATGCCAATTGCGCGCTCATTGCTCTTTTTTTACAATGTTGCCGATCATGCGGCTTTGCGGTCAGGCAGTAAAAAAACAGTGCAGCAATTCAACATGTTCTTTTATTGGTGGAGTCAGTACAAAAACATTTATTTACAAATACTGTACAATGTTGAAACATTTAAAGTGCACAGCAATTCTAACCATCAACACACAATAATACATACTGCAGCCTTTATTAAATTCTTCTGGCAGATTGAAATCGGAGAAACATGTACAAAACATTTGTAAAACATGGATATACATGAAAAATGGACGTTTATACTGTATGAATATTAATTTGTCTATAGAAAATCTACTGTTTGTTTTTGGTGCATGGGGCACAGGGAGTTAAAGTGACCTGCTTTTTATGTACTGTATTTGGGGGTTGTATTTGGGTGTTTATTCATCAAATTATTATGATGAACTGCCTTTTGAAATTAGTTAACTATTTCAGCCACACACCTCCAGAGTTTTTAATCCCTCCCTAGCCAAGCGTCAATCGGCTGAGTCACCCTAGCCTACCAACCCCCTCCCTCAACTGGGTCGTTAATCTTCTGCATATTGCCATTGTGTTCTTAATCCGCCCATAGCCGAGCTACAAAGACTCAGTACGCCTGCGTCTAAAAACACCATCCCCCTCCCCCAACCCTTAGAGGCCTGTTTTGTTAACGGTAACGCTTTGGAATATCCCCTCTCGAATTTGCGATGTAAATGTGATGTGCACAGCACTGTGAGAAATGAGAGTAAACTGATATTGCATCACAGAAAAAAAAATGCAAAGATAAAAATAATCATGAATTATACATACTGTACAGTACTGCAGCCTTTATTAAATTCTTCTGGCAGATTGAAATCGGAGAAACATTTACAAAACATTCATTATTCATTGGTGCACTGTAGGGGTGGTTGTCAAAGATTATGACTCGCAGGAAAGTGAATAAATATTTATTTTATTTTATCATGAACCAAAAAATACAAATATAAAAATAATCAGGAATAATATATAATGCAGTCTTTATTAAGTTCTTTTGGCAGCTTGAAATTGGATAACCATTTGTAAAACATTTGTAAAACATGGGGAAACATGAGTAATGCACATTTATAAGAATATTATTTAATACTATATACAGTACTGTAATGTACTGTATAATATATTTACTATATACTGTATAGTAATATTATTTTTTCCGTCTTTATCTTTTCCTCATTCTGTCTGCAGTACAGTAGTTCATTGAGAGAGGAGAAGTTTTGTGTACATCATTACTGCTGTTTATATACTGTACATTTGACTGTACAGTACAAGCAGATTAGACAGGACGCAACACCCCACCCCCCCCAGGCTACCCTTTTTCCTGAAACGACAAGACAACAAAAAATTAGTGCAGTGACTGTACTGTACTGTACTGTATGTGCCTACTGTACTGTATTATGGCAGAACTACTGTAGGTGGCTGGTGCAGCTTTCTCTGGAAAGAAAAAAATGGAGCAGTTAGTACACAGTTACTGTAGTACTGTCAAACTAGTCTACTGTATACTGTAACTACTGTATACTCTGACTACTATTAAATTCTATGTACTGTACTGTAACCTGATGGCTGGTGCTGCTCTCTCTGTAAAGAAAAAACTAACTACTGTAGTGTATACTGTACTCTTACTATCTGGAAAGAAAAATTCTGCGCCATACTTACCTGTATCATACTGTACTTACAATACTACAGCACCGTACTACTTTCCTGATGCTTGCCCATTACGCACGATGACAATGGGCAACATAGTGGCAATATGGTCTATATATTTATTGCAGCGTTCCACGGTGAGTACATCGTTCCAAAAACTCATTATGCCTTTCAACAACTCGTCCTTTTTGGAGGGTTTCGCCACTTTCCGGATATGGTCCTTCAGCTGATGCCAGACCATTTCGATCGGATTGAAGTCTGGCGATCTGTCATTGGAAAGAAAGGACAATTGGTTTAAGAGCTAAAAACAGTGGGGAACAAAAATGGGACACGGTCTACTGCACTTACTCCGCTGGCGTCTTCACACAGTTGATGCCGCGCTCAAGGATATGCGCCGTTGACGCGGTGTGCTTGGGATCGTTGTCCTGGTAGAAGCGGTGACCATTGGGGAACTCGAGTGTGATGTATTGCACTATCTCGTGCACAATGTTGTCTTGGAAGAAAACTTTATTCATGATTCCTGTAGCAAGAAAAGAAAAGTGCTCAAAAAACTGCACAATAGTACAGTACAGTGCATACGGTAAGGCAACACTAGTCAAGTACAGTGCATTAGGTGACATTATATTTCATAAATTTTACCTTCAAAGATGATAATGCATCCCGGTCCACACCTAGAGATGGCACCCCACACATGCAGCTTCACAGGGTGTTTTGGCCGCGGCTTCAAAGATATGCAGCCTTTTTTGTGGAACGCAAATCTTGCAAATCTCTCCAGCGCCACAGTAGACTCATCAGTGAAGATGCAATCCTGGAAAGTCTCCCCACTGTTGATCCATGCCTGGGCCTGGACCACTCTTTTGATTTTGTTTGCGTCCCGTATCATGGGGTACGCTCTGTAATGACAAGGAATAAAAAAAATTAGCGGCACAGTGCAGTACAGTTTGCTAAACAACACTTTTACCTCCTGTACTGTCCAGTACTAACCTCACACATCATTATTTCCATCCAATGCTGCGTCTCATCTTCTTTATGCTGTTCTCGGATACAGTCAGATTGTGCTTTTCCTGCAGAGTGTTTTTAACCCTTAATGCACTCCTCTCATCATTCTCCTCACTTATTTTGTCCACCAGAAGAGTTGTCTCCCTACAATGTAAAGAAAATATATTGTTTTATTAAAATGCAGCAATATAAAATGTATATAAATATAATGTTGTAATATACAATAAATTGAAATATACAAAAATGTATACTGTTGTACTATAAATATAAATATACAAAATAAATATACTGTTGTAATATAAATATACATCCTTTATATACCGTTGTAAGAGAAATTGAAATATACAAAAAAATGTATACTGCTGTACTATAAATATAAATAGACAAAATATATTGTATTGTATTGTATGTCTTTATTTATATAGCGCCATAAATGTACATAGCGCTTCACAGTAGTAATACATATCATATAAATAACAAATAATATAAATAACAGATCATGGGAATAAGTGCTTCAGACATACTGTAAAAGTAACATTAAGGAAGAGTCCCTGCTCCGAGGAGCTTACAATCTAATTGGTAGGTAGGGAGAACGTACAGAGACAGTAGGAGGGAATACTAGTAAGTGCGTCTGCAGGGGGCCAAGCTTTATGTGTCTTGTGTCCATGATTATCCAGTGCTACTCATATGCTTCTTTAAGCAGATTTGTCTTAAGGTGGGTCTTAAAGGTGGATAGCGAGGGGGCTAGTCGGGTGTTGAGGGGAAGGGCATTCCAGAGGTGTGGGGCAGAAAGTGAGAAAGGTTTAACGTGGGAGAGAGCTTTAGATACAAAGGGGGTAGAAAGAAGACATCCTTGAGAAGAACGCAAGAGTCGTGATGGTGCATAGTGAGAAATTAGGGCTGAGATGTAAGGAGGGGCAGAAGAATGTAAAGCTTTAAAAGTGAGCAGGACAATTGAGTGTGAGATACGTGATTTAATCGGAAGCCAGGAGAGGGATTTCAGGAGGGGAGATGCGGAGAAAGATTTAGGAATGAGTAGAGTGATTCTGGCAGCAGTGTTTAGGATAGATTGCAGGGGAGACAGGTGAGAGGTAGGAAGGCCAGACAGCAGGAGGTTGCAGTAATCGAGACGTGAGAGAATGAGGGCCTGAGTCAGAGTTTTAGCAGTTGAGTAACAGAGGAAAGGGCGTATCTTTGTGATATTGCGGAGGAAAAAGCGACAAGTTTTAGAAACGTTTTGAATATGAGAGGAGAATGACAGAGAGGAATCAAGTGTGACTCCTAGGCAGCGTGCTTTAGCTACTGGGTGAACGATCGTATTTCCAATAGCAATGTGGAAGGAGGTAGTAGGGCCAGGTTTGGGAGGAAGTATAAGGAGCTCTGTTTTTGCCATGTTAAGTTTCAGTCGGCGGATGGCCATCCAGGATGATATTCCAGAGAGGCATTCAGAAACTTTGGTCTGTATAGCAGGTGTAAGGTCAGGGGTTGAAAGGAAAATTTGTGTGTCGTCAGCATAGAGGTGATATTTAAACCCAAAAGATGTGATTAGGTCACCTAGAGAGAGTGTGTAGAGAGAAAAGAGAAGGGGTCCCAGGACAGAGCCCTGGGGTACCCCCACAGAGAGATCGATAGAGGAGGAGGAGGTGTTAGCAAAAGAGACACTGAAGGTACGATGGGAGAGGTAAGAGGAGATCCAGGATAAAGCTTTGTTCCGAATACCAAGTATGGAGAATGTGAAGGAGAAGAGGGTGGTCCACGGTGTCGAATGCTGCAGAGAGGTCGAGTAATATGAGCAGAGTGTAATGACCTCTGTCTTTGGCAGCATGGAGGTCGTCAGTTATTTTAGTGAGGGCTGTTTCAGTAGAGTGAGCAGTGCGGAAGCCAGATTGTAGAGGGTCTAGGACAGAATAGGTGTTGAGAAAGTGTAGCAATCGAGAGAATACAAGACGTTCAAGGAGTTTGGAGGCAAAAGGCAGATATACTGTTGTAATATAAATATAAATATAAAAATAAATATACTGTTGTAATATAAATATAAATATACATCCTATATATACCGTTGTAAGAGAAATTGAAATATACAAAAAATGTATACTGCTGTACAATAAATATAAATAGACAAAATATATATACCGTTGTACTATAAATATAAATATACAAAATAAATATACTGTTGTAATATAAATATAAATATACATCCTATATATACCGTTGTAAGAGAAATTGAAATATACAAAAAATGTATACTGCTGTACTATAAATATAAATAGACAAACTATGTTGTAATATAAATCAACAGAAATAACAACAGTATTACAGTAGATACAGAACTGTACTGTAGATGTACTGTACTGTATGAACAGTACAGTACGTACAGTACAGTTTTCTATATTTTTTTTTGTTAAGTTTTATAAGTATACTTACGCGTTAGTTACCCTTGGTGCCCTTTTCCGGTCTCTGTTTTTTCCGTATGCATGATAGCTCATGGTGGTTAATGGCACAACGAGGCCAGAAGTAGCTAACCAGCATTGGATAGCAGCAATTCGGTGTCCACTCGTGTACATCTCCTTAATTCGCATACTGAGATCCTTTGAAATCATTTTAACAGGCATTGATGCGAGTAGAAAGAAATACAAACACAAGAATGTATATTCGATGTTTAGTCGATGTGTATTCTATGTGCAGTCAATACACAAAATGGATGGTGTATTTATACAGTACGGTAATGCCTCACATTAGAGTACGCCCACTTTCAACACCTGTACCTGGTCACCATGCATAAAAGGTCACACACTTTGCATAGGCAACCACTCCATGATCTTTATCTGAACTTGCCCTTGTCCAGATACTCCATTGTGCCACCTGCTTCCATGGAGCATCCCCGGTTCTATGGACGCAAGAACCCACTCACCTCTGCCGTGCCAGTCAAGCTGAAAAGGCGAAAGACGGTTGCCGTTTCGACGCCAAGGGCAAAGCGACAGGCTAAGGCCAATAAAGAAAACCTTCTGCTGACCCCAAAGGTTAAGGGTTTTCTTAGACATCAGCCTCATTATGTGAAGAAAATATACGGCGATATACTCTCGACACAAAACGATTGGCAGCCAACCCATCGAATCCGCAGACCACTTCCTCCCATATGCTTCGACGACTCTGCTGTAGCTGTCCCGGAAAACTTCAGCCCGTCTTCTCCACCCCCATCTTCTCCGGTTCCATCTGACGACGCTGCCGCCTCTGAAATCCACGGGTCACTGTCTCCTTTGCTCTTGGATGACTCTGCTTCTCGCCCGGAAATCCAAAGGTCACTTTCTCCATCCCTCTTCGACGACTTTGCCGCTTCTCCTCTACCGGGTATCCACAGGTCACCTCCTCCACTCTCCATCGATGCCGCTTCTGTCCATGGAACCCCCATCTCATCCTCCGTTGCACCCATCCCCCCAGATGTCCAGACCCCATGCACAAGAAGCAGCTCATTAGACAGGATGCTGAATGGGATAAGTGTGGATCTCCCCGGGAATTCTATTGTGCTGACAAAGATAGATCTGCTTCTGGAGACAATGCTAAATGTGGAGCAACGGATGCTACAAATGGAACAACGGATGGATCGACGGATGGAGAAGATAGAGGCTGACATAGCGGGCATACATTATTTGCTCGGTGCTAATGCCCCTGTTTCCCCGACGCCGGAGCAGGGAGGTGACATGGATGTGATGAATGGGACCTTCGACCCCCTTCCATCACCAAGCGCACCCCCTCCACGAGAAGATGTAGTGTACATGTATGCCGTTGAGGAGGACATGACAACCCCGTCAAGACAACGTCAGGAGACAACACGGCGACCACAACCGGAGGAAAGCTTCCTCCCAGACAACCTACCATCGCCCGTCGCCTCAAGCACACCCGCTCCCAAAAGACCTACACCCGCTCGCATCGAAACGGTGCCCGACATCACTCTGTGCAATCTGCCACCGAAGCTCAGGGAGAATTATAGGGTGAAGAGTGCTGGTGTACCCCAAAAGTATGCCTTGATCATTTTTAAGCACCATGTTCCCTAATCATTGTACTGCGAGTGGGTGTTCAAAGTGAACTACGATGGGAATCGCGCAAAAAAGGCGCTTCCTGTCAATTAAAGGAAAAACATTGTGGAAGAAATGCGGCGCTTTTATCCAGTTAAAGATCCTGTAATGAAAGGCGTTCGAGACTGCATTAATGGCGTTTTGCGGCATGCAAGGAATCGGCCATGGATGGACAATGTGGAGGACTTTCAGTGAGACCATACTGTTGTGCTGAACTGTATTGTACTGTACATGTTTTGCCCTACTGTTACTTAAAATGCTTCAACATTGTATTTGTAAATAAATGTTTTTGAACTGACTGCACCGATAAAAGAACATGTTGATTTGTCTTACTGTACTGTACATTGTTTCCATTTGCTCCTTTGATAGTACTGTATAACAAAATACAGTGTTTCTAGGGCACCTTGAGATAGAATTCATTTTGCCCCTAGATGTTAGGAACCCCCTCACTTCACCCCAACAGGGTCCGAGCAGTAATGGCACCGAGAAAGGGTTACGCCGGCGAGGAGGGTCCTATCATTGAGCGTAGTGGCGGAGAAACCCGCGCTGCTTTGAAACGGCTAAGTCAGAATGAGCAGAAAGTTGCGGCAGGATTGCATGGCAAATTGCGACCCTATCGTGGTAACAGAACGGAGTCAGGGTAATGTTAAATTTCAGGTTGCTGCCGTTGACTTGCATGGCAGAAAAAAAGCCACTTTGGTATTATGCTTTTAAACTGTATTTTGGTATCTCCAGTTCCGGGGGTAGTGCAAAGCTGATATTTTGCCACTATGGCAAGGGTCCTTCCGCATGAGGACCAGGCGAATTTCAACCCGCTCAGACCCACAGAACAGATTATTTTAAATTATATTTATATATTTCTATATGTTTATTTTAAAGATATTAAAGAATGTACTGTATTGTATTTAAAACATTTGACTGTAAACCATACTGACTGACAAATGTTTTCACAACCTGATGCAACATCAGTTGACTCTCAATTCTCAGAGTGCTGTGCACTTCAGATTTACATTTCAAATTCGAGAGGGGATTTTCCAAAGCGTTACCGTTAACAAAACAGGCCTCTAAGGGTTGGGGGAGAGGGATGATGTGATTAGACGCAGGCGTACTGAGTCTTTGTAGCTCGGCTATGGGCGGATTAAGAACACAATGGCAATATGCAGAAGATTAACGACCCAGTGGAGAGAGGGGGTTGGTAGGCTAGGGTGACTCAGCCGATTGACGCTTGGCTAGGGAGGGATTAAAACTCTGGAGGTGTGTGGCTGAAATAGTTAACAGCACTGTAATTTCAAAAGGCAGTTCATCATAATAATTTGATGAATAAACCCCCAAATATAACCCCCAAATACAGTACATATAAAGCAAGTCACTTTAACTCCCTGTGCCCTATACACCAAAAACAAACAGTAGATTTTCTATAGACAAATTTATATTCATACAGTATAAACGTCCATTTTTTATGTATCTCCATGTTTTACAAATGTTTTGTACATGTTTCTCCGATTTCAATCTGCCAGAAGAATTTAATAAAGGCTGCAGTATGTATTATTGTGTGTTGATGGTTAGAATTGCTGTGCACTTTAAATGTTTCAACATTGTACAGTATTTGTAAATAAATGTTTTTGTACTGACTCCACCAATAAAAGAACATGTTGAATTGCTGCACTGTTTTTTTACTGCCTGACCGCAAAGCCGCATGATCGGCAACATTGTAAAAAAAGAGCAATGAGCGCGCAATTGGCATGGGAACTAGGTCAATTGGCGTGGGAACTTCTGTTCTAGGCACCTAGAGATAAAATTCATTTTGCCCCTAGATGTTAGCAACCCTTTCACTTCACCCCAACAGGGTCCGAGCAGTAATGGCGGCGAGAAAGGGTCACGCCGGCGAGGAGGGTCCTATCATTGAGCGTAATGGTGGAGAAAGCTTTGAAACGGCTAAGTCAGAATGAGCAGAAACCTGGAACCCATAACTCCGGTTCTGTTCAACCTAGAGGGTTCAGATTTGGTCACCATGTAGTCCTAGTTGCGGCAGGATTGCATGGCAAATTGCGACCCTCTCGTGGCAACAGAACGGAGTCAGGGTAATGTTAAAGTTCAGGTTTCTGCCATTGACTTGCATGGCAGAAAAAAAGTCACTTTGATAATGTGCTTTTAAACTGTATTTTGGTATCTCTGGTTCCGGGAGTCGTGCAAGGCTGATATTTTGCCACTATGGCAAGGGTCCTTCCGCATGAGGACCAGGCGAATTTCAACCCGCTCAGACCCACAGAACGGATTATTTTAAATTATATTCGCGGGGGAACTACTTAGGGCCTCGGTCAAGTTCACGGTCAATTGGCGTGGGAAATTCTGTTCTAGGGCACCTAGAAATAAAATTCATTTTGCCCATAGATGTTAGGCACTGTATACCACTGTACAGTATACTGTAGAAGACACATAATGAAACGATACTGAAGATGTAGAATAAATGCATAGTTTTATTTATTCGGGTTTATTACACAGTATACTGTACGGCAGGAAAACATCAGCATACAGTACAATATTATCCATCGAAATCCACCCATTAGCCGTTTTCTTTTTTAGAGGAAAAACAAAAATAAAAGTTTTAATGTACAGTAATGGTCAGCCCCCTAAAGAAGTACCCAGCCAGCCCCACCAAAATAATACGGCAACAATACAGTACTAACCATAGAATTTCCCATTCAGCTGGCGCCGGTGCCGGTCCACTGTCAGTGCAGCGTTCTTGATCATCCACGTCGATAGTTTGCAGCGGGACTAGTCCACCTGTAGTCAGCTGGTGAGGCAAGAAATTGCTTAGGTACATGCAAGCTTCATCAAAACTGCACGCGAAATCCGACTCAGGCTCAGGGTTGTCACTGACGGTGGGACCGTCATTGGAAGCCTGTGCTGTTGCTGGCGCATTGCTTGGCAGCGACTGTCGCTTCTTAGTTGGTTTTAACACGACCCTTCGCCTTTTGCTGCCTCCATGATCATAGATACGGGAAAAATCCGGTGATACACACCAATACCCTCCAACAAATTGGGGCTCAATACGGTGAAAACAGGGATCACTACATAACCTTTTCCTTACTGCACGCTTCCACGTATGAGGAGTTGGCGAAAATTGGTAAAAGTCATAGTTTTCGATAAAATACTGATACATTTGAGCAACTGTTGCCATCTTATCATCTGTTGCATTAATCGCGGCACATATCAAATACGCGTAACTTCTGTCGGGTTTTTGGAAAGCGGGCTGCACTTGAACACTCATGGCGGGTGGGTCTCTGGAGAATACTGTAACTGACACTGGTTATTGTCTTTCTTTAATATGTATGAAAAGCCTAAATTGATACATTTTTGCAACCTCTTCCTTCAGTCTCAAGGCCAAGGCCAAGTTACAATAGCACACTGTTGTACAGTATCTTTTTTAAACGAAACACCTGCAAGCCGACACATTACTGATTCGGCGCATTACAATGCATGAATATCTGCCATCTGGCGGAGACGCGAAGCATTGCAGCCTATTAAAATCCGAACCATTATCAATAAACGCATCAGCCGGGCATGACCCGTGGCTGGGAAAGCAAAATGAACGCGGCATGCGCCAGGTGAACAGCGTGGCATTCAAGGAACAAGCCAGGAAAAAGCCGGTGATTTGTTAGAATAAAAGCTGCCGCAGTAGTACGTACAGTTTTCTATATTTTTTTTGTGTTAAGTTTTATAAATATACTTACGCTTTAGTTACCCTTGGTGCCCTTTTGCGGTCTCTGTTTTTTCCGTTTGCATGATAGCTCACGGTGGTTGCTGGCACAACGAGGTCAGAAGTAGCTAACCAGCGCTGGATAGCAGCAATTCGGTATCCGCTTGTGTACATCTCCTTAATTCGCATGCTGAGATCCTTTGAAATCTTTTTAACAGGCATTGCCTGTAAAGAAATACAAACACAAGAATGTATTTTCGATGTTTAGTCGATGTGTATTCTATGTGCAGTCAATACACAAAATGGATGGTATATTTATACGGTAATGACTCACAGAGTATGCCCACTTTCAACACCTGTACCTGGTCACCATGCATAAAAGGTTACACACTTTGCATAGCCCACCACTCGATGATCTTTATCTGAACTTGCCCTTGTCCAGATACTGCATTGTGGCACCTGCTTCCATGGAGCAACCCCGATTCTATGGACGCAGGAACCCACTCACCTCTGCTGTGCCTGTTAAGCTGAAAAAGCGAAAGGCGGTTGTCGTTTCCATGCCAAGGGCAAAGCGACAGACTAAGGCCAATAAAGAAAACCTTCTGCTGACCCCAAAGGTTTTCTTAGACGTAAGCCTCATTATGTGAAGAAGATATACGGTGATGTACTCTCGACACAAAACGATTGGCAGCCAACCCATCGAATCCGCAGACCACTTCCTCCCATATGCTTCGACAACTCTGCTGTAGCTGTCCCGGAAATCTTCAGCCCGTCTTCTCCACCCCCATCTTCTCCGGTTCCATCTGACGACGCTGCCGCCTCTGAAATCCACGGGTCACTGTCTCCTTTGCTATTGGACGACTCTACTTCTCGCCCGGAAATCCAAAGGTCACTTTCTCCATCCCTCTTCGACGACGCTCCCGCTTCTCCTCTACCGGGTATCCACAGGTCACCTCCTCCACTCTTCCTCGATGCCGCTTCTGTCCATGGAACCCCCATATCATCCTCCGTTGCACCCATCCCCCCAGTTGTCCAGACGCCATGCACAAGAAGCAGCTCGTTAGACCGGATGCTGACTGGGATAAGTGTGGATCTCCCTGGGAATTCTATTGTGCTAGCAAAGATAGATCTGCTTCTGGAGACCATGCTAAATGTGGAGCAACGGATGCTACAAATGGATCAACGGATGGATCAACTGATGGAGAAGATAGATGCTGACATAGCGGGCATACATTATTTGCTCGGTGCTAATGCCCCTGTTTCCCCGACGCCGGAGCAGGTGGGTGACATGGATGTGATGAATGGGACCTTCGACCCCCTTCCATCACCAAGCGCACCCCCTCCACCAGAAGATGTAGTGTACATGTATGCCGTTGAGGAGGACATGACAACCCCATCAAGACCACGCCAGGAGACAACACGGCGACCACGACCGGAGGAAAGCTTCCTCACAGACAACCTACCATCGCCCGTCGCCTCAAGTACACCCGCTCCCAAAAGATCTACACCCGCTCGCATCGAAACGCTGCCCGACATCACCCTTTGCGATCTGCCACCGGCGCTCAGGGAGAAGTATAGGGTGAAGAGTGATGGTGTACCCCACAAGTATGCCTTGTCCATTTTTAAGCACCATGTTCCCTACTCGTTGTACTGCGACTGGGCCTTCAAAGTGAACTACGATGGGAATCGCGTAAAAAAGGCGCTTCCTGTCAATTTAAGGAAAAACATTGTGGATGAAATGCGGCGCTTTTATTCAATTACAGATCCTGTAATGAAAGGCGTTCGAGACTGCATTAATGGCGTTTTGCGCCATGCAAGGAATCGGCCATGGACGTACAATGTGGAGGACTTTCAGTGAGACCATACTGTTGTGCTGAACTGTATTGTACTGTACATGTTTTGCTCTACAGTACCTGCTGTACTTAAAAAAAGGAGATGTTGTTGTGTGTTTTTTTACACAGTACATGCACAACTCCAGTTCCTGGGGGCCGCAAACATGCACGTTTTTCAAGGTTGCCCTGAAATCCTGCCCTGTTTGCTGCCCTCTAGGACTGTACTGGTGCAGGTCTGACTGACAGTGTTGCGCACCATCCCACTGTACTGTACTGTATACAGTACTGTGTTTCATTAATAAAGGAGATATTACTTAAAATGTTTCAACATTGTACAGTATTTGTAAATAAATGTTTTTGTACTTACTCCACCAATAAAAGAACATGTTGATTTGTCTTACTGTACTGTACATTGTTTCCATTTGCTCCTTTGATAGTACTGTATAACAAAATACAGTGTTTCTAGAATGTCGAGGCTTGCTGCACTGTTTTTTTACTGCCAGACCGCAAAGCCGCAAGATCGGCAACATTGTAAAAAAAGATCAATGATCGCGCAATTGGCGTGGGAACTAGGGCAATTGGCGTGGGAACTTCTGTTCTAGGGCACCTAGAAATAAAATTCATTTTGCCCATTGATGTTAGGAACCCCCTCACTTGACCCCAACAGGGTCCGACCAGTAATGGCGGCGAGAAAGGGTCACGCCGGCGCGGAGGGTCCTATCATTGACCGTAATGGCGGAGAAAGCCGTGCTGCTTTGAAACGGCTCAGTCAGAATCAGCAGAAACCTGGAACCCATAACTCCGGTTCTGTTCAACCTAGAGGGCTCAGATTTGGTCACCATGTAGTCCTAGTTCAGACAGGATTGCGTGGCAAATAGCGACCCTCTCGTGGCAATAGAACGGAGTCAGGGTAATCGCGCAACTGGCGTGGGAACTAGGGCCTCGGTAAAGTTCACGGCCAATTGGCGTGGGAACTTCTGTTCTAGGGCACCTAGAAATAAAATTCATTTTGCCCATAGATGTTAGGAACCTGGTATGTATACCACTGTATACTGTAGAAGACACATTATGTAAATGATACTGTACATGTAGAATAAATACATAGTTTTATTTTTTCGGGTTTATTACACAGTATACTGTACGGCCGGAAAACATCAGCATACAGTACAATATAATCCATTGAAATCCCCCCATTAGCCAATATTGTTTTCTGAGGAAAAACAAAAAGAAAAGTTTTAATGTACAGTAATGGTCAGCCCCCTAAGAAGTACCCAACTAGCCCCACCAATAATTATCTCCTGTTCATATGCGCATGCGCCTAGCTTCCACCAATAGTTCAGTATCTGCAGTACAGTACTGTAGAAGCCGCTCAGCCAATGATATTGCTTACAGGAGAATCGCTTGACTTTTGAATCGCACCGATATTTATACAGTATTGTCAAAATAAAAAAAACACAGAAAATAATACGGCAACAATACTCACCATAGAATTTCCCATTCAGCTGGCGCCAGCGCCTGTCCACTGCCAGTCCAGCGTTCTTGATCATCCACGTCAATAGTTTGCAGCAGGACTAGTCCACCGGTAGTCAGCTGGTGAGGCTGGAAATTGCTTAGGTACATGCAAGCTTCATCAAAACTGCACGCGAAATCCGGCTCAGCCTCAGGCTCAGGGTTGTCACTGACGGTGGGACCGTTATTGGAAGCCGGTGCTGGTGCTGGTGCATTGCTTGGCAGCGACTGTCGCTTATTAGTTGGTTTTAACACGACCCTTCGCCTTTTGTCGCCTTCATGATCATAGATACCGGAAAAATCCGGTGATACACACCAATACCCTCCAACAAATTGTGGCTCAATACGATGAAAACAGGGATCGCTACATAACCTTTTCCTTACTGCACGCTTCCACGTATGAGGAGTTGGCGAAAATTTGTAAAAGTCATAGTTTTCGATAAAATACTGATAAATTTGAGCAACTGTTGCCATCTTATCCTCTGTTGCATTAATCGCAGCCCATATCAAATACGCGTAACTTCTGTCGGGTTTTTGGAAAGCGGGCTGCACTTGAACGCTCATGGCGGGCGGGTCTCTGGAGAATACTGTAACTGAAACTGGTCATTGTCTTTCTTTAATATGATAAGCCTAAATTGATATATTTTTGCAACCTCTTCCTTCAGTCTCAAGGCCAAGTTACAATGGCACACTGTGGTACAGTATCTTTTTTAAACGAAACACCTGCAAGCCGACACATTACTGATTTGGCGCATTACAATTCATGAATATCTGCCATCTGGCGGACACGCGAAGCATTGCAGCCTATTAAAATCCGAACCATTATCAATAAACGCAACAACCACGTATCAGCCGGCATGACCCGTGGCTGGGAACGCAAGATGAATGCGGCATGCGCCAGGTGAACAGCGTCGCATTCCAGGAACAAGCCAGGGAAAAACCGGTGATTTGTTAGAATAAAAGCTGCCGCAGCAGTACATGTGTATTGAAGCTTCCTTACAAGCTATGGGAAGAGCATTGATGAACACTGAGAAGAGTAGGGGCCCCAGAACAGAGCCTTGCGAGACACCACAGGTGATATCAAGGGGGTTGCAGTTAGAGCGTGAGATGGACATATGTTGCGATCTACCTGATAGGTAGCACTGAAACCTGTTTAAAGCATGCTTCCCTATTCCAGAGCTCTGGAGTTTGTTAAGCAGGATAGCATGATCAACAGTATCAAAAGCCTTTGCAAAATCTAGGTATATTGCACCAGTGAGTTGTCCCCATTCCATTACACACTGGATTTCATTGCAAACTTTTGGCAGGGTAGTTACGGTGGAAAGTTTGGGTCAAAAGCCAATTGGAATTGGCTAGGGAAATTTGTCTTGGTATAGTAATCTCTTAATTGGGAGTGGACACATTTTTCCATGACTTTGGATAGAAATGGAGAAGGGAGATTGGCCTGTAGTTTTTAGAGAGTGTTTAGTCCCCATTTTTGAAGATTGGGACAAATCTTGCAGTTTTCCAGGTCTTAGGGATATGGCCTGCAGACAGAATAGAGTTGACTATGGAAGCATTTGGTTTGGCAATGGCTGGTGCAACAAGTCTTAGGAACTTAGATTGTAGTAAGTCAGGTCCGCATTGGCTTCTTAGTTTTAATTTGAGGAGCGCTTGTGTAATCTCCTCTTTGGATACTGGGCCAAATCGAAAATTGTGGGCAGAGTTGGGAGGGGGTGAAGCTATATGGGTACTCCCAACATGAGATTCAGGTTTGTGGTTTGGGGTGCATTTCGCTAATAAGTTAGTGGCACACCCCACAAAGTAATCATTGAATGCATTTGCAATGTCAGTGGGGTTTGTCAGAGTAATATCCCACTTAGTGATATTACTTGGTTGTTGATGGTTAGAAGGTTGGAATATGTTGTTGATAACCTTCCAGAAGTTAGCTGGGTTTGATGTATTCTGGATGAGATTGTCAGAGTAATGTTGTGCATGCCTTGTTTGCCTTGTGCACATGTTCTGCAGGCATCTGTAGTGATTGAGATCCTTGGTAGTGCCTGTTACTTTGTAGCTTTTCCACACGGCATCTCTGAACTGATAGAGTGCTATAAGGTCAGTTATAACCCATGGAAGGTGGGCCCCCTGTACCCTTATTCTGCGTAGTAGAGCATGAGTATCACAGAGTTTTAAGAACTCGGATTGGAAATAGTTGAGCGCATAATCAGGGTCGGGAATTAAATCGATTCTATGCCACGGGCATTTGGTAAGGTCATCCAGAAACTCTTGTTTGTTAAAGTTTCTAAATGTTCTAGTGAGGAGACCTTTAGGACTTGAATGGGGCGGTTTAATTTTCCTTACACAGTACACTATTGCATGGTCACTAAAAATGTCAGGAAGGATGCCAGAGGATTGGATTCTGTTGGGATTCGTCAACGGAGGACACCTGTGAAATATTGGTGCAAAACTAGCACTCGCGTGACAATCAATAATATACAGTGACTACAAACTAAGCAACCTGTGCACATGAGTCCAAAAAGAGTCCAATGAGCTGCCCAAAAAGTCAATCTGGTTATCTCACAACCAATATAGGTAATGAGAAGAATTAACATTTTGTGGCGCTATGGATTGAAGCAACGTAAACACCTATATGAAGACTGTAGATGGTATCCAAAATCCTGAAGACTTTTTACCTCATGGAAAGGGAGACAAAACGTGGAAAACAATACAATAGTGTATTACCCCAATGACATAGCACAATTAATGCTGGCAGATGCTATTTAATACTCCAAACTGGAGGAATAATATGAATAAAATTGTGTACAAATGTACATCACATGATAACTAACAGAAAGGGGAGCTCTGCCATCCGGACTCAGCTCCTCTGAAGTCTCGCCGATCGGCTCCTCTGTTGACATCACCACAAGTGTTTACTGCTACGGTGTCCTCGCTGCGCCACAACATCCAACGTGTTTTGAAACTCTCAATAGCGGGTCTCTTCGGCAGAGGTGGGTAGTGGGTCTGTAGTATGTAGTGTTTTTATTGTGTGCAGCAGGGGTGGGGGAAGGGGATATTATTCCCAAGGATGAGTGTATAAACCTTGCGAGTGGATAGCAGGAGGGGTTAACCCCTTCATTACCTTTGCAGTATTAACCGCTAAGGTATTGAAGGAGTTAACTCCACCTGCAGTGCCCTCGCAAGGCCTAAACACCCACCAAGTGACAAATACCCCCTTCACCCATCCCCTAAACCCACAATAAGCCTGGCATGGGTGGTTAACCCCTTCATTGCCTTAGCGGTTAGCCGCTAAGGTAATAAAGTGGGCTTTAAATGCATTTTTCCTGAATAGGATGCATGCCTGGGTCTCCGGTGCCGGTATCAATGGGTATAAGCTCCGGAGACCCCCACATCAATCTGATGCAGGAAAAGGGCCTGATTTTTTCTAAGTCCCATCTCACCGCTCCTCGCCGCTCATCCCCAGCTTCTTGCCAACTTTTTGTGCCGGGACGGTTTGGAGAGGAATTGTCAATTCTAGAATGGCGAGAAGCTGATCAGGGCTACTAGAATTCAGCGAGTTTAAAAAAGTGTCGAATGTGGCTTTTCACCGCGCGTCTGCCGGAAAAAAAAATTCCGCAAAAAAAGACGACTTTTTCTATTCTTGCCAGCTTCTCGCAGCTTACTAAATTAGCATGCATTTTTTGTGAGAAAGTGGCGAAAAGTGCCTTTTCGCCATTTACTACATAGACCCCATAGTGTATTTAACTCTAAATTTATAGATATATCAAATAGATAAGATTATAGTATAAATTACATCATATTACATTTCACATTCACTATTTATCATAATTTTCACATTTATTCATTGTATGTTATATTTCATCACTAAAAACGGCACAATAAATTATATATTATTCACATTTGGTTGAAATCTTAGATTACTAAGAAATTGTGAGAAATAATTTCAATTAAAAATATTAATATTAATTTGATATTGTTTGCTATATGATTGCTGTACATGCAAAGTTGTTTGAATTGCAATGCCATTGACTCTGCTGTAAAGGTGGCCCAGGAAAGGTTCTATTTCTTTCCAGATTCGTTCCCCTCTCTTTTTCTGTATTTTGAGAATCATAATATATTATTAATAAATAAATACTAATTGTTTAGACATTACACAGTCAAATATTAACATTGTAATTCTTCTGGCCAAATTTCATTAGACTAGAGCCTCTTTGATCAATTTCCTACAAAGGACAATTATTATTATAAAATCTAAAAATGTTGCTAAGCAATTAATATTAATTTAATATAGTTTGCTACAGAATTGCTGTATATGCAAATTTGTTTGTATTGTAATGCCATTGACTCTTTTGTAAAGTTGGCCTGGGAAAGGTTCTGCTTCCATCTAGATTCGTATCCCTCTGTTTCTCTATACTTGTAGGATCAAAATATATTAATAACAATTAAATACTATTTTTCAGTCACTACACAGTCAATTATCACCATGGTAATACTTCTGGCCAAATTTTGTTAGACTAGAGCCACTTTGATTATTATCTTATAAAGGACAATCATTATTATAACATCTAAAAAATTTGCTATGCATTTGAAAATAGATTGCACGCGTCAATCACACATTTATTGTCAAAGTATTAAGATTTAAGTGTCTATATTTATACATAATGTACTTACTTAATGCTAGTAGAAAATGTACTGATCATTTAAGATTATAATGAAATCTTTGCTAATTTTTCCAAAATTAGCCTAGTGTTGAGGAAATGTTTTGATTCACATATACATCAATTAGTGGATCTTGCATTATGCCTATATAAACATATATGAATGGATATAGTTATTTAAGAAAAATTATTCGTTTCAGCAAATCCTCCATACAGATCTTTATTAATTGTGACGACGATTTGAAACATATGTATGGAGGTTTTTAATTACACCAAGTCTCCTGTGATTGGAATCAAGAGGTATTTAAGCATTAGAAGTCCTGTCCAAGTCCATCCCCTGATGAAATCAGCATTAGACTGATGAAACTGGTAAGATCACATGTTCATTGTGAGCAATTGCAGTGAGCAATTGCAATTGTAGGCTGAAAGACGCCGGAGTAAATTGCTGCTTACCGCCGAAAATACTAGGAACCCCTCTATACAGGATCTTGAGATCGAAGCTGTGTGTTGCCGGAGAACTTTCTACAAGGCGACACCACGCAGAGGGAAAGTTTGCCAGAGTGATTCGAGCGGAGCAGTGTCCCAGAGTAGCATGTTGGGGCATGAGTATTTTCGCATACAACGCGTAATTTAAACGGATATTTGTGAGTGTTTAATTGTAAATGTCCAAGGTATATAAATGTTTTAAATATTATTACACCAGCATCTGAGCTTTTTCTTCCTGTTTAGGTCACGTGGAGAGAATTTGTTGTGCCCAGGAAGAAGGCTGCCAAGATCCAGAGAATATAGATCCAGGTTAACTCTAATAGGTCATTATGACTGGACTGTTTTATGTAGTTTGGCCATTTTTTCTTTTATTATAAATTTTATGTATTTTTAGACATTTTATTTTTTATGTTCATCTCACTAGATTAAGCTTCAGCTCAACAATAGAATACAATTGCAATAGATAGCTAGTAATCATCTGTTTTATATGTTGTGTATTGGGATTTTTTATTTTAAAATTGTTAGGTTTATCGGTTGGATTGCAATGCACCCTAGGGCGCTGTCTCTTTAAAATCATAATATATAAATATATATATATATACAAAGAAAAAAAGAAACAAACAATCACACAGAGATATCTAATCAGTAATTACCACATATATATATCAGAGGGTATTTAACCCTTACACTGAAACACAGAATTATCCACGCCCTACGCGTTTCTCCTAGCGGCTTAAAATTCTCAACTGTTTTTAAAGAGCTCACAAAGTGTGAGTTTTTTACTTATTGTGATTCATTTAGTTTTTTATTATTAAAACTGTGTTACACTATCTGGGAATTTTAAGCCGCAAGGAGAAACGCGTAAGGTGTGGATAATTCATTGTTTCAGTGTTACGCAAGTATATGGTAGTAGATAAGAGCTACATTTTTATTCTTGGAGGACTACCGGCCCCAGCATCAGCAGCATCACACGAGGGAGTGCGGTGCTCACGCCAGACGGAGTGACGTCATTACGTGCTGCGGAGGCACCGGAGGAGCCCAGAGGGAGGAGAGAAGCCGATGCTGGACAGCTGCTACACCCATACATGCAGTGACAGCCATACATGCTACACCCATACATGCAGTGACAGATTACAACGGGGCATATTGCAAGGATATTGAGGTCCCACGAGTACCGTGAGTACTGGGAATACCAAAAGTGCTGTGAGAGACTTTAATAGGGCTCACTACAAGGGTACTGCACTAGTTCCCACGAGTACCGTGAGTACTGGGAGCACTATAAGTGCCGTGAGAAACGTTAGCAGAGCTCACGGCAAGGGAATTGCATTACTATACAATACCATACACAAGGACAACAGCAGAGGTGTATAGGAACACTAATACGTGAATAGTGACTGCTAGTAGCCCAGCTGGGAACCGGTAGACCTTATGAGTGTGAGATACTCTAAAATTCTCAACTGTTTTTAAAGAGCTCACAAAGTGTGAGTTTTTTACTTATTGTGATTCTTTTAGTTTTTTAATATTAAAGTGTTACACTATCCTGTGTGTTCTTTACCTCTCCCTATATACAGTATGTATCACTACTCATGAGATGGATACTTTGCTGGAAAAAATTGCTGTAGGATCCGAAGACACGGACCCAGGAACGTTCCCAGAACACCTACAGAGTTCCAGATCCCAGGGTGGATTAAAGGCATGAATTACTTGAAACGCTGTGAGTGCATATCTTACCATTTATGGGTTCAATTTCTCAGACATACTACCCTATGTTTTGTCTCTCTCTTGTCTCCTCTTGTGCCTAGGTCATTCTTCTGGTATATATTGTAGCAGGACGGCCTCACGGCGGGGTCAGTAAGACGATAGACACAATGGGAAACGTTAAACTATAGTGGTTTATTAGCCACAACCAAAATAAAGTACGGGTGCACTGTCCATTTAAGAAACTACTTTCTAGAAATTAAAGCCTATTCCCGTTAGGGAAACTAACTCACTTCTTGAGCCCTTACTCACAGGGCAGCCAGCTAATCTGGTTATGCCCAAAACATAAAGGGAAAGGGCAGTGGGAACAGCGCTATTACTAAAATGACAAAAATTAGTGTCAATTAAACAACTAATAAATATATATATATACTCCTAAAATATTAGGCAAAGGCTGCCAGGAACAATAGGTGACACAAACCAAAAAAAAACACAATTAATAAAAATAAACCGGCGCCAAAAGAAATGATCTGACCAAATGTAGTCCAATTCAAAGGGTTGGGATGAGTTCCATAGAAGTGTCCTCAATGCAATCTCAAACAAACAAACATATAAGACCACAACATAAAAGAGAAGAAAAAAAGAGAAAAAAGATCATAGTGCAACTAAATACAAACAACAGATCACTGATATAGTGTACAAATATAAACAGTCATTTAATATATAATTAAAAAATACACATAAAAACAACAAACAATTGCTTGTTGGGCAGGGAACACACTAATAAAGTGATGGCATCCAGTAGGGCTAAAACTGAAACCCTACTTACAGCAATGCTGAATGGTATAAGCCTGTATAGCAATCACACGACCCTCCATGGCCTGGGTAGAGAAAGGGGAATTCACCACACCGTCAAAGTGCTGCTGCACCGCAGGGAAGCGCCTCTCCCGTGATATCACACCGCCAGCTACCTCACTAGTCCTCCGACGTGCAGGCTCATAGATGGAGGAGCACCAGAGCTCAAAACCGCCGAGGCCTCACTGGGACAGACACGCGGACCTCGGATCTCGCGATACCACATGACGTCACCGCTGTGGGCCTGGACAAGGGAGGGAAGCTCGCTAGTGCCAGGCACTGAAACAGCCAAAGCTGCTGAGGGAGGGAAGGCAATTAGACAGGAGATGGAAGCCAGATAGTCCTTGCCAAAAGTAATAGTCCACCCTACGCGTTTCGTGACGTCAGTCACTTCGTCAGGGGCATGATGGGACATGTAAAAGTGGCAGTACATTTATACTAAAACACTAATTGACAAATTGTCTAATAACACAATATTAAAACACATACATATATAAGCAGACTAATATCAGTGAACAAAAACATACATATACTATAGAAATAAAAATGTACATAGAAATATACAATATATATATACAAACTAAAAGAAATATAAAAAACTTAGAGCAAATAAAAAACCTGCTCTTAAAGAAACAGTACACACATAATACACTCATAGGATTGCATATAACAAGAGACAATCATGGAAGACTACCAGTACCAATAAACGACAAGCAGCAGACGAGGACACAACACGCAGGTGTCACATAACAAAACCCACATTATTTAACCAAAAATGCAGCTAGATCAAATTCGATGTTAAGACCATTGGGGGATAGCGTTTTAAGCTCATATATCCAATATGACTCACGCTTACTAATACCGTTAATTTTATCCCCCCCTTTTATCCTGGTAATTGGCGAGGGGGGGATAAAATTAACGGTATTAACCCAAAGTGCACCCCATGGCTCCTCTCTTTTACCGTCAGCAGACTAATAGGCTTGGGCCTTTCTGTCTTGACTCTTTAACTTACTCTGTTGAGAGAGTCGCTGGACAATCTGTGCGGTCTTTCGCCTCTTATGATTATGGCACACTTCTATCTCATTCGCTACTGTCTCTTCACAGTGGCTGCCCTCATGGCAAGGAATCCCCTTTGGCTCCCCTGGGCACTGTAGTATGATTGGATTCTTACTGTGCTACTGCATCGCCACTTGGCCTTCGCCTTCCGTGCCTTGTTGAAATTAGACTGTAGTACTGCAACGGTATCACGGTCATGCTTCCTGGTGCGTCTCCCTTGCTTTATCTCTACCGCCACCTTTTCCTTGGACTGCTTCAGTGACCCAAACGTCTGTCTTAGGGTTGTAAGCTTTTCCCCCAGCTTCATCTGAGAAACCTCCTGCTGGGCAGCAGTAGAGTCCAACGTAGTCTATAGTCTTCAGAGCCTCAAGCTCCTTGCCTAGGTCACACTTTTGTTTCTCCGCCATCTTGCGTCCAGCATGCTCAGACTCCAGGTCCTTCCTCATGTCTTGAAGCTGTCTTTCTGCCTTTCTTCTTTCACACAGTGCAGCTGCTCGTTCAGCTTCTTTAGAGTTGAATCGCGATTCTACATTTCCTAGATGAGTCAGAGCAAGGCTTAAATCTGTCTCTGGTTCTTTATTCTGGACATGCAGCTGCTGGTGCTCCTTCTGGACCTTTTCCAGCTCCAGCTGTAGCCGGGCCCCCTCATTGGCCATCTGGATCAGCTGCTTGTGGATATCGGCTATCTCTGTTGTGCAATGGTGCAATGTCAGGCAGGCCACATGACGGACGGACACCTCCTCCCTCTTGGCGCGCTTTATCTCGCGCTCAGCCATCTGCATCTGCAACTCTTCCCAGTGCTTGCTCTGGGTTCGCATCAGCGCCTTCTTCATCTTTTTGAGCTCTGCAGTTTTTGTCGCTAGGTTCGCTGCTGCTTCTGTTTTCCAGGCGTCTTTCTCTTTGGTATACTGACTCATTGGAATGGCGCTGTCCCTCTGCTTCTCCATCTCTTGCTTCAGTCTTTGGACCTTCTCATGTTTTCTCTCTGACCTGACCAGTCAGGTTTAAAACCTCTTCCTTCAGGTTTATATTCTCCATTTTCAGAGTCTCTATATCCCTTAGAACCATCTCATTGGCTTTCTTCAAAGTACCCAGCTCTGTAGTTAGACAGTGGCCCTCCTGGCATGAGAGCTCCTTAAAGGACACTTTGTCCGAAACGTGTCAGAGTGTTTGTCCCCGTTACCATGCTGTTCTAATAAATACATTTTTAACCCACACACTGCTGGTCCCCTCTCCTACTTGCTGTGCACCGCTGCAATCTCAGGATTCCTCTCTAGTCTCCAGTCAGAACTTGTTCTCTCTGATTCCATGGTACCAATTGCGGTGTTGGCCTTATCCAAACTTGTCGTCAGCTCCTCCAAATCACTCCATAAGAGACGCTCTGTTTTCTTTAAAGCCTCATACTCTTGTATAGCTGGGAGTATACACCTCTGTACCTCGGCGTTCGCTTCTCGCTCCCTATTCAATTGTTCCTGCAAGACATCATAATCACGGTTGGCAGTTTGGAGTGCAGAAATTAAGGCCTCTTTTTCCTGGATCAAGGATTCAGCTTCCCTTTGCTCCTTCTTGTCCTTTGCCACCGTTTCTGTGACAATTCTGCCCATCACTCCGGTCTGCAGCACATATCGGTGGCTTGCTGACGCCTGTTGTCCTGACATCGCAGGCTCAAGTGGTTCGGTCACTTCCTCTGTGATTTGAGAAATATTTTTATTTTTCTTTCTCTTTGCTTTATTAGCTCCAGAGATATCAGTGGTACTGGGCACACACACTGGTATCAGCTTCCACATCTTGCTTGTACTCACAATGCATTGCTTGCTTTTGCAGCTGTGGGAGACAATATTCATCATGTTGCTCCTGTTGCCACTGTTTATATTTGAGAATTTGGGGCCACACCCCTTCCGTGTGTCCTGGTTCATGACAGGCCCAGCATATTGAATCCTTTAGAAAGTCACCTGGTTTCCTTCTAGCCGGCATGGCTCTGAACTCCTGGTCACCGACTCCAAGGTTATGGGGTCCTGCGCTCTGGACACTGGTCACTTTTGCAGCTTTCATCTGTGGGTACGTCTCTTTTCTCGGGGCCACATATGCGTCGTCATCATAAACATCATATGGCATGAAGGGACACTGTTTTGTATGGTTATGTACATTGCAAAACTGACACTTGACGGCGGCCATTTTAAAACCCCGTTTTTTTTTTTTCACCCGACGAGGCAGACTTTGCACAACACACGTAAGTTGTACGTGATTTACAATCTTTGAACCTTCTGGGTTCTTCTTAGGGCAACTTCTTTGCAAAAATCCATTTTCACTGTCTTTTATACCAGACATGGCAAACTTTACTCACAGCACTTGCTTGCTGCATTAACTTTACACAGTATCACAATCTGTATACATGTATGTGTAGCTACATGTATATACATGTATATGTAGCTACATTGATATTGGACATCAGCACTATATATTTATACTCCCAACATCTTAAGTATAATCACCCAGATCACATGTAGTTGGTTTATTGCGTCCCACTGTGTGTTTAATGAGGCAATTTGAACCCTGTATATATGGAATTTTGGAGGAAGGGTGAAGTTTTAGATTATGCAAGGGATTTTTAATAAGTATATATTTCTAGGTTATTTTTTCTTTGTAAATTTATATTAATTAAAATCTATATTTTATTATTACGAAGTCTCTTATGAGTGCAACAAAAGGATACTCTTCTTTCAAACATTCCTTTTCAATTTCTGCAATTGTTATGTTTTATGAGATCAATTCTTTCTAGCCTTGATTGCTTCCTGTTGTCCACAATTTTAATTAGCTTACCCCAAATAACAGCCGTATGGACTTCCCATAATATAGACAGGGAGAAGACATGTTATGAAGGGAATTGTTCTGACAGAATCTGAGGCACCTTGATGAGAGATTCATTTAACCCCACATATTAGCAATTAGAATCTCCACAGGTGCATGGATAGACTAAAAAATCTCATCAATTGTAGTACTTGAGATTTTAGGTACTAAGGAGCCATCGGAAAAAATTATGTCTATTCTATAGTTGGATCCATTGGGAGAGGAGTCTTTTGTCTCCTAAAGTCTTTTGAAAGGGGATTCAACTCAGATATCGACAAGATTCTGTTTTCTTAAGCACCTAATTAATGTCAAACACATTTCAAAACAGTCCAGAGGAATTAAACCATTATGATACTGTATAACAAGAAAAAGATTTGTTTTGCTAATTTTTTTTCTTCCTCCCGTATCCCCCTGTATCTCCTAATTATAACTTATGTTTTTGAAGCTTTATAACCCAACAAGAACATTGTTCTAAGGTAAGCAGGCATGGCTACTTATAACAGAGTATTTAAAGTGTATTGCCAATGTCAAAAAAACCTGCATGGCCGATCCAACTTATTGGAGAGCAATCTTTAATTCTGAACTAATAGAGAGATATCTGAATTTAAAAAAAAAAATCCCCTTCAATCCAGGGAGGTTAGGGGTGTAGGCAAGGGTACTCAAAAGGGAGAGGAGGGAGAAACTCCTATGCAATCAATATACTATCAATAAACTATTAAACCTGTTTTGTGAGTAGAGTGTCCTAACATAATGGGATCTAGAGATAGCTAGCCCTTTCGCAGCACTAGTGATTTAATGTCCACAGCTTGAGAAACTTTGCTGACCCAATGCAGGGGATCAATCTGGCTATGCGCACCTCTAGGATTTAGTATGATACGCAGTTTGCCACGTAGGAATCTCCTGCAGGTCCTGCTTTGGTGTGATGCTTATCCACACATGCTTCAGTTTTGAAGAGATTCTACCGGGCCGAGTGTTCGGTTGCGATTGAATCCCAAGTCAGGTCAAAAACTGATCGCCATCTTCCGGTTCCTTAAGGGTGAGGCTTGAACCGTCTTTTATTACAATTAATTTAAACAGAAAGCCGGAGCAATAACGAATGTCCTTGTCACAGAGAACATTCATCATACTGCACCGACACACTTTATTCGAGCAAATACCCAGTATGTACCTGGCAGATACCTGGAATGCGCCGCTCCTCACCTCTGACAAGCCCCGTTGCATTTGCCTTCCCAGCCTGGGTTCATGCCTGGCTGAAGGGCGGCTAATCTGTTAAATAATGATTAGGATTTAATAGGCTGCAATGCTTCGCGTGTCTACCAGATGGCATAAATTCATGAATTGTAATGCAGTATATATATATATATACTGTGCAGTATTGCAGCCAGCGGGAATAAAATGCTTGAATCCCTGCCTGGAAAATACCTCAATGCACTCGGGCAGAAAACAGTCACAAACCTCAATACACCCGGGTATACCCGAATTCGTGGGACTAGCCGAGCTCGAATAAAGTGTGTCGCCAGTGTAGGCTTGAGAGCTCTCCTCCAGGCCATCGTAGATGTGGCCAGATCACTAAATATTTGTAGAGTTGTGTTCTCAAAAGAGAGCTTCCATTACAGACTTTTTCATCTTAAATAATTTATCACCACATCGCATGGCTGGTCACTATTTGGCAGTATAAACCTGGGTGCTCTGTGGCACCTATCCATCAATAGGGTGAATTCGGAGTGATTGAAACCATCTTGTTATGAAATCTCCATGTCTTATAATCGCTTCAGGTATGCCCCTGATCCTACGGTCAATGAGTCTGGCTATTCTATTCTATTCTCTGCATCCTCCTTGTGCTCCTTCATATTCTCTACTTGGCTTCTGAGGTGGTCTAGGTCTCTAGTTGTATCTTGATCTTTTATAGCACTCACTCAGATCTGTGATCTCTTGCAGAAAATCAACCAATGTGTTCTGCAGTTCTGCTTGGAAGATAATTTTAATGTTTAAATACAAGTCTTCTATGTTATGTCTTAGTTTGTAGAGTTTTGAATGAGCATTTCATGATCTGAGTCTGAATCAGACTGACAACATGCCATAGATTCTCCTGACTGTGCCAAGCACTTGGAGTCTATTTTCTTAAAGAATTCAGCCAGCTCGGTCTGATTGACTGTGGTGTTTCAGGGGCCCCCTCTAGATGTTTATCGTTCTTCTCTGGCTGTAGGTACTGTAGTTCTCCAACTTTATGTTTAGTTGGTCTTATTGAAGAATGTTGTGCAAGCATAAGTGGAACTCTAGTCCTAAGCAACCATTCTCCTCAGCGCCAAGCTTGGCACCCCTCTATATTATTGCTTTTTACTGGGTGAGGAGTATTGCAGAATTATTCATAGTAAACTTTAGAAATGATGTTCATTTGCTGAAAATGTCCTTAATTTTAAGATTATATTTACACTTATTACATACTTGCTAAAGTACCCATATTTGCTTGGTTTGCAGTAATCCAAATTACTAATAATAATTGTGTGTAGGTGTATAGTAATTACCCTATTTTACTTGTGTGAAACAGCCCTAAAACCCTGAGTTGTTGAGCTCTTTCCTGACTTCAGCTATATCCCCCTCTCCTCTTCCCCTTGTCTTTTTCCCCCCCTCAACCCCATCTTTCTCTGTGAAGGTACTCATCTCCGACCAGGAAGTGGACCCATAGGGCAGAGGTAGGGATGCCAATTTACCGACCGGAGCCCAGGGACAGAGTTCTGTTAGAGTATCTGTGGTCGGTAATCAGGCAAATGGTCAGGACAGGTGGCAGTGGTACAGAATCCAGGCGACAGGCAAAAAGTCAGGGCAGGCGGCACATGCGCGATGGCTGAGGGAATGGAAGCATGAACTCAGAGCTTCGCATTCCCCGGCACTTTTGAGTAAAATAACAGCACACATTTTGAAAAATACTGAAGACCAGCGGCCCCAGCCTCATTTGGGGGATGTTGCAAGAAAAGGTAAGCGCAAACCCTATAATATATCAACAAATAAATCACAAAAAATGATATCACCAAGAGGAGATGCTTCTGGTGTGAGGAATTTCACAATCCCTCAATAGACAACAGGAGGAGTTCACAGAGCGCAAGAACTCCTCTCGTGGGTAAATGGAAGTTCACAGGAATCAGATCAACATGTATTAAAAGAAAAGAGAAAAGATCATGGTACAATACAGTTTAATTAACAAATCCTTTGAGCAGTGAGCTCCAGTACACTCACATGCTTCACGATCATTAAAAGCAGTTTAACCAACTCAGGGTTAGGAGCAACGCCCGCAATGCAGCAAACACAGCTCACACGAATCCTCTGGGTAGGGACAGCCTCCTCCGCATCCAAACAGCGTCTGACATCACAGGACGCATTTCATTCGGGTATTCGGACTTCTGCAGGGATGCACCCCTGAAGAAGTCTGAATACCCGAATGAAACGCGTAGGGTTAATTTCAATTGCACAGAGACCCTTGAGCTGTGTGGAGCCGTGTGGAGCCTCTTGCCGCTTTCTGCGAACCAGCTGTTCTCCCGCTGTAAAGATCACAACGCTGACGCTGACTCTGTATCCTGCTACTCCCCCCTTACCTTTGGAGGAAAGCTGAGGAAGTCCTCTGACGTCAGACGCTGTTTGGATCCGGAGGAGTTCTTGCGTCTGTGTACTCCTCCTGTCATTTGGGGGATGTGGCAGAAGATCAGTGAATGAAGAGGGACAGAGACATAGTAACCAGGAGTGACCTAAAGGAATTTATAGGTGAATTCAAGTCTCTGTTCAATGCTGAGATGGTAGAATTGTGCAAAGACATTCACAGCAACAGAACTGATGCACTGGAAAAAAGCTAGATGCTACAATTAAAGCCCTGCATAGAAAAGAAAAATCCACCACAAACCTAAAATCCCTGGTGGCAGAGCAGACCGACCGTCACGAAGATTCAGAGAGCAGGGACAGGAGGAATAACATTTGTGTTAGAAGGGTCCCAGAAGCCATTTCAGACACTGAGTACTTTATCACAAAATGGCTAACTAATATCTTCCCAGACAAGTCAGAGGCAGAACTGCAACTTGACCACTGCCACAGAGCCCTATGTACCAAACACCAGCCTGGAGACCCCCCAGAGACATTATCATGCGTTTCCACTATTTTAGGCTCAATGATGCCCTTCGCCAGATAACCAGGAATACGGCCTCGGTTGAATTTGAAGGGGTTAAAATTCAGGTATTTCAAGATCTTTACTCTGAGTAGAAAAAGAACGTTGCAGCCAATAACAAAAATTCTGCGGGTTAAAGGGGTCAGGTTCAGATAGATATTCCAATTTGTGCTTCTCTATAAACAACTAGAAGAAGGAGATGCCCTACTAGTGAAATTGGGCCTCAAAACAATAGTTCTCATGGTGCAGCTGGGGAGGAGTCTGCTCTGCAACCAGAGTGGCACGAAATGATAAGACAGTATTAGTAAAACATATAGAGGTCACTTCCAAACAAGGCTAGGGACAAAAATCAGCAAAACTGTCTCAGGATCAACTAGGAGCCACAGACCAGGATTACAGTATAATCCACAATGGGAAAGGCTCATAGTGACACAATACATATCTGTGCATACATAGAATTATAAAAGGTAATGCTGTTGCATCTTAGTTTACCTACGTCTGATAATACAGGCATGAAGGGAAAAACAAATAGGGACTAATGACTGCATTTTTGCAGAGTTAATGACAAAACCATGCCGGTGGTTTTGCCAAAATGTCCCCCAAACACATTATAAGAAAAAATAAAATAAATTAAAAAAAAAGCTTTGTTGTCCATCAAAATGTACAAGAGGTGTTTTATTATTAGTACAGTATTACGTTTATATGATTCTCTGTTCTGAGCTGCTATTATAATATTATAATGGTGTAATGATATGGATGTTAAAGCTGTTATTAAAATGCTATGTTTATGTGCCGGTGGCGAAGGAGGACTGGGGCCGCCCCGGTTATCCACATGTGTCTCGCTTTTGGTGACGTGGTTTCTAACCATGTTGCCGACAAAGCCCCTTTGGTGAGTGAGATCTGGAATTTTCCAGTTCCCAATTACTACTTCTTAGATTATTTCGCTGTAAAGAGTGATCACTTTTGATAAAGCGCCATTTGGCGTGAAACGCGTCAGAGGACCTTGTCTGTAGCTTCTGCTATTATGCATCACTTATAAAGCATTTTTATTTTTAAGCTAGCCTCCAGCCCTATTTTCATGCAGTGCTCAGCCATTCTCTGCTTTTTCTCTCATTCATCTACTGGATTGAAGCATGCCACTTCCGGGACCACCGCAGACCGTGTAATCGTGATTTTTTTTATGAATACTTCAACGGACTGATTCTCTCATTGCCACTGTGTTTGTAAAGGTATTTTTGGTGCTCCAGCCTTACGGACCAATGGATCACCACTTAGGCACATCAGACGGGTGAGTTCTTTCAACTGTGAGCTCATTCCTATATTGTGCTTTGTGTGTTTCCTGTTCATTGGGGTCCCTATATATGGCTTTATTGTGAACCCTATACCACTCTATACACTATATAGTGCATTTTGGATGGATTTCTTTTATTACTTATGGTCCTGGACCCTTTAGCTATATTGCTACCATTTCCTGGATATTAGAAGCACCATTGTTGGGATTTGTTTCCCGTGCTCTGCTGATAGTACTCACCTTGTTCTAGCTTTGATTCGCTGTACCCGATGTCCCTGTCACCCATCAACCTGAGCACTCCCTCTGGGCTGACGATGGAGCTCAGCAGCTCCTCCACTGGAGGCAGACACAGATGATGTGGGAGACCTCTTTCCATCTTGGAGACATGCCTATAGCTCTCAGACTTAGCCTCTCAGCTTTCAGCATTTCTCAAAGAAAAATCCATCCTCTCCGCAGGGGAGGAAAGAGAGTGACAAGAGCCCCTGAAATTAAGAAAGTGCCCAAATTTGTGGTTGTAACGCTGGCCCTTAACAGAGCAGGTTGAATACTCATTGGTCGTCATACCTCACAGATGAACCAATTAGTATCCTTCCCTCAGGCTGGCACTCTCTGGCTGATGCTAAGGCCTGCCCTTGAATACTGCTGATACATCCAAGGCTGCAAAAGCACACAGGCCCCGTTGAAGCAATTACCCTTCCACTGCCTGCATACAGAGAACTTACACTGTAAAGGCCCAGGAAAAGAAGTAGCGGCCGCAAGGCTAGGCTACAATAGAATATATATATATACATACAGTATATGTATATACATATATATATACACACACACACACACACACATATATATATATATGTGTGTGTGTGTGTATATATATATACAAAGAAAACAGAGATACAGTCGATATGTCATGAATTAAGGAATGAAAAAGGTTATATTGCCAAATGCTGACAAGTGGATGCTAATTCTCAACAAATATACAACATAATTTGCCTTCTAAATGGTTATCTTGTAAAGTCTTTAATATATATATTTTGGGGGCAACAGCAGGGATGTAAAGGCATTTTAATGACTTAATTATGTTAACTCTACAGATTCATTGTTGTGTTTATATGGAATTTGGCACAGAAATTGGAACATCTGGATTAAATAAATATGGAATTGTTTTTTTCTGGGTTAATTTTTCAAGTTGAGAAGTTGTCAGAGTTTCAATATTTAATATTAATGAACACAAAATACATATGAAAATGGTAATAGCTTAGCAGTCACTATTTTCTCGATTCTAAGATGTACCTTCTTTCCCATTTCCACATGTCTGACATTGGGATACGTCTTAGAATCAATGTTGTAATTTTTTTTTTAAACGAATCTGCAAGGGGGCGCAGCGGGAACAGCTGCAGCTGGGATGTTTCCAGCAACCAGCAGCAGCTCAGCAGTCTTACCTGGCTCTGACCACACCCCCCGCAACACTTGTCGGTCTGGTGAGCAACTGTTAACGGGACTGGAACTGAAGGAGGTGCAGAGAGAGCACAACAAGATCGCGGAAGACAACGTAAGTATCATATGATCCAATGAATGAATGAATGTTGGAATTACTCTGCTGACAACCCTAGCATAGCTACCATAGTGCTGAGCAGGATCCTTGTTATAGGGCTGAGCATAAAGTTGTTCTATAGTATAGTGTAGTGTGGTGTAATAATTGTATGGGTAAATGTATGTTATTTTCTGCTACTAAAAACATTTTTTCTGCACATTTAATGTAGTTTCTTTTCCCCCCAATTTTTTTTTTTTTTTTTTTATAACTTGTATTTTATTAAGATATTTTTACAGGAAATACAATAAAACATACGTTGCATAGTAATCTTGAGCATCACAATAAAATAAATACAATCTTTGGAATATACTGTGTTGTGTGTAAAATGGGTGTTCCACGACTTTTCGCGCCCTACCGAGCCGTGGAAAACAGGGTGAAACGGGGGTAGTGGGAAAAAAAAAAAAAACCAAGGGGTGGGGGGGTAGAAGAAGGAGGATTAGGAGATGGTAGAGGGAATGGGGAAGGGAGGTATCTTATTACTAGATATTGGGATCTTCGGGTCACGTGAGACATTCCAGTTGTTGGCATTAAGTTGTGCGAGTCGGCTCCTGCCAGCTATGTCAGATTAGATAAATCGGGCTCTCTGAATTCACTCACTCCTAGAGGAGAACGCACCTAACCTTATCATTGCCAAATTGTGTTACGCTCAACCCCAGGGATGTCTGTCTGTGCCAACCATGGCAACCAGACGTTTAGATAATTGTCACTAGTGTCGTTAACTAGACTCGTTAACATTTCCATCTGGCAGATAAACCACAATCGATTCCGAATCTTTGGGATGTTTGGTATGTCGGGGCATTTCCATAGTGCTGCGATCTCACACCTCGTTGCGATTGCAAAATGAGCAATTAATTTATTTTGCGATTTTGTTAGATCTTTTAGAGGTCTGTTCAGGAGGAACAGCCAAGGATCTGGGGGAATAGTAAGGTCAAAAATCCTCTGTATCCAATTCCTGATCTTTTCCCATATTTGGGCTATCCGTGGGCAAGACCACAGCATATGTAACAAGTCGGCCGTTCCCCCACACTGCTTGGGGCATAGCGGGGAGGAACCTGGCACGAACTTAGATAATTTGAGTGGAATGAGGTACCATCTCATGAGTACTTTATATGCGTTCTCCTTTAGTGTGGTGCATATAGAACTTTTGGCTGTGGCTAGGAAAATGGTGGTCCAATCGTCTTCTTCAAGGTTCTCTCCTAGGTCTGTCTCCCATTGGTTTCTAAACACTGGAGTGTGTTGATGTGAGGCTGAAGAATCGACTACCTCCCCGTATATCGTTGATATAAGTCCCTTAGTGTCGGTTTCTGCCCGACAGAGCTTTTCGAATTTTGTCAGGGGGGGTATGGGGCCAATTTGTTATAGAATGCTCTTATCTGGAGGTATTTAAAGAATTCTGCGTGGTGAATATTTTGTTCTGATCTGATGTGTTTGAATGTTTTAATTTTAAGATCAAAACCCTCTAGGTCCGTGATCCTATTGTATCCTTTTGACCTCCAAATTGAACAATTACTGCCTGCTAGACCAGGTGCGAACCTTGGATTATTCCAAATGGGGGACATTAGGGAGTTAATAGATGTGAGTGAATTTTTAATTTTTGAAGCCTCCCAGACCGATAACGAGTTAGTCAATGAGGTGAGCGGCAGATCCATGTGTTTTCTGGAACTTTTGGGTAGCCAAATTAAACTGCTAAGGTCCAATGGGGAACAAGCAGAAACCTCCAACTCCACCCATCTTTTCAATTTAGGGTCGGAGTGCCATTGTATGATTTGACTTAATTGTGCCGCTTTATAGTATGATAACAGGCAGGGTACCGCTAAGCCTCCTGCTAATACAGATCTTTTCATATTTGTTTTATTAACTCTCGGCTTTTTCCCCTTCCAGATGAACTTAGAGATTTCAGACTGAAGCGAGAGTATATCTTTCAGTCTGAGTGGCACTGGTAAAGTTTGGAAGAGGTATAGGATACGGGGTAGTAAATTCATTTTAATGCTATGTATCCTACCTATCCAAGAAATTTTCTTGGAGGTCCATCTGGAGAGGTCTTTTTTCAATGACCGAATTAGGTTGGGATAGTTTGCGGAGTAGATATTTTTAGCGTTTTTGTAATTTGAATACCTAAATATTTTATGGAGTTCTTTTGCCAATTAAATTGGAAGTTGAGCTTTAATAATTTCTCAGTATGACTAGGGAGATTAATGTTTAGAGCTTCCGACTTGGATTGGTTGATTTTAAATCCAGAAACTTTGGAGAATCTGTCAAGTAGGTCAAATAGGTTTGGGAGGGAAGTGAGGGGCTTTGAGATTATTAATAAGATATCATCCGCGTACAGGGCCGCCTTATGTATTTGTGAATATGCGTTTAACCCTGAGATATCTGGGTTGTCTCGGATATGCGCCGCCAGAGGTTCAATACATAGGGCAAACAGGAGAGGGGATAATGGACACCCCTGTCTTGTGCCACTCTGAATCTGGAATGGGAGTGAGGGGAAACCCTGATGTATAACCTTGGCTGTTGGGCCTGAGTATAGAGACATAATTGCTCTGCTCACCTGATCCCCAAATCCAAATGCTGCGAGCGTTTCCTTAAGATATGGCCAGTCAATCCTATCAAAGGCTTTTTCTGCATCCAGACTTAATAACATACTTTGAGTGTTATTTTTGTTTGCCAATTCAAGCAGATCAATAAATCGTTGGGTGTTGTCCGCTGCCTGCCGTCCCTTAATAAAACCGACTTGATCTGGGTGTATTAGTCTGGGTAGGATTATACTCAATCTGTTGGCCAGGAGTTTAGCGAATAATTTGATATCTGTATTGATTAAAGATATAGGTCTATAACTTGTACAATGCAGCGGGTCTTTCCCAGGCTTATGTATTAGAGATATAGACGCCCGCAGCATATCTCCGGGGATTGGGGCTCCCGCTAAAATCACGTTGAACATGTGGAGCAGCCTTGGGGCAAGTAATTCTGAGAATTTCTTATAGTAGAGCCCTGAGAAGGCATCCGGACCCGGTGCCTTTTATGATTTGAGTTCTTTGATAGCCTGTGACACTTCTTCCAATGTGAAGTCAGCGCCCAGCTTATTTCGATCGCTCTCTGTTAATCTCTCTAGTTTTGAGCTGGCCAAGAAATCTCTTAAAGCCTTGCTCATTTTGTTATTATGTGCCACTTTCTTCCCATCATATAAGGAGCCATAAAAAGAGCCAAATTCTTCTACTATCTTTTGGGGGTTGGATGTGTGGATGCCAGATTTTAAGCGTAAAGCTTGGATATTAAACTTAGATTGTCTCTCTTTTAGCGCTCGTGCTAGCATCGTATCCGGCCTGTTAGCTTTTTCATAAAACTTCCTCTTTGACCAGATTAGTGAGTTGTTGGCCCTGGAGGTTAATAACATGTTTAGTTCAATTTTGGTATCTTTTAATGTCTAAAGTGTTTGTTTGTTTGGGTGAGACTTATGAGATACTAGAAGGGAGAGGAGTTTGTCTTGGAGAATAACAATTTTAGCGTCTCTCTCCCGTTTTCTCTTAGCGGTGATGCTGATTAATAGGCCTCTAAGTGTTCACTTTGTGAGCTTCCCAAAGAGTAATATGAGATTCCACAGAGCCTGTATTTAGCTTAAAGAATTGTTCAATATCTTGACCTATGGCATCACAGAGTACGGGTATCTTTAAAATTGATTCATTTAGTTTCCAGTTCGCCCAAGGTCTAAAGGCCTGAATTTTGTTGCACCGTACAGTAGCTCTATAGGTGCATGGTCGGACCATGAAATATCATGGATCTCGGTACGAGCGACCATAGGGACCAGTTGACCCGAAACGAAGAAGTAGTCGATTCTGCTATATGTTGTGTGTGGGTGGGAGTAAAAAGTATAATCCTTACTCGTCTGGTGTGTCTCTCTCCAAATGTCCACTAATTGGTTATCTTTTATGTTTTTAAGGAGGGAGGAATGAGCTTTTTTGTTGTCTGAGTTTTTTCCCCCTGATCTGTCTAGGGAAGCTTGCATTACTATATTGAAATCACCTGCGAGGATTATGCTGCCTTGAGATATTGAACTTAAAATTCGGAAAAATTTATTGAAGAATGCAGCATCTTGTATACAAGGGGCATACAGGGATGCTAAGGTGATATATTGTTCATGTATAGTACCTATAAGAATTAGAAAACGGCCTTCCGCGTCTTTTTTAATTGTTTGGACTACAAATGGAGTTTTGTTACTAAAGAGTATAGCTACACCGCCTTTTTTGGTGGGCGCCGAAGCTGTATAGAATTGGGAGAAGCCCTTGTCTAAAAATTTAGGTGTATTGTTTTTACGAAAGTGTGTCTCCTGGAGGAGCAACACTTCAGCTTGCTTCCTCCTATAGTCAGAAAAGGCTAGTCTTCTTTTCTTGGGCTATTAAAGCCCTTAACTTTGTGAAATTAGGTTTAATGCCATTTTACAGTAGGGAGGAGGTACGATATGTCATATGATGGATACTTACTACTAGTGTTGCCCGATATAGTCTTATCTTTGTCTTTTCCTGTATACGTCTGAAGTGCAACTCTTGGAACCCGGAATCTCGGGAGTGTGGTTGGGGGGGGAGGAGGTGGGGAAAGGCTGTACGTACTGGGGAAGCTACATGGAGGAAAGAACAAAATAAATTAAGTAATGTGCAAAATAAGAAAAGTAAAACAAGGTAAGGGGAAAAAGGGAAGACAAGAGCTCGCCTCGGGGGCCCCCGAGGACGGCTCCAGCGCCTAGAGGGAGGGTCTTCAGGTCTCATCATCCGGATGAGCCGCCTCCAAAATTGGAGTCAGACCTCCCTAGGTCTTGAGGCTGGTCCCTTGAACTAGGGGACCAGGTTAGAGAATGCATATGCCACGACGAGGCTCGGCCCGCCGGCATTCATCTAATGAAAAAACAAAGCAAAACAGCAGCAAATAGCTCGAACATAATAAACAGGTATTAAACAGGTTGTATACCCTGAACTGTGACCTGCAAGTGCAGGAATATGTCTTTTTCTGAAAGAGAACGTAAAGCTCACTGTGAAACCGCCCAACTCCCGCCAGAGCCTTTGAGCCCAAACCTCCCGTATCGACAATTTATCCCGAATGGGAGTATAGCCTGAGTATCTGGAATAGATATTGAAGCATATTTTCAGTTGTCTGACACCGCTTAGCTTAACATAGACCTACAGTCGAACAAACAGGCGCATGTATACATACTAAAATATATGGGAGCGAACACGGGGAGGGACACCTGTGGACCGAAAGTAGTGATAACTACATATTGTGGGAACAGCATAGTTAACAATAATTCCTGTAATAGATAATGAAGTTAAAGTTTAAGTATTGAGTTATTGAGTTAAGGATTTGAGTTATACACTTTGGAAACGTTAGGAATAGGGATAGCTCCTGATGAGGAACCCCTCCCATCTGTGAGGCAGGCGGATAGAGAGTGTGCCCCCCCGAGTCCCTTCCAACTAGATAAAAGCTAGGTGTTTCAGTTTTATTGTGGTGACGAACCAGAGTCCAAGTCGGTGAGGGAGTATATTAATATATTATAATATATTGATCCGCCGTTCGGACAGGAGGGCAAGCAATTGATTGTCTCTTAATTAAAAATGGGAGGTGAAACAGGTGTGTGTCATTTGTGAATAATAGAAGGACAGATGGGGTTAGCGGGGGTTAGGGACTTACCTAATCCGAGTGTGTATAGTTAATATATCTACCTAATAGTTAACTATATTTATAGGTATAATGAGTATATAGCAAGGATATTGCCTCAGCGGGGCTAAAGCCCCATTCCTCTGCCCTGGAGGCTCAAAATGTGGTCAGGAATGAGCCCAATCCAAGGGCAAGGTGGATCATAAAATAACTCCCGCTGAGGAATTCTGCGATCGAATAAGGAAGCCTACCTATGAAAATTATGTGCATCAACATGTATTTATATAAATAATTTCTCATCCCCAGGTATATGTAGCTAAGCTGTTGTGCTTGTGTGTGTGGAGACATACCTACACATACATATAACCTTAACTACACAGGCATTTCCATAAATAGGTAGGTATACTTTTAAGAATGTAACCCCTTGAATCAGTATGATAGGTTAGTTTATTAGTTTTGTTAGGTGGGATGTGTTGGGATGTGTCGTGTGTTGGGTACAGTAGTGTGTGAGTTAGTGGGGCGATAACTGGGGAAAATGTTTAATGGGGGACTCCACTGTGGCGCGTCTCCGCTGGCTAGGGAGCCTCCGGTCTGCTCCTCCTGCTGCTTCCTTGTGTATTGGAGTCCTTCCGCATCCGGCTTCGTGACCTATGTTGAAGGCGGGAGCGGCCATCTTGTTGGTGGCGTCGGAATGTAATATCTTCTGGATCTCGCGAGACGTGGCAGGGTGAAGATGACGTCATACCCGGTTTCGCGCCATCTTCATTGCGGCTCCCGGGCTGGACCAGGGAGGATCGGGGTAAGATGGCTGCTGCTCGAAAGTGGTGTGCGGCTCAGCTCCGGGCATGAACAGGATCTTGAGAGCGGAGGTAGGTCCACATACCGGCGGGAAGGTGTATTCTGTAAAGTTAACTCTGCGGTTCCTCATAAGGATGGGGTAACCTTAGGGCGATATCAGAGATGCAGGGAGCTGGATCACTCCGAGCCTGATGCCTCTGGGGCAGTTAGTCCCTTAGGTTTGTTTGCTCCCACTTTGGACCAGGAGGGGCCCGGGGGGCTGTTAGATGCAGACGGAGGATTTGGAAGCGGGGAACCCGGCATGTTTCTGGGGATGCCTAGTTTAGTTAGGAAACTCTCCCCATCTTCTGGTTTCCTTAGGGTGTAGGCTACCCCATTCTTGATGGAAAGAAGGGCACACGGAAACAGCCAACGATATTTAATGTTGTTGTCTCGCAGCACTCGTGTGGTGGGGGCCATGGCTCTCCTTTTCATTAGGGTAGCCGGGGCCAGGTCTTGATATACTTGGAGCTTAACTCCCTCAAACTCCAGTGACCTGGCCTCTCTGGCAATTCTGCACACTTCTTCCTTTGTGCGGAAGTGGTGAAATCTAGAGACAATATCCCTGGGGGGGGTCCCCGCTCTGCGGTTTCCCACGCAGAGCTCGGTGGCAATGGTCTAGCCTTATCTCTGCCTCCGGTTTGTCCGGGAAGAGGTGCTCTAGCCACCTGAGGGTGAAATCTTCTGGGTCAGTGATGCTTTCTGGCACTCCACGTAATCTAATGTTGCATCGCCTGTCACGATTCTCTGCATCCTCTGCTTTATCCTCCAGGAACTTAACTTTGTCAGTCAGAGAGGATATTTGTTCTTGTGTATGGGAGATGGCAGCCATTGATTCGTCAGTCTTTGTTTCAAGAGTGCCAGTTCTTTCACACAGGGCATCAATGTCCTTCCTGAGGGCCCATAGCTCAGATTTGAAAAACTTTTTCATTTGTGAGCAGAATTCTTTTAAGTCCTTTCTTAAGTCCTTTCTGCGAACCACTTCTTCATCCCCTTCATCTTCTGTGAAGGTATCTGCCTCGGGGTCATCAGTAGCAGGGTGGGGGGAAGACACCATCTTATTCTGCTTATCTGCTGGGGGCACTGCTTTCCGCTTGAAATATGTAGAAACCGGCTGGCTTTTGGTGCGGGCAGTTCTGCCTGAGGCCATCTCTTCAGTTTTTATAAAGCTTTTGCTGTATAGTGAGCCGGGGAGTGATTGAAATTGCCGCTTTTATTATGTTTAAGAATGCCGACGGGTGAGGAGCTCTGGGATCAGGACTCCATTCACCTCGGTGTCGTGCATGCGTCTCCCCAATTTTTTTTTATTAAATCAAAGGTGCATTTTAGAACCGATGGCATCTTAGAATACAGTATTAATTGAATAAGGCATCAATTTAAATCGTTTGCCAATGTTCATTACAAAATGTGGTGTTCATTTAGGAAATAACAATGTCAATTATTCCAAATCCAAGTTTGAAATACTGTTTATATATTTTTACTTTATTAAAAGCTTTTAAATTATTATTATTATTATTACTCAGTTACAATAGTTACTTATTTTATCTAAGTCGACTTTTCCAGGATACAAGCCAGAAATAATTTTTGCATAGATATATGTATGTATATCTTTATTTATATAGCGCCTTCCATGTACATACAGTAGCGCGTCACAGCAGTAATACACATTTTAACCATACTGTATGTTTTCTTGATTATTGAAATAACATTTATTTATTTATTTGTATTTATACTACCAGTGGTGGTTGAGGGAATCACAAGTGATTATTTTCTCTTCTCATGTTCTAATAACTACCTTAAATTTTACAAAAAAAATATGCAGGTGTACTTGGAGATAAATAAATCCCTTGATGGTCAGATATAGGTACTCTTAAGTTTAGAGACCGACACACACATTGATGTGTTCTGAGATACACTTTTTACTAGGACTGTGTACCTATTTCAGTAGTATTATTCACCACTGTGTTTTTATATTGTTACTATAATTATGCCTTTATTTTAAAAGAATGTCAATAAACTGTAATTGTAAATACATCATCATTACATAACTGTGGTGCACCTGCGTACTTTTTTGTTCCTATTACCTCCCTGGTAGCACACAGCCTATTTATAACTATCATCACCATTATCAAGTTTGAGTGAGGTTCCCCCTGTCTAACAGTACTTTAAATCTTAAACTGAAACTGCTGCTTGTATGAGGTGTGCAGACACCAACAACTGAAGCACTGAATTTGAGGTCATGATTTATGTTGGGGGAAATTTTAACCAATTGAGAACTAAGACGTGTTAAAAAATGTTGGATAAAGATCCATCAATTATGTATTCCAAAGAACTTGAAAAAATTCTTAAGAAAGGTTTGGATTATAAAGTAATCACAGAAGAGTGAAATTTCCTCAAAGTGCTACTTTTTACACGATACAAAAATACATACAAATCCCACACAAATAGTATTGGGGATAGATAGTTTAAGTGACAAAGCAAGTTCCTACCTTGATCAGACATTAAGACCTTTGGTTACTTTGTTATCCTCACACTTCAAAGATACAAAATAACCTCTGAAAAATAGAGGCAGGCTAGGCCTGCATCAGTATAAAGAGACTTCACCTAAGCTCACCAAAACTTGGCACCTGGAACTCTTTTGGTGAGCTTAGGTGAAGTCTCTTTATACTGATGTAGCCATGTGCCCCTGGCTATAGTCTTCTTCTGGCCTCTACACTATAAGTCCTGATTGTAACAGGCAGTGTTGTGGTTAAACTCCTGCGCAGGGCCTAGCCTGCAGTTGCAGCCTAGATGGGTACTATGTTGTCTTATCCATGGGCAGGCCTAAACCAGCAGTTGGAGTGTCATACCTGGTGTTGGTACTGACTGGGTCACATGTATATGGTGTGATGCCTGTCAGTACCTGGACCTGCCCTGTTATGGGGCAGGGTTACAAGCCTTTTCCCCCAGGTTTAAAAACTGACACTCCACCAATTTGAGTGTGATTGATTATGGGACAGTGTGAAACCCTTTTAATATTTTGTCCAGTATGTTTTACCCTTTTCTCTACCAGAGGCTCAAGGAGATTAGGAGGGGCTCTTGGAGCCTCAAGCCCCAGGTGTCTGCTCCAGGGCTGGAGGACGATCATGCAGTTATGCAATAAAATTGCAGTTGGACCAACTATAGTGTGTGATTATTAGAAATTAGTATTGCCTGTGAGGACCATCCTGAATCCAGCAGGATCCTCATGGGATGGAGACGCTGCACAGTAAGAGCCAAGAGAGAGCCTGCCGTGTTTCTGCCACCAAACGTCAACTGCGGTTCCCCACAGACTTCCTGAACCAGCAGATGAGCTACAGTACCAAGGGAAAACACCCATGTAGTGGCCAGATCTTCCGTGGCAGGGGGGAACAGGTGCTACACAAGCATTAATCATTATGTGGAAATAAATGTCAGATCCCATTACCTGAAAGATAGAAGCAGGGAATATACCAATCAAAATAAATGTGTCTGTGTACTTCTTGTATTGATATACAATTTCTTCTTGTTCAATGGGAAATTCTACCAACTACTCCAAGGGACAACAATTTATTTTTTGCATAATTAAATCACAATATATATTTCCTTCCAAGGAATAGACAAAGTTCCATTAGCAAGGGGAGAATAGACAATGTTCCATTAGCAAGGGGAGTTCCCAAGGGGAGATTGTGATAACCAACTATTGAAAGTGGAGGATCTATTGTACATCTAGTGATGTACCAGGTCCAAAAAATGACTCTGTAAGCATTACGCATGATGTGGGTGTAAAAGTCAGATCCCATTTTCTGAAAGATAGTGGATAGAAGCAGGGAATATACCAATCATAATAAATGTGTCTGTGTACTTCTTGAATTGACATACAATTTCTTCTTGTTCAATGGGAAATTCTACCAACAACTCCAAGGGACTGCATTTGGGACAACGTGCCCTGACATATGCAAATATATTCTTGGGTTCATGGAAGGAAATGGAAGTGTTCAGGACAACTATGGTAGAATATACCAAGTACATAGATTTGTGAGTAAGATACATCGATGATATCTTTATAATATGGAGCACTAGTGCTTTTTTTTGAAGAATTATTAAATAAATCTGACTGCAAATGATTACAGCATAAGATTAATTTATGAGAAATGTAAGCAGTTTAGTGTTCTTAGATCTGGAAAATAGAAAGAATTATGGAGGTAATGTACAAACAATGATATGTAGAAAACAAACAGCAACTAACAACTTACAAGAACAGGCATATCATCCAATAGAAAAAAGGAATCACAGTAGTACAGTACCAAAGAGCAAGTAGGAACTGTACAACAGATGAGGACTTTGAAGTTAAGATAATACAAAATAACTTTCTGGACAGGGGATATAGCAGGATATATTGTATAGATTTCGATTTGGGCTTATCAGGATCAGGCTTTCATAAGAAGAAATCTCCTGGTATTTGTAGGCTAAAAGATCTAATGGAAAATAATACATTTAAATCCCTAGAACCTTTTTTCTCCAACGAAAGCTCAAGAGCTTTTCTGAATTTTGCAGCTTAGAGGCTACTATAACCAGAAAAAGATGAAGGAATCTTTGACCTTATTTGAAAATATGTTTAAATTCAATCAAGAAGGTTTAACCTTTACCCTCTATTTAATATTAGATTCCAAAGAAATACTTACATTTTTGGATTTATGGGACTGGGATCTTGGTTCCAAGTTTGATTATAAGGATTGGGAAGAAATATTTGAAGCGATTTTGCGGTGCTCAATATGTAGGTGAATGCTTATAAGGTTATATGTATCATAGGTGGTATCTCAACCTGTCAAGTTGGCCAAATTCTTTCCAGGTTCCTCCTTGCAATATCCTAAGGAATGTGGAGAGAAGGCCACTCTAATACACACGTGGTGGACATGTTAAGAGATAGCAAGTCTATGGGGTTCAGTACAGGCTATGACTCAGAGGATAGTACATTTCCCATTTACACTGGACTACTGACTGTTTGTCCAGATTTAAGTTTAAAGCAGCAATACTACATTCCTACTTTTTTTTATTTCTTATTTGTATATGTAAAGCATGTGACAATGTATAATTCTACATGTTTACCTAAGCTGGCAATCATGTGGTGCTCCTGTTATATATCTGTCAAACTACTGATTGTGTGAGTAACATAATGGCTGCTTTTAAGTTTCAATGGATCCTTCGGTCAGTATAACTCATCAGCTACAATATATCCCTATATTTCTAAGGTAAATCAAACTGCTGGGAAATTTGGCAACAAATTATCAAAAACAGGAACGTGTCTCAAATATCTGGCACTGCTTGGGAGGTAGGCTAAAACCTATTATAGAAATCAAAGGATGCTTTAAAACTCATTCAAAATGACATTAAGAGTTGAATAATAAAAAATAAAAGACATACTATTCAATACTACAGAATGGATTTATTACACAAAAAATATATAAGATTTCACGTTTTGCTGCATTAAATAAAGCAGAAAATAAATTGCTTGCACACATAACTTTGGTCTCCAGATGTGCAATTGCAACCCATTGGAAAAAGCAAATGATTCAACCTTAATATAAATCAAAAGCATGGTATGATTCATATGCCAAAGGGAGAAACTAACCATTCTAATGAACGACTCATTTTACATTTCTAAAAACTTGTCAGCTGTGGTTGACATTTTGTAAACACTTAGGAGTGTCCGCATCCACTTATTTCTTAAAGCCACAGATGAGTTTCACTGAGCTAGTCTAAGTGATTGAGGTTGAATTTAAACAATCACATTATCTATACTATGAAATGGTCCTGTGTATGCGATTTGTATTTGTTTTAACAGCTCTATAATTCTCACAGTTATTCTTCTCATATCAGGCCCCGGCTATTGTTTTGGCATGAACCTGAGAAGGCGAGCCCTACATGATTTATTCTGCCCAGCCTAAATATCTGACTCCAAATGCTGTAAACCAGGGGTGCGCAAACAGGGGGGCACAATATATTTTTTTGGGGGAGTGCTTACAGTGGCCCCAGGCCCCGCGCTCTTCCCCAAAGCAAGTGAGGCCTCTGTAACTCACTTACCTGGTCTCCGGCCATGGCAACATAGCGTCAAATGGGGGTCACATTACGTCACAACATCAGACAACACCAGAGAATAGGTAAGGGGTGGGGGGCACAAGCTGGGAGGGGGGAGCAAGCATGCTGTATAGCAAGTATGCTACAGTATAAACCATCATTTGTTTGGTATAAAGTCTTCAGCATATGAACTTGACCTGATGTTCCCTCCCTTCCCCTGATCCTATGTTATTTCCCAATACCATTATTGTTTTCTGCACACCCTACAACATTTGAGAAACAAAGTAAAGAATGAGTAATAATAAAAAAGAAATGTAAGCATTTGGCAGCCATGGAAAAACTTTTCAATAATTTCATATACTAATATACATCAGATGGAAATAATAAAAGCGCAAACCCCCTACCTCCTACCCCCTACCCCCACCCATAGTTTTACACTGCTCAGTGAGAGCTGCTGGGCCTTTGTCCTTGTGTGGTCATTGTGCCCTCAGAGCACTGTCACCGTGTCACTAGCCACCAGTGCAGTCTCTGGCTCCTGAAATTGATGCCTTTTCGCTGGCTCCTGTGCTTCCTGTTGTTGTCTGAGCTCCGTGCCCGGCCGCTGCTTGCACGGCTCCATGGAAGAGGTTCAGAGAAGGTCGGGGAGGAGGAGGAGAAGACCCAGGATCCACGCGAGAAGCGCAACATTAGGGGGAGTATAGGCGACCTGGTTCAATCTGTGATGATAGCCATTGCAGTGCTTGTGGTGTGTGTGTGTCTGTGTCTGTACATCCTGCGGAACCTGTTCCACAAGGTCAGCGACAAGGTCTCCATAGACCAGGCCATGTCCGCTTTCAATGGGCTCCGGCAGCATAAGGGGGCGTTCGCTGAGAGGGAGCCGGGGGAGAGGCCTGCAGGAAGACAGGCCCGTCAAGATCCAGCAGCAGGATAATAATGTGCCTTGTGCTGCACTTCTGACATTATTATATAATCCATTCTCTGTGGTGCAGCCACATATAATACAATGTGTTCTAAACAACAACAAAACTATAATATAAACGAGGCAACAAATTAACAAGTCATAGAGCAGAAGTTTAGTATTAAGAGACTGATAACCAATAAAGAAAATGATAAACAAGGTGAGTGAGTCATGAGCAGTTCATGTTTGTTGTACAGTCACAGGTACCTTATGGCTAGAGGGCAATGAGTATGGGAGCCAACTCGCCAACAGTGAATAATATATTGTATGCAAATGTGTTGAATACAGAAGCAATACACTATAGTAATATTAGTCCACAGATCTCATTAAGGCCGCAGTAAAAGCTAACTGGATAATGTTGAGCTACTGTATAATAATATATCATAATAATATAACACATAAGGGGAATAAGCGCTACAGATATAAAAGTAACGATAGGAAAAGGAGTCCCTGCCCAAAGAGCTTACAAATTAATTGGTAAGTCTTACAGAGGCAGCAAGAGGGAATTATGGGAAGTGCGTATGCAAGGGGTTAAGGTCAATACATATGAGATGTATATTTACAAGTGTTGTAGACATCAGAGGCATTCCATTATCTTAATAGAATTTTCGCCATGGAGAGTGATGCATATACAGTATTAAGGGCTATTTATTTGAAAACATATTGAACTCTAAGATTTAGCTTTCATGTGCTTTAAAAAAAATTCTACAACAGGTTATAATTGAAAAGAAAAAACCCTATAATATAAAATACACTAAAAATATAATAATTATATATAATTTAATATAGAACCTTATGCAGAAACCCAAACTAAGACAAGTAATTCTTTGAAATGAATCAGTTGTTACAAGGTATTGTCAATAAAAGAATCAAGACATGATCAAAGGCTTTAATCCATAAAATATGTTTTTACGGTGATCTAAATGTTAGTGGCTTTTATAGGCATTTACTTATAGAGGAAACTACTTACATTTGTCCATACAGCTCATTTTAACTTTAACTTTCCTGAAAAGCATCTTAATTACCTAATACAAAATGGACCATATGTTTACTAACTGGTGCTATTCAAGAAGACACGGTCCAGCCTCCCATTTCCCTTGAATAGATAAGTATTCATAGATATTATACAGATGGAGTATCATTTACTTCAAATTTGGGCGCCAGGAAACTGCAGCTGAACGGATCCTGACCGTGGCCCGATCGCAGCATCCCCATGCCCAAAAACATAGTAGATTAATTTCTCATAAGGATTAACTCAGCGGTGTCCTTGCTTCTGAATAAGACTCCTTCTGCATTAATCCTACCGAGCCACACCAGTCTTGAAGAGCATCTCAGAGAGAGAGCAGAAAACGCGGTCCCTCTCTGCCTCTCCCTGCACAGCTCTTACAGACGATAGTGCTGTTTTTATTTTTAGTACATACTGTAGGATTGAAGCAGGGGTATCACTTGTGCGAGCAGCTTTTGCACCTTATTAGTATATTTATACTACTTATATTAATTCTTATTTGAGCACTATAATGAGCACTTTATTTAAATCACGTGTGCAAAGAAATATAAACATTGATTACATATTCAGTGATCCAAATTCTGTGCATGTACAAGAATCTCATGTAACAGACTTTCACTCTCTGATTAATCAATTGGAGAAACTATTCATGAATGAGACCAGGCAGTGGTGGGATTCGTGTGGGAGAGAAGGGGACAAGAACCCTATGTGATGCACTCAACCCTACTGAAAGAAAATAATAAACTTTTATTAATGTAATCAAATATGTAGCAATGCTAGGTGTACAATTGTAGCATTGCAACACAGTGTCATTTCACCAATGCTCCCAGCGCTCTGTGCATTGCAAACACTTGCTAAGATAGACTACTCTCTATATTCATTCCTGATAGGATCATATTTAGTATCTATCCTTTGAGTTACTATCATCTAAGCATTGTGAGATATAACAGCTTATCTATTCCATTGTGTATCACACCATTCATTACACCACTGGGTCATTCAGTGTGATTTCACATCAGAACTATATAGTACATCAATTTAGGTTTTAATACATTTTTATGTTTGCATATTTGATTACATTAATAAAAGTTTATTATTTTCTTTCAGTAGGGTTGAGTGCATCACATAGGGTTCTTGTCCCCTTCTCTCCCACACGCATATATTTTACCCTGATAGCACCTCCCTAGTAAGTCTATTTTGAGCTGAGCAGGATATTCCCTTTCCTACCCCCCTTCCCTCTCCCCTCTTCCCCACTGACTGCAACAAGTGGTGGGATTCACCCACACTTTATAAATACATAGAACAGCGTATACCACAGGGCCTTAGAATATTTAAAATGCCTTCTATAGATTCTACTAACAATCCATTTTTGTAGGGATGGAATAAAATCTGGGATCAGTGTTCATTTACACTAATGAAACTACTAATATTCCGCCGCAAACAGTCATTGATTCAGTTGGACAAACACATTTCTGACATAAAAACTAAATTAGATCCATTTAAAGACAATAGTGAATTGCTTGATCTAGAACCTGAAATTAAGAAAAGACTAGATTCACTAGAACAAGAAGTGGTTAGCACTAAACTGATTACGACACAGGATGTTAATGAAGTTGGAATAAGATTTCCAAAGATCAAATAAGTAAGAAAAAACATTTAAGAATAGGAACTATTATTCTAATATGAGGAACCAGAAATCCAATCAGTACAGACACCCTTCGGTGAGTCCCCATGTGGTTATAGGAAACATTCTGTTAATCATAACATTTCTAGTATTCAGAACAAACCACAACAACATAATAAATCTGAATATATTCAACAGTGTAAATGTAATGATAAAAACATCCACAAACCACCAGAGGAAGTAGTGAGCACTAGTAACAGATATCAGGCACTTTTTGAGAAAGTGCCTATAGAGGAGGTAGGGGACATTACTCCTAAACCACAGTCCTCACAAATACATAAACTATCGTTTTCTTTTTTAGTTTGGAGAAAGGAGAGGGAACACATATTCCCACAAGTGGAGATAATCAACACCCTATAGATTCTCTGCTTCCCAGCAGTACCAAATAAAGAAAAAATTATAAAGAGGAATTAGAGGAGGCATCAGGAGAAAGTGAGTTTAATCAAGTAACATCAGAAAGCATCTGAACATATTCAATATAAGTGCGTATAAACTCAGTAAAGTTGAACAAAGGGTGCTAGGTAAAGGATTGTCCTTCGCCCCGGTTTGTGGGCCTAACAGTTTTAATTTTTATAGTTATTTAAACAAATTTGCCAGGAAGCTAGCCTTAAAGAAATATTTTGCAAGGGATGCTATAAGCAACCAAGCAAATCCTGGTAATATTGGGAATATTTCCAACACCACAACATCAAGACCTTTTAAGAAGCAGTCTACCTTCTACCCTAGACACACTCAAGGTCATTTCGTGAACACGTTTGTTGAGATGGTCACAAATGATTTAGAAAGACCAGTTGTACATTTAAAATCAGACGTGACAATCTCAACATCCAGGAGAAGGCGGCCTTAACACAGTTAGGAAATAATGATACCATAGTTATTAAACAGCTGATAATGGGGGGAGGGCGGGTGATAGTGGTAATGAATAAGGATTACTATATCCATGAGTCGCTACGGTTGCTTAGTGACTCTACCACTTATCTTACCCTCACCAGTAACCCAGCCACAAAATGTTATTTAGCACTTATTGCATTATTAGATAAAGGATTAGCCAGTCAGGTCATCAATAAGGATATATATGACTATGTCAAGATTCCATTATTCCGGTATACATATTTTTTATTCATTACCTAAGATCCATAAAAATTTAAATAAACCACCTGGTAGACCTATTATTTCTGGTATTAATTCACTTAGTTCAAATTTGTCTCAGTTTATTCATTATTATTTACAGCCATTTGTCACTCAATTAAGATTGCATTTAAGGGATACAACCCATGTATTGCAAATCATCCATGATATGGAGTGACAGGCAGACTATTTATGGGTTACAGGAGATGTCACATCCCTGTACACCATCATCGACCATCAGCTAGGCTGCCAGGCCATCATGGAAACAATAGACTCAGATACTCATCTGCCTCCAGCTTTAAACATCTTCATACTGGACAGTAAACAAATTATACTTACCGATAATTATTTTTGTTTTAATTTACAGTATTATCTTTAGGTGTGCAGTATAGCCATGGGTTCCAGGTCCGCACCGAGCTATGCCAACTTGTTTATGGGCAGTTGGGAGGATGAGAACATCTGGAACAACTACCCTCTTTGTGCGAACCTGGTGATCTGGAACCAATACATAGATTATGTTCTTTTTGTTTGGAAGGGTAGCATTGAACTTCTTGATTCATTTATTATTTATTTAAATAGCAATAACAGAAATCTTAATTTCATATGTCAATACAACCCTCAACACATTGAATTTTTGGATTTAGATATTAACATTATAGATAATTGCATTCACACTCAAACTTTTTACAAAAATGTACAGGCAGGCAATTATGTTATGGCTGATAGCCACCACAATTCATAGTGGCTTAAAAACATACCCAAAGGAGAGTTCGTTCACCTGAGGCGCAACTTCTCAAATGATGAGACATTTGTGCTACAGGCTAACGAACTAAAAAACAAATTTATCAATAGAAATTATTCCAGTCAACTACTCAACGACACACTCGCACAGGTACAGCTGATGGACAGATACACATTATTTGAATATAAAAACAAGGACCAATCTTCTGATTCTAAAAATCAACTTTCATTTATTACCCAGTATAATCAAATGGAACTTAAATTCATAACATTTTTAAAAAACACTGGCCTATTCTGATTCAATATAGCATGCTGTCACACATACTTCCACCCAAACCATTTATTACATTCAAGAAAACTGTCAACTTAAAATCCAAATTGGCACCTAGTCTCCCTTTAAAACATCATAAAGGTTCCCCGAATAATACCACACAAGGTTTTTTTCACTTGCAAAGTGTGCACGGCATGCAAATACATTGCAAGTAGGAGTACATTTCACTTTAACTTCACTTCTAAAATATATACTGTAGTATCAATTCACATATCAATTGACATACTCAATTTGTTATATACATCTTGCAGTCACCAGGTGGCTTACAATATGTAGGGAGGACTGGCAGATCATTCCAAAGAAGGATATATTAGCATGTGTACCACATCAAGAGAGGCCTTACTACACATAGTGTCTCTGATCACTTTCTTACAGTCAAAATCCTTAAAATTTGGTCTGCAGGCAATTGAGACACTCTCACAAAACTGGAGTGGGGGAAATAGGCTCAATCGGATCAGTATATGTAAAGTCTACTGGATCTATAAATTGAAAACATTGTCCCCAAAGGGTTAAATATTCATTTTGATCTGGGGGTATTCCTTGGAGAATAAGGGGTCATATCAAGGTGTTTAGCCCCCTTTTTCTGTCTTTGCTCTCCTTTTTCCGCTCTGAATTTGGCATTTGATGCCTAAATCATACATATCTGCCCACAATAGAGATCTGTGGATATGGTTACTGTATGTGGATATTTTCCTGACCTCGCCCACAGGCAGCTCCATCACAGGGTTTTAAAAATTGAATATATTTGTAAACATTCAATTATTTCAATTTTTAGATGTGAATGTGTTATGACATATTTTCTTCATTTCAGTCATCTTAAATAAGAAACATGTTAATTCTTATTTGCCAAACACAGGTATCTGCTATACATTAAATTATGATTAACAATCCATTCTGACAGGTAATAAATACCACAGGACAAGCTAGTACTTTTCAAAATACATCACTTCTAAAAATCTATCTAATCTACCGGATATTCAGATTTTGTGTCAAATAAAAATGAGTCATTCTCTTCACATCGCTACTTATTTTTTTTTAAACATCCATAGTTTTGTACAAAATGTAATTTAATAAGGTATATTGTTGGAATACCATCCTTTACATGAACAAAGTAGGACTTTACAAGATATCCATATTTCTCTAAAAATGTAATTTAAGAGCCAAGCATGTCTTACTTTATAATGTTCTGTCAGCTTTAGTGATACATAGTTACATATCGTAGTAACATAAATAGAGCGTTTTATGAAGCAACTTGAATTAGCACTATACATTTGGACAGTAACATATTATTCTGTCCTTAAGTGTTTGCATCAGAAATTTTATTTCCAATCTTGACATATTTTACTAATGTTTCTGAGGCCAACTAAATTACTACCAACTTAAATAGTTCAATTTGAAAAATGTATAAAAAGTGGCAACAATGCTGAAAGAACAAACTATTGACATATACTATTGTGATTTAAAGTAAAATAGCAAGGAGGTTTAAAGGCATGTATAAAACAATGCACATGAAGAAAAGTCCAAATCGCGCAGACTTCTGCAAATCGGAGGGCTAGGAGTATAATCTTGCTTTTAGGATCACCTCCTTGCAGTATGTGTTCTAGATGAGCACTCTGCTTGCTCACATGAAATCCAGCCGAATCTCCAAAAATACAAACAAAAAAATACGGTGCACCAGAGATGAGTATCAGGTGGTATATTAAAAAAACACAACGCATATAATAAACTTACACTATCCACTCCGCACTAAACTCCAGTCTGCATGGTCTATAGATAGAATCATAGCAGGGATCTAGTGCACCTGGTCCCCAGACCGTAGACTCGCAACTCTGGGTGAGGCAGGAGGGCGTGCATGTCAAACCATGTGACACATTGATGTGAGATACGCTAAGACGATATAACGATAGCTGAATGCGTTTTGCACATACAGGCATATCCGCATTAACGTACGCAATGGGTCCAGAGCATGTATGTAAAGCGAAAATGTACTTCAAGTGAAGCACTACCTTTTCCCCACTTATCGATGCATGTACTGTACTGCAATCACCATATACGTGCCTAACTGATGTAAATAACGCATTTGTAACAGGCTCTATAGTCTCCCCACTTGCGCACAGCTTCGGTACAGGTTGTGAGCCAGTATTGCTGTTCAGGACGCGCTGCCAGGCTCGTGCGCAAGCTGCCATTTGCCTATTGGGCGATATGTCCTTACTTGCGAGTGTACTTAAAGTGAGTGTCCTTAAACCGGGGTATGCCTGTACTATGTGCTTTATCAGGGAGTCTGAAAAAGCACTCTGTCAGTGTGAAATGCTTTAAGGTATCATCATAGCGTCATGGTGTAATTGCATCATCGTGTCACATGCTTTAATGAGCACTCCTTCCTGCCTCTCACCAGGGTTGCGAGTGTTTTCATCTATGGACCCATGCGGACTGGAGTCTAATGCGGAGCGGATGTTTTCAATTGTAATGTGTATGTTTATAATACTCATAAGGGTCGATTCACAAAGCTGTGATAAAATTAGTGCATTGTTGTACGACTTTGCATTGATTTATCGCAAACTAAAACATTTGGGCAAAATGGTATTCACTAAGAATGAATGCCATTTTTTTAAAAGCTCGTTAAAAAATGCACTATCGTACGACTAGTTTTTTTTCCTCAGTGCTATCGTGCTATAAATACTATAACATGGCAACTGATAGAAAAAAATAAGCCTGGAAGAGCTGCATGACCTCTTTTTTTTCTAAAGGATGTGATGTCATGTAAAGGGAGGGAAGCCAGCCAATCAGGAAGTCTTTGCTTCCCCCCTTTAGGATGACATCATCAAAAACAAGATGGCTGCCATCTCATGGTTTACTCCAACCATTCAGATTGTGAGATATACCATATGAGGCATCACATGGTATATCCCCAATTTGATTGGTTGTAGTAAACCATTTGACAGAGTCCATTTATAGAAAGGATGTGATGTCACTCTGTTTCAATGATGTCACTTCCTTTCCAAAAATGGGCTGTGTCACATGGTTTACAACAACCAACCAGATTGGGGATATATCATGTGATGCCGCACATGGTATATCTCACAATCTGATTGGTTGGAGTAAACCAACCGGAAACCATCTAGTTTTTGGTGATGTCATCTTAAAGGGGGGAAGCACAGTCTTCCTGATTGACCGCTCCTGACCCCGGCTTACCCACGACGATCCTCACCTCTCAAATCCCGACCTTGGCAAAAGTACCTGCAATGATCCGTACCTCTCCAATCCAGACCTCGGCAAATATAACTGACCATCCTGACCTCTCCTACCCCGACCCGGCTACCTCGACCTATCTACACTCTAGACAAGACCTCGTGGCTGTGGGTTGGCGTTTATAAAATCCCCACCTCGGCCTCGTGGTCACGCCCTGTTTGTGGTGAGCGCATCCTTACACCTAGCACCAGTCCATATATTTCTCCCTACAGACTACTTCATTCAATTTTGAGTGTGAGTAAGTTCCCATCAGGAGTTTTGGAGTCAAAAGTGGTCTGAACATTACTGTGCTATGTTTGCTTGTTTTGCGTTTATTTTTAGTTACATCAGAGAAATACTAGTACTTCTAGTTTGCCATGCAATGATGCAAAGGTTATTTACATCCTTATCATCCTACTTCGTATAAGTTATTTGAATCCAAGGAGGACTTCCTTATTGTTAAATTCAATAAAATACAAATTACATTACAATAAAAACTATCACTAGCCATTTCATTAATTGATTATCATTGTGGCTACCTATGCCCTCCACAGGGGCATAGACACCTACATTGGCAATCAATGGACAGTGACACCCTATAATAAATAAATCAACTTACTGACCCTTGCCAAGACAAAGGCTTTTATCCTACTCATCAAACTGTGGCACCAATCTCCACAGCTTTTCCATGAAGCAATAGTCCTCATCTTGACCCCTGAAGCAATGACCCTCAATTTGACTCACGAAGCAGTGATCCTCAACTTGACCCAAACTCCAAATTCCAATAAAAAAACTACTAAACTTAAACAATCCTTGCCTGATGACACCCAAAGAAAATCGGGGAAATAAAAAATCCAAAAACCATAAAAGATAATTCTTTCCCGAAAAAAATCCTCCAGTAGTTGTGGGGTTTAAAGCTAACATGCCATGCCACATGAGCCAGTCAGAGCAGCTACCAGAACCCATAAGGAAGTTAATTTCTCCTGAAATAGGGGGTCCCCCTGGATGAAACGAATGGGGCTAATCTCTGGAGACCCCCTGCTTCAATGCAGTGTATCAAAATAAAAATAATAAAAAAAACATTTGATCGCTGGAACAGCTGCTCAGGGAGTCACAGACAGACAGCTTCTCTCTGGGACTCCTCTGTGCAGCTATTACAGACTGTCTGGCTTGGGACGAATAACACCTCTTTAGTCCTCCCTGGCCGCAAAATGTACTTCTTTCGCATGCTGCAATCAGCCACAGATTTAAGCCTGTTGGTCCGCGCAGTGGAGACAGTAAATGACGCTACACCTGTATATAATGTGCACTCACTTTGTGAAATTGAAAGAAACTCATGATGATGCCGGGGTCACGAAGCCCTGTCTCCTGTTTCCAAGCAACTCCCATATCAGCAACAACAAACCCTTTCACCATGCTATTTGATGTCCCAGTAACCCCTTGCCATGTGAGGGAGGGGTTAACTATATACACACAACATTTGCAAAATGGGACAACTATATATATATATATATATATATATATATATATATATATATATATACTGTATATATATACAGTATATATATATATATATATATATATATATATATATATATATATATATACAGTATATATACAGATTATATATAGCCCTGTTTCCGACCCCCCTATCTGGAAGATATTGCTGCTGCTGCTGCTGATGTCTGTGGTGCATGCGGGTCAAGGCCTTGACAAAGTGCTTTGCGTAGCACGAAACATGCTGGTAGGGTAATGCCTTGCCATTTTTCCCTTCATGACCATTAAACATTTTATGGATAACGCACTTTCCTTTTTTTGGATATTTCCGCTTGTGCTCTGCCATCTCTCTCTTCTACTGCATTCAATCCACAAGGACGGAGGCACACATAGAAGGTCTGGTAGGATCAACGTGGATACTGCAGCTGACTTGTGAGTTTTTGCTTGCTACATGGTTATTATGTTCGACTAAGGAATTAGGGTTCTCAATTGGGGTGACAATTAGCATTTGGGTTCCTGGACATTTTGAGTGCCGCTCACGCTGGTTTACCAACTAGGAAACCACACCCAGTACCCTCCCAGAATCAAGAATACACTCCAGACTTCATACAGGAATTATCATCCTCAAACCATTATTACCACAGCTGTATACAGTTTTTAGCACTACGCATTATACATTTGCCTAATGCCAAAGGGGAGGTAACAGGGTCTGCACCATAATAGGCTGCAACACAGACCCAGTGTCACCACCTCTCCTGCCTATCAGGGGGCTGTGTGAGAGGGGAAAACCCCACAGGATCGCCTGTCACTGTCTGTATCTAAGAGAACTTATGTGACGGGGGGATAGAAAGATAGCTGGACCAGCTATGGCTATATATATATAATCAAAAACAAATACACACATATATATATATATACCGGTTGCAACACGACATCAAGGGACAGCACGCAGGTAAGTAAATCATAAATTTTCTATATTTGATAGAAGACACAAAAAGCGACATTTCGGTCCCCCAGTGGGGCCTTTCTCAAGGTTGCGTGCTGTCCCTTGATGTCGTGTTGCAACCGGTATCGTATGGTCTGTTATTGCTTTATGGGATAAGCACCAAAACGTATTTACTTGCATATGGTGTGCCGGCTGTGCATTGGATTCTACATATATATATATATATATATATATATATATATATATATATATATATATATATATACAGTGTTCGACAAACCTACTGCTGCGACACACTTTATTCGAGCAAATACCCAGTATGTACCTGGCAGATACCTGGAATGCGCCGATCCTCACCTCTGACAAGCCCAGTTGCATTTGCCTTCCCAGCCTGGGTTCATGCCTGGCTGAAGGGCGGCTAATCTGTTAAATAATGATTAGGATTTAATAGGCTGCAATGCTTCGCGTGTCTACCAGATGGCATAAATTCATGAATTGTAATGCAGTATATATATATATATACTGTGCAGTATTGCAGCCAGCGGGAATAAAATGCTTCAATCCATGCCTGGAAAATAACTCAATGCACTCGGGCAGAAAACAGTCACAAACCTCAATACACCCGGGTATACCCGAATTCGTGGGACTAGCCGAGCTCGAATAAAGTGTGTCGCCAGTGTATACATCTGCACGCCCCGGGCGAGTGGATTTAACATCGTGGTGAGCTCCTATTGGCCCAAGCAGCACACGTGTTTTTTTTTTTCAATTTTCCCTGCTTGCGCTGAAAAAAAAAAACCTCCCCCTACCTGACTGCTGATTGGCACGCACTCCCAGGCTGTGTGGGCACGCGGCAAGGCTCTATATGAGCCGGCCCCTAATGAACGGCCATTCTTTTTGCCCGGAGATCTGTTGGAGAGTAAGTACTCTCTGTGCCTCCATCCCGCTGCCTCCTGTGCGTGATCCCCCTGGTCCCCACATGGCTCCCGTACTCACCCCCACAGCCCCTCTGCTCCTTCCCGCTGCCGCCTTTACGCCCTCCCTCAGATGCGTTGGCACTCCTCTCCCCCTTCCCCTCCTCCTCCTCCCCTCCTCCTTCCCCTCGATCCCCCGATAGCTGCCTGGGGCTTGAGGTCTCCACGGCTGCTGCACAGGAATGGAGGAGCCAGGGACAGAGGAGAAGATGCAGCAGGAAGAGGAAGCCAACCCCCCCCCCCCCCCCCAGTTCCCCCTCGCCTCACTCCGGTGCCTGCTGGAGAGGAAGAGTATTGTGAAGACTGACGCTCAATATCAGTGTAGACTCAAGAAAAATTGTAGAAATGAATAAGGATAGGAACTTGACATAAATCCATAACATCATGTATGTGATAAAGAATTAAGGGGGGGACAAAATAAAGGACCTAGCGGTCAGTCAGCCAGACTACCGCAGATATGGTCCACAAGCACACCCAAGGGGGTTATGATGATGGCCCCTCAACTAGCTATCCATCAAAAAACAAAAGGCGACGAGAAAGGGGAAGAGGAAATCAAGGAAAAGGGGCTCCACACAAACGGAAAAAGAACTTGTAAATGGGGTTATCAATATATCTAACATTGAACTCTCTAAAGATGAACTCTCTCTCCTTAATAAAGGGTTAAAGTTCGCTCCGGAGTGTAAATTTGATGTTTTTGCTACAGTAATTGATCTTCATAAATTTATCCGTAAATGTACCTTAAAAAAGTTCTATGATGCTAGAAACGCTAAACCAACAGATGTTATTGCTTCTAATTCTATGGATGCTGTTGACCCTGTTAATCCCTGCTTTTCTTTCAGAGAACATTGTATTATCCAAGACATGGAGGAATTGGGGGGTACCTTTGCGGAGGAGTATGATCCAGACAATTTCTTGGGTAGAAAGGAGTCAGGTCTTAAGAAAAGGTCTTTATTTTTTCCTACATTTGTGAAGGGGAAATACCTATCCACATTCGAGAGTTTAGTGGAGAGGGATCTCATCCTTCTTGAAATAGGCTTTATATTTGACTCCCCGCATCGTGCCCATTATAAAGACAATCTCACTAGGGGTGAGATTGTTGCACTGAATGAGTTAAAAAGAAACAAAAGTCTCATAATTAAGAATGCTGACAAAGGGGGAGCGGTCGTAGTGCAGCATAGGGATGACTATCACAGGGAGGCCCTTTGGCAGCTCTGTGATACTTGTTCCTATGCTGTATTCCCTACTGACCCTACAAAGAGATTTCAGGAGGAACTTAGACTACTTCTTGATGAGGGAACTATGTTATGTGTAATTAATGAAAATGATAGAGAATTCGTGTTCAATGCGACCCCGACCACGGCAGTGTTTCACCATCTCCCAAAGATTCACAAATCGCTGGTCTCCCCTCCTGGGAGACCCATTATATCTAGCATTGGATCTTTGGGGGATGGTGTTTCACGCTACGTTGATCGGTTTCTATAGCCCCTTGTGAGATCCTTACCATCCTTCATTTTGGATAGTGGAGACCTCCTGACACATATTAATCAAATTTCATGGAAACCTAATTTGATCTGGGTCACATTAGATGTGACATCCCTGTACACAATGATTGCACACCAACATGGGTTGACAGCTGTTAGCCATTTTCTTTCACGCACTGATATTTCACCTTCACAGATCACTTTTTTATTAGATTCTATTCACTTTCTGTTAACTCACAATTATTTTCTTTTTGATGGGGTTCACTATCTCCAAACACGTGCAACAGCAATGGGAACGAGCTTTGTTCCTTCCTACGCCAACCTTTTCATAGGTTGGTGGGAGTCTGTCCACGTGTTTGGAGATGGGAACATGTTTAGGGAGCACATTTTCTTCTACAAACGTTTTATAGGTGATCTTATTCTTATTTGGGAGGTGATGTCACTTCACTTATATCTTTTATTAACACTTTAAATAATAATGTTTATAATTTAAATTTCACATATACGTTTAATCACCATCACATTCACTATTTAGATCTTTATCTTTACATTGATATTCATTAATCCATTCAATCGGACATTTATCGCAAGTCCAATTCTCGCAACACTTTTCTACGTGCTAACAGCTGTCACCCAAGGGCCCTTATTAAAGGAATCCCTAAAGGTCAACTTATTCGTCTTCGACGCAATTGTTCAAATGACAAAGATTATGAATTACGTGTTAAAGATTTGTTTGATCGTTTTGTACAGCGGGGCTATAATCCAGATGATTTATATAAATCCATACAGGAGGTTTCCACTATCAATAGATCGGATTTGTTTCACCGCTCAAAGAAAGGTCCAATGATTAATGATACACCATTGTTTATCACCTTATTTAGTGCCCAGGCTGAACAGGTTAAACATATCTTAAAGAAACATTGGTCAATACTATCTCTGGACCCCGTTCTGCAACCATATATAACCTCAGGTCCAAATGTAGTGTATAGGAAAGCAAAGACGGTGGCTAATTCCTTGTCCCCAAGTCTTTTCTCTTTACAAATTAATCAGATGAATGTAATTCCTAATGGTTCTTTCCCTTGCAGTAATTGCAAGATTTTCAGTAATATGAAGAAGTCAGATAGTTTTGTATCCAGTCAAACTGGAAGAACTCATACTATAAGGTCATTCATTAACTGCAGATCCTCATATATTGTCTACCTCATCACTTGCGGATGTGGTAGCCAATATGTTGGAAGAACCATTTGGAATCTTAAAGTTCGTATTATGGAACATGTGCGATTAATTTCCAAAGGAAATTTGGATCACCCTGTCCCCAAACATTTCACTAATTGTACCCAAGGTGGATTAAAAAACTTCAGTTTTCAAGGTATTGATCTTATTTCACCATCACCCAGAGGGGGTGATAGGATTAAAAAACTGGATCAACGTGAGGCATTCTGGATCTTCACCTTAAGAACCAGAGTGCCTCATGGTATGAATATTGATTGGGACCTTTTCCACTTTCTGTAGTGGTTATGGGTCCTGTATTATTGTTACATTCTATGCTTACCCTGATCAATTAATTTTATTATAATGTTTATGATTTTTTCAATTGATATATTCTAGTTAAACAGTATCTATCTGTTTCATCTATATATGGGGGTTAACTTTAGTTTAATATTATATCTGATAGTTAACATTTATTTTCTTTCCATATAAATGAACTATGTCCTTAAAAATCACAAATTCCAAGCATGTGCTTTTTCTTATGAATTTAGTTTAAGTTTATTAATTGTGTAATTAATGTATATCATATTCATATACTTCATACATTCAGTACTTTATTATTTAATTAATTAATTATTAGTGTCAGTTGGGGTTTGTGATTGTTTTTAGATCTTCTTGCATCCAAATGTATCTGATTTATCATTAAGTTTTTCTCTAATTCTTGTGTTTTAATATTGATATTCCTAAGTTTAATGTTTCTGTGTATTATATTGATTTTTCGTTAGTTATGTCAGTTTGTCCGTTTTTAGAGTATTAATAAAGTTGTTGTTGTTGTGCTATTCCCCCCCACCTCTAGCCCGCTGGGAGCATTAGTGCTATGCGTTCCAGGCTGGAAGCGGGCGCACACGAGTGACGTCACCTCAGGGATCAAGGTGATAGGTTGGATATGAGGTGGTGTCACAGTGTTGCGATGCGTCACTGGCGCGCCTGCGCAGTGCGTTCCCACGGACTTTTTGGTGCGAAATGGGGCTTATAAATGTGAGGAGGTATGTTTACATGCTACACCTTGATAAAGTCCCACGGGACGAAACACGCTGGTGCGTGGGCTGTGTTTTTTGTCCATGTGAGTCTATGGAATAAATACCCTCAGGTTTTAGTCTGGAGTCGTGCCCTTTATTTTTTCCTATAGGATTTTTTCCTCAGGATCTTCATGCCAGCAGTGCTCCTTTGCTCTTTCTGTTTATGGAGAGGAAGAGGAAGCTCCCCCCCCTCAGCTACAGGGAGAGAGAGAAGCCAGCTGGCTCCAGCCACTGCCGTGAAGGTGAGAGAGACCTCGGCTGCAGGTATCCCCTACCTCACCACTCCACCCAGGAGCCATAGCCCCACACAGCTTTCTGAGACCCCCCTCCCTGGCTGCCCACATACCACAACCCCCAGGGTGCCCAGGTACTGTTCAACCCCCTCCCCCCCCCCCACGGCTGCACAGAGCCTCCGTGCAGCAGCACCCTTTCCCCTCCACTCCTCTGCTGCAGTTCCCCTGCACTTTATGCCCCTCATGTGTGTGTATATGAGAGTTTGTGTGTGTGTGTGTGTGTGTGTGTGTGTGTGTGTGTGTGTGTGTGTGTGTGTGTGTGTGTGTGTGTGTGTGTGTGTGTGTGTGTGTGTGTGTGTGTGTGTGTGTGTGTGTGTGTGTGTATATGGGAGAGGTGTGTGTATATGAGAGAGTGTGTGTGTATGGGAGAGAAAGTGAGTGTGGTGCAGGACAGAAGAAGTACCCCCCCAATCAGTCACCCCCCAACCAATCACCCACCCAGTCACCCCCCCACCCAGTCAGTCACCCCACCCCCCCACCCAGTCACCCAATCAGTCACCCCAACCCCCCACCCAGTCACCCAGTCAGTCACCCAGTCAGTCACCCCACCCATCACCCAGTCACCCAGTCAGTCACAAGTCACACAGTCAGTCAAGTCACCCAGTCAGTCACCCCACCCCACCCACCCAGTCACCCAGTCAGTCACCCCACCCCCCTACCCAGTCACGAAGTCAGTCACCACCCCCCCACCCAGTCACCCAGTCAGTCACCCCCACCCAGTCACCCACCAGTCACCCAGTCAGTCACCCCATCCCCACCCAGTCACCCCCCCCCCACCAGTATCTGTCTCCCTCTCTCTCACACTCTCTCTGTCTCGGTCTCGCTCTCTCTGTCTCTCGCTCTCTCTGTCTCTCGCTCTCTCTGCCTCTCGCTCTCTCTGTCTCTCTGTGTCTCTCTCGCTCTCTCTCATTCTCACGCTCTCTCTCATGCTCTCTCTCACGCTCTCTCTCATGCTCTCTCTCATGCGCTCTCTCATGGTCTCTCTCATGCTCTCTCTCTCGCTCTCTCTGTCTGTCTCTCGCTCTCTCTCACCCTCTCTCTGTCTCACTCTCTGGATATCTTATTTACCCTATATATCTTAACAGCCCTATACCTACACCGAAATAACCTATACTGCTTTCTTCCAGATCTGACTCAAGCTTCACATGGGAGACATCGGAATCCCCTCTAACCCAGAAGACAGGTAGGGAACACCTCCCCTCCAACTTATAACATTGCGGGAATGAGGGTACCTGGACATTGAGGGACTGCGGATCAGGTAAGATCCCAGGTGGGATTGCTGCTTTAGTTATTGTTAAGCGGGGGCATTCAGACACTGGTTAAAGAGTGCAGGAAACTAGTCATTCACATCTGACGTTTTTTCTAAATCCGACATTTACACACACGTAACAAGGACAAATTGGAGTATAATGTAATACAATAAATAATATGATGTCAAAAACGAATGTTATTCAATTTTTTTTAAAGCGGGCCTGGGGGCTGGACTAGGGGCGGGGCTAGTGGCGGGACTAGGGCAGGGCTGGGGGCGGGACTAGGTGGTGAGTAGATTTTTTGTTCGGCTAGTAGATTTTTGGGTGATTTGTCGACCACTGTATATATATATATATATATATACTGCTGCGGCAGCTTTTATTCTAACAAATCACCGGCTTTTACCTGGCTTGTTCCTGGAATGCCACGCTGTTCACCTGGCGCATGCCACGTTAATTTTGCGTTCCCAGCCACGGGTCATGCCCGGCTGATGCGTTTATTGATAATGGTTCGGATTTTAATAGGCTGCAATGCTTCGCGTGTCCGCCAGATGGCAGATATTCATGAATTGTAATGCGCCGAATCAGTAATGTGTCGGCTTGCAGGTATTTCGTTTTAAAAAAGATACTGTACCACAGTGTGCTATTGTAACTTGGCCTTGGGACTGAAGGAAGAGGTTGCAAAAATGTATCAATTTAGGCTTTTCATACATACTGTATTAAAGAAAGACAAAGACCAGTTTCAGTTACAGTATTCTCCAGAGACCCACCCGCCATGAGTGTTCAAGTGCAGCCCGCTTTCCAAAAACCCGACAAAAGTTACGCGTATTTGATATGTGCCGCGATTAATGCAACAGATGATAAGATGGCAACAGTTGCTCAAATTTATCAGTATTTTATCGAAAAATATGACTTTTACAAATTTTCGCCAACTCCTCATACGTGGAAGCGTGCAGTAAGGAAAAGGTTATGTAGTGATCCCTGTTTTCACCGTATTGAGCCCCAATTTGTTGGAGGGTATTGGTGTGTATCACCGGATTTTTCCCGTATCTATGATCATGGAGGTGGCAAAAGGCAAAGGGTCATGTTAAAACCAACTAAGAAGCGACAGTCGCTGACAAGCAATGCACCAGCACCGGCTTCCAATGATGGTCCCACCATCAGTGACAACCCTGAGCCTGACCCTGAGCCTGAGTCGGATTTCGCGTGCAGTTTTGATGAAGCTTGCATGTACCTAAGCAATTTCCAGCCTCACCAGCTGACTACAGGTGGACTAGTCCCGCTGCAAACTATCGACGTGGATGATCAAGAATGCTGGACTGGCAGTGGACCGGTGCCGCCGCCAGCTGAATGGGAAATTCTATGGTGAGTACTGTTTTGTTGCCGTATTATTTTGGTGGGGCTGGCTGGGTACTTCTTTAGGGGGCTGACCATTACTGTACATTAAAACTTTTTTTTTTTGTTTTTCCTCAGAAAAAGAAAACGGCTAATGGGTGGATTTCGATGGATAATATTGTACTGTATGCTGATGTTTTCCGGCCGTACAGTATACTGTGTAATAAACCCGAATAAATAAAACTATGCATTTATTCTACATGTTCAGTATCGTTTCATTATGTGTCTTCTACAGTATCCTGTACAGTGGTATACAGTGCCTAGCATCTATGGGCAAAATTTATTTTATTTCTAGGTGACCTAGAACAGAAGTTCCCACGCCAATTGGCCGTGAACTTGACCGAGGCCCTAAATAGTTCCCACGCCAATTGCGCGAATATAATTTAAAATAATCCATTCTGTGGGTCTGAGCGGGTTGAAATTCGCCTGGTCCTCATGCGGAAGGACCCTTGCCATAGTGGCAAAATATCAGCCTTGCACGACCCCCGGAACCGGAGATACCAAAAGACAGTTTAAAAGCACATTACCAAAGTGGCTTTTTTTCTGCCATGCAAGTCAATGGCAGAAACATGAACTTTAACATTACCCTGTCTCCGTTCTGTTGCCACGAGAGGGTCGCAATTTGCCATGCAATCCTGCCGCAACTAGGACTACATGGTGACCAAATCTGAACCCTCTAGGTTGAACAGAACTGGAGTTATGGGTTCCAGGTTTCTGCTCATTCTGACTTAGCCGTTTCAAAGCAGCACGGGTTTCTCCACCATTGCGCTCAATGATAGGACCCTCCTTGCCGGCGTGACCCTTTCTCGTCGCCATTACTGCTCGGACCCTGTTGGGGTGAAGTGAGAGGGTTCCTAACATCTAGGGGCAAAATTAATTTTATCTCTAGGTGCCCTAGAACAGAAGTTCCCATGCCAATTGACCTAGTTCCCACGCCAATTGCGCGCTCATTGCTCTTTTTTTACAATGTTGCCGATCTTGCGGCTTTGCGGTATGGCAGTAAATACAGTAAACAGTGCAGCAAGTCTCTACATTCTAGAAACACTGTATTTTGTTATACAGTATTATCAAAGGAGCAAATGGAAACAATGTACAGTACAGTAAGACAAATCAACATGTTCTTTTATAGGTGCAGTCAGTTCAAAAACATTTATTTACAAATACAATGTTGAAGCATTTTAAGTAACAGTAGGACAAAACATGTACTGGTACAGTACAATACAGTTCAGCACAACAGTATGGTCTCACTGAAAGTCCTCCACATTGTCCATCCATGGCCGATTCCTTGCATGGCGCAAAACGCCATTAATGCAGTCTCTAACGCCTTTCATAACTGGATCTGTAATTGGATAAAAGCGTCCCATTTCTTCCACAATGTTTTTCCTTAAATTGACAGGAAGCGCCTTTTTTGCGCGATTCCCATCGTAGTTCACTTTGAACACCCACGCGCAGTACAACGAGTAGGGAACATGGTTCTTAAAAATGATCAAGGCCTACTTGTTGGGTACACCAGCACTCTTCACCCTATAATTCTCCATGAGCTTCGGTGGCAGATCGCACAGGGTGATGTCAGGCACCGTTTCGATGCGAGCGGGTGTAGGTCTTTTGGGAGCGGGTGTGCTTGAGGCGACGGGCAATGGTAGGTTGTCTGGGAGGAAGCTTTCCTCCAGTCGTGGTCGCCGTGTTGTCTCCTGGCGTGGTCTTGACGGGGTTGTCATGTCCTCCTCAATGGCATACATGTACACTACATCTTCTTGTGGAGGGGGTGCGCTTGGTGATGAAAGGGGGTCGAAGGTCCCATTCATCACATCCATGTCACCCCCCTGCTCCGGCGTCAGGGAAACAGGGGCATTAGCACCGAGCAAATAATGTATGCCCGCTATGTCAGCCTCTATCTTCTCCATCCGTCGATCCATCCGTTGTTCCATTTGTAGCATCCGTTGCTCCACATTTAGCATTGTCTCCAGAAGCAGATCTATCTTTGTCAGCACAATAGAATTCCCGGGGAGATCCACAGTTATCCCATTCAGCATCCGGTCTAATGAGCTGCTTCTTGTGCATGGCGTCTGGACATCTGGGGGGATGGGTGCAACGGAGGATGAGATGGGGGTTCCATGGACAGAAGCGGCATCGATGGAGAGTGGAGGAGGTGACCTGTGGATACCCGGTAGAGGAGAAGCGGCAGCGTCGTCGAAGAGGGATGGAGAAAGTGACCTTTGGATTTCCGGGCGAGAAGCAGAGTCGTCCAAGTGCAAAGGAGACAGTGACCTGTGGATTTCAGAGGCGGCAGCGTCGTCAGATGGAACCGGAGAAGATGGGGGTGGAGAAGACGGCTGAAGTTTTCTGGGACAGCTACAGCAGAATCGTCAAAGCATATGGGAGGAAGTGATCTGCGGATTCGATGGGTTGGCTGCCAATCATTTTGTGTCGAGAGTACATCGCCGTATATTTTCTTCACATAATGAGGCTGACGTCTAAGAAAACCCTTAACCTTTGGGGTCAGCAGAAGGTTTTCTTTATTGGCCTTAGCCTGTCGCTTTGCCCTTGGCGGGGAAACGGCAACCGCCTTTCGCTTTTTCAGCTTGACAGGCACGGCAGAGGTGAGTGGGTTCTTGCATCCATAGAACCGGTGATGCTCCATGGAAGCAGGTGGCCCAATGCAGTATCTGGAAAAGGGCAAGTTCAGATAAAGATCATGGAGTGGTGGCCTATGCAAAGTGTGTGACCTTTTATGCATGGCGACCAGGTACAGGTGTTGAAAGTGGGCGTACTCTAATGTGAGGCATTACCGTACTGTATAAATACACCATCCATTTTGTGTATTGACTGCACATAGAATACACATCGACTAAACATCGAATATACATTCTTGTGTTTGTATTTCTTTCTACTCGCAGCAATGCCTGTTAAAAAGATTTCAAAGGATCTCAGCATGCGAATTAAGGAGATGTACACGAGCGGACACCGAATTGCTGCTATCCAATGCTGGTTAGCTACTTCTGGCCTCGTTGTGCCATTAACCACCGTGTGCTATCATGCATACGGAAAAAGCAGAGACCGCAAAAAGGGCACCAAGGGTAACTAAAGCGTAAGTATATTTATAAAACTTAACAACAACAAAAATATAGAAAACTGTACTGTACGTACTGTTCATACAGTACAGTACAGTACATCTACAGTACAGTTCTGTATCTACTGTAATACTGTTGTTATTTCTGTTGATATTACAACATAGTTTGTCTATTTATATTTATAGTACAGCAGTATACATTTTTTGTATATTTCAATTTCTCTTACAACGGTATATATAGGATGTATATTTATATTTATATTACAACAGTATATTTATTTTGTATATTTATATTTATATTACAACAGTATATATAGTTTGTCTATTTATATTTAAAGTACAGCAGTATACATTTTTTGTATATTTCAATTTCTCTTACAACGGTATATATAGGATGTATATTTTTATTTATATTACAACAGTATATTTATTTTGTATATTTATATTTATAGTACAACAGTATATATATTTTGTCTATTTATATTTATAGTACAGCAGTTTACATTTTTTGTATATTTCAATTTCTCTTACAACGGTATATATAGGATGTATATTTATATTTATATTACAACAGTATATTTATTTTGTATATTTATATTTATAGTACAACAGTATGTATATTTTGTCTATTTATATTTATAGTACAGCAGTATACATTTTTTGTATATTTCAATTTCTCTTACAACGGTATATATAGGATGTATATTTATATTTATATTACAACAGTATATTTATTTTGTATATTTATATTTATAGTACAACAGTATATATAGTTTGTCTATTTATATTTATAGTACAGCAGTATATATTTTTTGTATATTTCAATTTCTCTTACAACGGTATATATAGGATGTATATTTATATTTATATTACAACAGTATATTTATTTTGTATATTTATATTTATAGTACAACAGTATATATAGTTTGTCTATTTATATTTATAGTACAGCAGTATACATTTTTTGTATATTTCAATTTCTCTTACAACGGTATATATAGGATGTATATTTTTATTTATATTACAACAGTATATTTATTTTGTATATTTATATTTATAGTACAACAGTATATATATTTTGTCTATTTATATTTATAGTACATCGGTTTACATTTTTTGTATATTTCAATTTCTCTTACAACGGTATATATAGGATGTATATTTATATTTATATTTCAACAGTATATTTATTTTGTATATTTATATTTATAGTACAACAGTATGTATATTTTGTCTATTTATATTTATAGTACAGCAGTATACATTTTTTGTATATTTCAATTTCTCTTACAACGGTATATATATATAGGATGTATATTTATATTTATATTACAACAGTATATTTATTTTGTATATTTATATTTATAGTACAACAGTATACATTTTTGTATATTTCAATTTATTGTATATTACAACATTATATTTATATACATTTTATATTGCTGCATATTAATAAAACAATATATTTTCTTTACATCGTAGGGAGACAACTCTTCTGGTGGACAAAATAAGTGAGGAGAATGATGAGAGGAGTGCATTAAGGGTTAAAAACAATCTGCAGGAAAAGCACAATCTGACTGTATCCGAGAGCAGCATAAAGAAGATGAGACGCAGCATTGGATGGAAATATGGACGTGCGAAGTTAGTACTGGACAGGAGGTAAAAGTGTTGTTTAGCAAACTGTACTGCACTGTGCCGCTAAAAATGTTTATTCCTTGTCATTACAGAGCGTACCCCATGATACGGGACGCAAACAAAATCAAAAGAGTGGTCCAGGCCCAGGCATGGATCGACAGTGGGGAGACTTTCCAGGATTGCATCTTCACTGATGAGTCTACTGTGTCGCTGGAGAGATTTGCAAGATTTGCGTTCCACAAAAAAGGCCGCATTTCTTTGAAGCCGCGGCCAAAACAGCCTGTGAAGCTGCATGTGTGGGGTGCCAGTTTTTTGAGCACTTTTCTTTTCTTGCTATAGGAATCATGAATAAAGCTTTCTTCCAAGACAAAATTGTGCCCGAGATAGTGCAATACATCACACGCGAGTTCCCCAATAGTCACCGTTACTACCAGGACAACGATCCCAAGCACACCGCGTCAACGGCGCATATCCTTGAGCGCTGCATCAACTGGGTGAAGACGCCAGCGGAGTAAGTGCAGTAGACCGTGTCCCATTTTTGTTCCCCACTGTTTTTAGCTCTTAAACCAATTGTCCTTTCTTTCCAATGACAGATCGCCAGACTTCAATCCGATCGAAATGGTCTGCCATCAGCTGAAGGACCATATCCGTAAAGTAGCGAAACCCTCCAAAAAGGACGAGTTGTTGAAAGGCATAATGAGTTTTTGGAACGATGTACTCACCGTGGAACGCTGCAATAAATATATAGACCATATTGCCACTGTGTTGCACATTGTCATTGCGCGTAATCGGCAAGCATCAGGAAAGTAGTACTGTGCCGTAGTATTGTAAGTACAGTATGATACAGGTAAGTATGGCACAGAATTTTTCTTTCCAGATAGTAAGAATATACACTACAGTAGTTACAGTAGAAAGGTGGGATAAAATCCCAAAAAGCGGCGCTCCAGCGAATGAGATACACCAATATTGGTATAAGTTGATGATTTTTTAGGATATGGAGAATTGTGTTGCAATTGTGGTCGTATTGGACCCAGTGCAAACGCAGGAGTGTATAATCAGAAATAGTGTCTTATAGTGAGGGACTGTTTAATGCCTATTGGCACCTCACAAGACAGTAGAAACTCTTACCTGCTGCACTGTACCGGTCTACAAGTCCCCTTGAATCCATTGGTAGGGAAATGACAATACTCACTGAACATGATCTTTACTCCATTGGTGCGTGCATCACACAGAATAGGTACACAGAGGCTTGAAATTTCAATTTCTCTTACAACGGTATATATAGGATGTATATTTATATTTATATTACAACAGTATATTTATTTTGTATATTTATATTTATAGTACAACAGTATATATAGTTTGTCTATTTATATTTATAGTACAGCAGTATATATTTTTTGTATATTTCAATTTCTCTTACAACGGTATATATAGGATGTATATTTATATTTATATTACAACAGTATATTTATTTTGTATATTTATATTTATAGTACAACAGTATATATAGTTTGTCTATTTATATTTATAGTACAGCAGTATACATTTTTTGTATATTTCAATTTCTCTTACAACGGTATATATAGGATGTATATTTTTATTTATATTACAACAGTATATTTATTTTGTATATTTATATTTATAGTACAACAGTATATATTTTGTCTATTTATATTTATAGTACATCGGTTTACATTTTTTGTATATTTCAATTTCTCTTACAACGGTATATATAGGATGTATATTTATATTACAACAGTATATTTATTTTGTATATTTATATTTATAGTACAACAGTATGTATATTTTGTCTATTTATATTTATAGTACAGCAGTATACATTTTTTGTATATTTCAATTTCTCTTACAACGGTATATATATAGGATGTATATTTATATTTATATTACAACAGTATATTTATTTTGTATATTTATATTTATATTACAACAGTATACATTTTTGTATATTTCAATTTATTGTATATTACAACATTATATTTATATACATTTTATATTGCTGCATATTAATAAAACAATATATTTTCTTTACATCGTAGGGAGACAACTCTTCTGGTGGACAAAATAAGTGAGGAGAATGATGAGAGGAGTGCATTAAGGGTTAAAAACAATCTGCAGGAAAAGCACAATCTGACTGTATCCGAGAGCAGCATCAAGAAGATGAGACGCAGCATTGGATGGAAATATGGACGTGCGAAGTTAGTACTGGACAGGAGGTAAAAGTGTTGTTTAGCAAACTGTACTGCACTGTGCCGCTAAAAATGTTTATTCCTTGTCATTACAGAGCGTACCCCATGATACGGGACGCAAACAAAATCAAAAGAGTGGTCCAGGCCCAGGCATGGATCGACAGTGGGGAGACTTTCCAGGATTGCATCTTCACTGATGAGTCTACTGTGTCGCTGGAGAGATTTGCAAGATTTGCGTTCCACAAAAAAGGCCGCATTTCTTTGAAGCCGCGGCCAAAACAGCCTGTGAAGCTGCATGTGTGGGGTGCCAGTTTTTTGAGCACTTTTCTTTTCTTGCTATAGGAATCATGAATAAAGCTTTCTTCCAAGACAACATTGTGCCCGAGATAGTGCAATACATCACACGCGAGTTCCCCAATAGTCACCATTACTACCAGGACAACGATCCCAAGCACACCGCGTCAACGGCGCATATCCTTGAGCGCTGCATCAACTGGGTGAAGACGCCAGCGGAGTAAGTGCAGTAGACCGTGTCCCATTTTTGTTCCCCACTGTTTTTAGCTCTTAAACCAATTGTCCTTTCTTTCCAATGACAGATCGCCAGACTTCAATCCGATCGAAATGGTCTGGCATCAGCTGAAGGACCATATCCGTAAAGTAGCGAAACCCTCCAAAAAGGACGAGTTGTTGAAAGGCATAATGAGTTTTTGGAACGATGTACTCACCGTGGAACGCTGCAATAAATATATAGACCATATTGCCACTGTGTTGCACATTGTCATTGCGCGTAATCGGCAAGCATCAGGAAAGTAGTACTGTGCCGTAGTATTGTAAGTACAGTATGATACAGGTAAGTATGGCACAGAATTTTTCTTTCCAGATAGTAAGAATATACACTACAGTAGTTACAGTAGAAAGGTGGGATAAAATCCCAAAAAGCGGCGCTCCAGCGAATGAGATACACCAATATTGGTATAAGTTGATGATTTTTTAGGATATGGAGAATTGTGTTGCAATTGTGGTCGTATTGGACCCAGTGCAAACGCAGGAGTGTATAATCAGAAATAGTGTCTTATAGTGAGGGACTGTTTAATGCCTATTGGCACCTCACAAGACAGTAGAAACTCTTACCTGCTGCACTGTACCGGTCTACAAGTCCCCTTGAATCCATTGGTAGGGAAATGACAATACTCACTGAACATGATCTTTACTCCATTGGTGCGTGCATCACGCAGAATAGGTACACAGAGGCTTGAAATCCAAAGATTTGCAGCGGAGCACAGCTGAGGAATGGGGCCAGCACCAGCAGTTGGAGGGTTAAAAATAAGTATTTATTGAAGCATGGTATACACGGAGGGGAGACAAGACACACTCTGACGCGTTTCAGGCTATGCAGCCCTTTTTCAAAGAGTACAATCGCGTCTCACACTCCCGCAGTTATGAAGGGTATTCCCCGCCTCCATTACCCAGTGATGCCGCGCGGTTTTTGGCGCGAACGCTATCATACACTGCTATTGGCTGAAACCAACTTCCAATCAGACTGCTGATTCGGAATGTGTGTCTGAGAAGAGAGGAGGAACTAGGGTCTCCCGTTCGGCTGCGAGAGTGAAAGAAAAGACAAGGGATAGAACACAGCATTAAAATATACAAAACAAAAACATATAACATATACATTCTAATTGTATGCGCAATTGATTCATTATATGGATGTGGACAGGACATAAACTATAATTTACCTCATGAATAAAGTATGATCTTAATACATTGGCTAGGGTCAAATCTTCTGTCATATATATTGCATTATATAGAATTGTCCCTTATGTCATATGTGGTAAATAACAATCTAATCAATGAGTTTAAGGTAATAGTCTATATATATGTCAATTTGCATTATTCAGAGACAATATTTTTGCTAGTCTCCAGCATTTGTACAGAATAGTAAGCTGCATTTGATAAACCCTAAATGAAGGAAATATATAATGTATGGACAATTGATGAAGTGGTAGGGAGGGGAAGGGGGGGGGCAGGAGAAGGGCAGGAGGGGGGGGGACAGGGGGGAGCAGGAAGGGGGAGGGTCAGGGGGGGGGGCAAGGGGGGAAGGGGGGGGGAAGTTATAGGGGATATAATGTGAGGAAAACCACAAATATAAAGTAAACACATTTGTACAATAAATAATCATGTATAAGTGTAATACAAAATATAATTAACTTAAAAAATGTTTGAGTTCCCAGTCCTGGTTCATGCCCCTGGGTGCCAATGTCCCAAGGGCATAAATCCAGAACATCTCTCTGCGATTTAACAAAGCTTCTCTATCACCTCCCCTGACATGGGCCTGGATGTATTCAAGGGCACTAAACGAGAATGATGCTAATGTTCCTAAGTGACATTGATTGAAATGTCGGGCCACAGGAAATCTTTCGTCATGTTTTTTGATGCTCCTAATGTGCTCATTGATTCGAATTTTGAGAGGTCTAATGGTACGACCTACGTAACCACTCCCACAGGGACAACTGAGTAGGTACACCACAAAATTAGTGTTACATGTTAGAAATGTATCAATACGATAGATTTGATTAGTGTATACATTCCTAATGGATTTGTGTTCTTTGGCGTATTTGCATATATTACAGTTTCCACATTTGAAAAATCCCTTTGGTAGTTTGTTAGTACTATTTTTGGTGGAGCAAAAAAGACTAGGGGACACATGATTCCCAATGGTTTTGGCCTTTTTGAAGACTATTTTTGGATTAGATTTAACAAAACATTCTAGATCCCTATCCAGTTTTAAAATGGACCAATGTTTTTGTAGGATAAACCTGATTTGTTCTGCCTGTTTCGAGTATGTTGTTATGAAGAGTGGTAGCTGGGTAGTTGCATCTTTTTGAACAAAAACTTCTCCTTTCTTTCTCTTGCTGTTTTTTCTAGTTTTATTTAGGAGCTCATCTCTATCCATATTTAGTGCGTTCTCAAATGCAAATTCCAGATCTTTCTCTCCATAACCTCGATTCAGGAACCTTTGTTTGAGTTCTTCAGCCTGAGTGAGGAAGGACTGTTCCGTTGAACAGATCCTCCTCAATCTGAGGTATTGTCCCTTTGGAATACCCCAGATAAGGGGTCTAGGATGGGCGCTGTTGGACCTGAGCAGGGAATTTCGCGAGTTGACCTTCCTGTAGACATTGGTCTGTATAATTTGATCAATATCTATGTATAAATGCAAGTCAAGATAGTCAATTTTTGTATCATGATAAACATGAGAGAATTTCAGATTGTAAGTATTTGCCTCCAGATATCCAAAAAATGAGTGTAATGTGTCCGTGTCACCATTCCAAATGAATATTAAATCATCTATAAACCTACGATAAAAGATAATATTGTGTCTAAATGAATTACTATCAACAAAAATGTGTGTATTTTCCCAGAATCCCATAAAGAGGTTTGCGTAAGAAGGTGCAAATGACGTGCCCATTGCTGTGCCCTATGACTGTAAATAATATTGTTTGTCAAACATAAAATAATTGTGCTGTAATAAAAACATCACCGAATCTAATAAAAAAGTGCTCTGTGCTACATTTAAATTTGAGTGATTAAGAAAGTGACTTATAGCCTTGGTGCCCAAAGTGTGATCAATTATGGTATATAGTGAGGTCACATCTAGTGTGACCCACATATACGTATTAAGCCATTTAATGTTTTGGATATCTAGAAGCAAATCTGAAGAGTTCCTCAGATGTGAGGGAAGCTCTTTCACCAATCTCTGCAGGAAGTAGTCAACGTACCTAGATAAACCGTCTCCCAAAGATCCAATGCTAGAGATGATGGGTCTGCCTGGAGGGCTACTCATAGATTTATGGATCTTTGGGAGATGGTGAAAAATAGGCACGCTGGGAAAGGGATTGTATAAGTACTCTGCTTCTTGTTTAGTTAAGACTCCTATTTCCCTGCCCAGGTCCAAAAGATCACGAATTTCCACTAGGAAAGCTTGTGTAGGATCCCTGTCCAATTTGCAATATGCTTTGGTGTCACTGAGTTGTCTTAAGGCTTCCAAATGGTATGCCTCTGAGTGCAAGATGACCACCGCACCCCCTTTATCCGCACTCTTTATGACAATATTTGATCTATTTTTTAGTGTGGATAAGTGTAACTGTTCTTCTTTAGTCATATTGTTAAAGGAAGGAGTGGTAAATGAGTAGCCTTTGGCCAATGTCTGTAGGTCCCTCTCGACCAACTTTTCGAATGTCTCAAGATGAGGATCTTTAGTGAAATTGGGGCAGAAGATTGACTTGTTCTTAAATGAGGTGTGTTTGGTACCTGTAAGAAATGACAGTTGTTCTTCCCTATCTATGCAATCTGCAACCTCTTCTTCATCTATAAGGTCTGTTAAATCTTGAAGTGCCCCATATTCTATAAAAGAAAGTCTATCTTCCCGGGTATCATCGATCACATGGTGGGGATCAAGATTATCCCCAGCATATGATAGAGGAGACTCAGGTATCGAGACCTCTTTGGATGAGAAAAATTTCTTCAATGAGAGTTTTCTAATAAATCTCTGGAGGTCTATAACCGTGCTGAATAGATCAAAATCATTCATAATGGCAAAATTTAGGCCTTTATTCAGAACAGCTAGTTCTCCATCCGGTATTGTAACCCCCGATATGTTCAAGACATTATCAATTTGTGTTAGGAGTCGATCTTTCTTTTCTTTATTGCCACATCTTTTTGGCGAGCGCCTTGTCCTTTTGAATAGTTTTTTGAAGATTTATTGCTTCTTAATTCATAGGATGTTGACGCTTCTCCTTGATGTTTTTGTTGTCTGGATTCATAATCGGTACTGTGAAGACAAAGCTGATCTTGATTTTTATTTCAATAAATTAGAAAAAACACTTCTCACCAACATTAGATTATGGTGGGATATCACCACGCTGGATAATTATATCATCACCAAAAGGATACCAAGGGGACTCCGCGTTAAAAAAACGCCCTCATTTGGTTTTCCCTCCAAAGATTTTGAACTGGAGTGGACCAGTGTTTTGAATGAATGCTCCTTCAAATTGTTGGACCTAATTATTAAAACAAAGGTTCAGGAGCGGATCGGTGTGAAAAAAGACATCAAGGACCTGCAACAAAGATTGAACAAATTCAAAGAAATAAAGGGTTTTGAGACCATGGATGAGAGGCTATCCAACAATGTGGAAAAGGCCGAGAAAGAGATCATGGCTAAAAAACTACAAAAATTCAACAGAGATCGAGTCGATCATGAAAGGAACCAGGTATATGTGTGGCAACGGTTACCACCATCCAGAACATCTACACGCCAGGGATCCTCTTACAAGAGTCCACAGCCTCAGAAGGAACACCCCAAAAGATCAACATCTAAAAGATCAATCCTGAAGAAATCTCCCGAAACTTCTAGCATTTCAGACATGTCGGACGGGGAAACACGCCAGCAAACAGTGTCATTCTCGACGGATGAGGATACAGACAGATGCCGGGACAGTACCGATTATGAATCCAGACAACAAAAACATCAAGGAGAAGCGTCAACATCCTATGAATTAAGAAGCAATAAATCTTCAAAAAACTATTCAAAAGGACAAGGCGCTCGCCAAAAAGACGTGGCAATAAAGAAAAGAAAGATCGACTCCTAACACAAATTGATAATGTCTTGAACATATCGGGGGTTACAATACCGGATGGAGAACTAGCTGTTCTGAATAAAGGCCTAAATTTTGCCATTATGAATGATTTTGATCTATTCAGCACGGTTATAGACCTCCAGAAATTTATTAGAAAACTCTCATTGAAGAAATTTTTCTCATCCAAAGAGGTCTCGATACCTGAGTCTCCTCTATCATATGCTGGGGATAATCTTGATCCCCACCATGTGATCGATGATACCCGGGAAGATAGACTTTATTTTAGAGAATATGGGGCACTTCAAGATTTAACAGACCTTATAGGTGAAGAAGAGGTTGCAGATTGCATAGATAGGGAAGAACAACTGTAATTTCTTACAGGTACCAAACACACCTCATTTAAGAACAAGTCAATCTTCTGCCCCAATTTCACTAAAGGTCCTCATCTTGAGACATTCGAAAAGTTGGTCGAGAGGGACCTACAGACATTGGCCAAAGGCTACTCATTTACCACCCCTTCCTTTAACAAAATGACTAAAGAGGAACAGTTACACTTATCCACACTAAAAAATAGATCAAATATAGTCATAAAGAGTGCGGATAAAGGGGGTGCGGTGGTCATCTTGCACTCAGAGGCATACCATTTGGAAGCCTTAAGACAACTCAGTGACACCAAAGCATATTGCAAATTGGACAGGGATCCTACACAAGCTTTCCTAGTGGAAATTCGTGATCTTTTGGACCTGGGCAGGGAAATAGGAGTCTTAACTAAACAAGAAGCAGAGTACTTATACAATCCCTTTCCCAGCGTGCCTATTTTTCACCATTTCCCAAAGATCCATAAATCTATGAGTAGCCCTCCAGGCAGACCCATCATCTCTAGCATTGGATCTTTGGGAGATGGTTTATCTATGTACATTGACTACTTCCTGCAGAGATTGGTGAAAGAGCTTCCCTCACATCTGAGGGACTCTTCAGATTTGCTTCTAGATATCCAAAACATTAAATGGCTTAATACGTATATGTGGGTCACACTAGATGTGACCTCACTATATACCATAATTGATCAGACTTTGGGCACCAAGGCTATAAGTCACTTTCTTAATCACTCAAATTTAAATGTAGCACAGAGCACTTTTTTATTAGATTCGGTGATGTTTTTATTACAGCACAATTATTTTATGTTTGACAAACAATATTATTTACAGTCACAGGGCACAGCAATGGGCACGTCATTTGCACCTTCTTACGCAAACCTCTTTATGGGATTCTGGGAAAATACACACATTTTTGGTGATAGTAATTCATTTAGACACAATATTATCTTTTATCGTAGGTTTATAGATGATTTAATATTCATTTGGAATGGTGACACGGACACATTACACTCATTGTTTGGATATCTGGAGGCAAATACTTACAATCTGAAATTCTCTCATGTTTATCATGATACAAAAATTGACTATCTTGACTTGCATTTATACATAGATATTGATCAAATTATACAGACCAATGTCTACAGGAAGGTCAACTCGCGAAATTCCCTGCTCAATAGTCTTCAAAAAGGCCAAAACCATTGGGAATCATGTGTCCCCTAGTCTTTTTTGCTCCACCAAAAATAGTACTAACAAACTACCAAAGGGATTTTTCAAATGTGGAAACTGTAATATATGCAAATACGCCAAAGAACACAAATCCATTAGGAATGTATACACTAATCAAATCTATCGTATTGATACATTTCTAACATGTAACACTAATTTTGTGGTGTACCTACTCAGTTGTCCCTGTGGGAGTGGTTACGTAGGTCGTACCATTAGACCTCTCAAAATTCGAATCAATGAGCACATTAGGAGCATCAAAAAACATGACGAAAGATTTCCTGTGGCCCGACATTTCAATCAATGTCACTTAGGAACATTAGCATCATTCTCGTTTAGTGCCCTTGAATACATCCAGGCCCATGTCAGGGGAGGTGATAGAGAAGCTTTGTTAAATCGCAGAGAGATGTTCTGGATTTATGCCCTTGGGACATTGGCACCCAGGGGCATGAACCAGGACTGGGAACTCAAACATTTTTTAAGTTAATTATATTTTGTATTACACTTATACATGATTATTTATTGTACAAATGTGTTTACTTTATATTTGTGGTTTTCCTCACATTATATCCCCTATAACTTCCCCCCCTCCCCCCCTTCCCCCCTCCCCCCCCCGACCCTCCCCCTTCCTGCTCCCCCCTGTCCCCCCCCTCCTGCCCTTCTCCTGCCCCCCCCCCTTCCCCTCCCTACCACTTCATCAATTGTCCATACATTATATATTTCCTTCATTTAGGGTTTATCAAATTCAGCTTACTATTCTGTACAAATGCTGGAGACTAGCAAAAATATTGTCTCTGAATAATGCAAATTGACATATATGTAGACTATTACCTTAAACTTATTGATTAGATTGTTATTTACCACATATGACATAAGGGACAATTCTATATAATGCAATATATATGACAGAAGATTTGACCCTAGCCAATGTATTAAGATCATACTTTATTCATGAGGTAAATTATAGTTTATGTCCTGTCCACATCCATATAATGAATCAATTGCGCATACAATTAGAATGTATATGTTATATGTTTTTGTTTTGTATATTTTAATGCTGTGTTCTATCCCTTGTCTTTTCTTTCACTCTCGCAGCCGAACGGGAGACCCTAGTTCCTCCTCTCTTCTCAGACGCACCTTCCGAATCAGCAGTCTGATTGGAAGTTGGTTTCAGCCAATAGCAGTGTATGATAGCGTTCGCGCCAAAAACCGCGTGGCATCACTGGGTAATGGAGGCGGGGAATCCCCTTCATAACTGCGGGAGTGTGAGACGCGATTATACTCTTTGAAAAAGGGCTGCATAGCCTGAAACGCGTCAGAGTGTGTCTTGTCTCCCCTCCGTGTATACCATGCTTCAATAAATACTTATTTTTAACCCTCCAACTGCTGGTGCTGGCCCCATTCCTCAGCTGTGCTCCGCTGCAAAACTTTGGATTTCAAGCCTCTCACTACAGTAGTTAGTGTTTTCTTTACAGAGAGAGCAGCACCAGCCATCAGGTTACAGTACAGTACATAGAATGTAACAGTAGTCAGAGTATACAGTAGTTACAGTATACAGTAGACTAGTTTGACAGTACTACAGTAACTGCGTACTAACTGCTCCATTTTTTTCTTTCCAGAGAAAGCTGCACCAGCCAACTACAGTAGTTCTGCCATAATACAGTTCAGTTCGCACAAAAAGTACAGTACAGTAACTGCACTAATTTTTTGTTTTTTGTCGTTTCAGGAAAAAGGGTGGCCTAGGGGGGGGGGGGTGGGGTGTTGCGTCCAGTCTAATCTGCTTGTACTGTACAGTCAAATTCTCACAGTGCTGTGCACATCAGATTTACATCTCAAATTCGAGAGGGGATTTTCCAAAGCGTTACCGTTAACAAAACAGGCCTCTAAGGGTTGGGGAGGGGGATGGTGTGAGTAGACGCAGGCGTACTGAGTCTTTGTAGCTCGGCTATGGGCGGATTAAGAACACAATGGCAATATGCAGAAGATTAACGAGCCAGTGGAGAGAGGGGGTTGGTAGGCTAGGGTGACTCAGCCGATTGATGCTTGGCTAGGGAGGGATTAAAAACTCTGGAGGTGTGAGGCTGAAATAGTTAACAGCTGGAAGTGGAGGGACTCCTATATCAGCTGCTGCAGATGCAGTCTGTGAAACATTCTCTTTGACAAAGGGCAACGGCCCGAAACGCGTAAGAGGCTTTTACATCCCATGCCATGATGTCTACCATGGAATAAAGGATTTTTAATTCATCCATTGGTTCTAGCCCCCTTATTTTGGTATCGCTGTGCTCCGTTTTCCACAAGGAACTACATATGGGCAGATTAAGAACACAATCGCAATTTGCAGAAGATTAATGACCCAGTGGAGAGAAGGGGTTGGTAGGCTAGGGTGACTCAGCCGATTGACACTTGGGTAGGGAGGGATTAAAAACTCTGGAGGTGTGTGGATGAAATAGTTAACAGCACTGTAATTTCAAAAGGCAGTCCATCATAATAATTTGATGAATAACCCCCAAATACAACCCCCAAATACAGTACATAAAAAGCAAGTCACTGTAACTCCCTGTGCCCCATGCACCAAAAACAAACAGTAGATTTTCTATAGACAAATTAATATTCATACAGTATAAACGTCCATTTTTCATCTATCTCCATGTTTTACAAATGTTTTGTACATATTTCTCCGATTTCAATCTGCCAGAAGAATTTAATAAAGGCTGCAGTATGTATTATTGTGTGTTGATGGTGATGGTTAGAATTGCTGTGCACTTTAAATGTGTCAACATTGTACAGTATTTGTAAATAAATGTTTTTGCACTGACTCCACCAATAAAAGAACATGTTGAATTGCCTCACATTGTTTCCATTTGCTCCTTTGACTGTGTAACAAATGTAGAGGCTTGCTGCACTGTTTTTTTACTGTCTGACCGCAAAGCCGCAAGATCGGCAACATTGTAAAAAAAGAGCAATGAGCGCGCAATTGGCGTGGGAACTTCTGTTCTAGGGCACCTAGAGATAAATTTCATTTTGCCCCCAGATGTTAGGAACCCCCTCACTTCACCCCAGCAGGGTCCGAGCAGTAATGGCGACGAGAAAGATTCACACCGGTGAGGAGGGTCCTACCATTGAGTGCAATGGCGGAGAAAGCTTTGAACCGGCTAAGTCAGAATGAGCAGAAACCTGGATCCCACAACTCCGGTTCCGTTCAAACTAGTGGGCTCAGATTCGGTCACCATGTAGTCCTAGTTGCGGCAGGATTGCATGGCAAATTGCGACCCTCTCGTGGCAACAGAACGGAGTCAGGGTAATGTTAAAATTCAGGTTTCTGCCATTGACTTACATGGCAGAAAAAAAAGCCACTTTTGTAATGTGCTTTTAAACTGTCTTTTGGTATCTCCGGTTCCGGGGGTCGTGCAAGGCTGATATTTTACCACTATGGCAAGGGTCCTTCCGCATGAGGACCAGGCAAATTTAAACCCGCTCAGACCCACAGAACGGATTATTTTAAATTATATTTATATATTTATATATGTTTATTTTAAAGATATTAAAGAATGTACTGTATTGTATTTAAAACATGTGACTGTAAACCATACTGACTGACAAATGTTTCACACCCTGATGCAATATCAGTTTACTCTCAATTCTCACAGTGCTGTGCACATCAGATTTACATCTCAAATTCGAGAGGGGATTTTCCAAAACGTTACCGTTAACAAAACAGGCCTCTAAGGGTTGGGGGAGGGGGATGGTGTGATTAGACGCAGGCCTACTGAGTCTTTGGAGCTCGGCTATGGGCGGATTAAGAACACAATGGTAATATGCAGAAGATTAACGACCCAGTGGAGAGAGGGGGTTGGTAGGCTAGGGTGACTCAGCCGATTGACGCTTGGCTAGGGAGGGATTAAAAACTCTGGAGGTGTGTGGCTGAAATAGTTAACAGCACTGTAATTTCAAAAGGCAGTTCATCATAAAAATTTGATGAATAAACCCCCAAATACAACCCCCAAATACAGTACATAAAAAGCAAGTCACTGTAACTCCCTGTGCCCCATGCACCAAAAACAAACAGTATATTTTCTATAGATAAATTAATATTCATACAGTATAAACGTCCATTTTTCATCTATCTCCATGTTTTACAAATGCTTTGTACATGTTTCTCCGATTTCAATCTGCCAGAAGAATTTAATAAAGGCTGCAGTATGTATTATTGTGTGTTTTTTTACACAGGACATGCACGACTCCAGTCCCTGAGGGCCCAAACAGGCACGGTTTTCAAGATTGCCCTGTACTGTAGCAGTAAACCATACACCTGTTGATGGTTAGAATTGCTGTGCACTTTAAATGTTTCAACATTGTACAGTATTTGTAAATAAATGTTTTTGTACTGACTCCACCAATAAAAGAACATGTTGAATTGCTGCACTGTTTTTTTACTGCCTGACCGCAAAGCCGCAAGATCGGCAACATTGTAAAAAAAGAGTAATGAGCGCGCAATTGGCGTTGGAACTAGGTCAATTGGCGTGGGAACTTCTGTTCTAGGGCACCTAGAGATAAAATTAATTTTGCCCCTAGATGTTAGGAACCCCCTCACTTCACCCCAACATGGTCCGAGCAGTAATGGCAGCGAGACAGGGTCACGCCGGCGAGGAGTGTCCTACCATTGAGCGCAATGGCGGAGAAAGCTTTGAAACGGCAAAGTCAGAATGAGCAGAAACATGGAACCCATAACTCTGGTTCTGTTCAACCTAGAGGGCTCAGATTCGGTCACCATGTAGTCCTAGTTGCGGCAGGATTGCATGGCAAATTGCGACCCTCTCGTGGCAACAGAACGGAGTCAAGGTAATGTTAAAATTCAGGTTTCTGCCATTGACTTGCATGGCAGAAAAAAAGCCACTTTGGTAATGTGCTTTTAAACTGTCTTTTGGTATCTCCGGTTCCGGGGGTCGTGCAAGGCTGATATTTTGCCACTATGGCAAGGGTCCCTCTGCATGAGGACCAGGCGAATTTCAACCCGCTCAGACCCACAGAACGGATTATTTTAAATTATATTTATATATTTATATATGTTTATTTTAAAGATATTAAAGAATGTACTGTATTGTATTTAAAACATGTGACTGTAAACCATACTGACTGACAAATTTTTCACACCCTGATGCAATATCAGTTTACTCTCAATTCTCACAGTGCTGTGCACATCAGATTTACATCTCAAATTCGAGAGGGGATTTTCCAAAGCGTTACCGTTAACAAAACAGGCCTCTAAGGGTTGGGGGAGGGGGATGGGGATGGTGTGATTAGACGCAGGCCTACTAAGTCTTTGGAGCTCGGCTATGGGTGGATTAAGAACACAATGTTAATATGCAGAAGATTAACGACCCAGTGGAGAGAGGGGGTTGGTAGGCTACGGTGACTCAGCCGATTGACGCTTGGCTAGGGAGGGATTAAAAACTCTGGAGGTGTGTGGCTGAAATAGTTAACAGCACTGTAATTTCAAAAGGCAGTTCATCATAATAATTTGATGAATAAACCCCCAAATACAACCCCCAAATACAGTACATAAAAAGCAAGTCACTGTAACTCCCTGTGCCCCATGCACCAAAAACAAACAGTAGATTTTCTATAGATCACTTAACGAAACAACAAAGAGTGGGGAGTGATCACAGGACCATACTAATTGAATGAAGTATTTATATTCATAAGTGAGGTAATCAGAAGGTGGGTGCAAACTGTGAACTGAAAGTGAATCAGAAAAGGGGAAGGGGAAACACAAAATGAATGTGCCCCCAAAAGAATTCACTTAAATGCACACCACCCAAGTGTAAAAATTAACTTTTAATAAATCCTTAAAACATATATTACAAAAGTAACGTGTGATTAAAATTGTATTAAATCATAGCTATTAAGCAATCGTGTCGTAAGTTATTCATACTATCCCAGTACCAGTTGATAGGATGGGATGTTAAAGACAGGGAATGCTATGAATAGGGTGTTAACCCCTCTGGGGCAACGATGAGACCAATTGTAGAGTTGTATATAAATATATTCAGGTGGGTGGCCACAGGATTTAATATCCTATTATTGCTAAATATAGCTCCCTTGCACATTAACATAGAGATTTAGTCTGAACAATAGCGCTGGCATGTGATAGAATAATAGCTGTATTATAGATCTTCCAAACACAGCAGTGCTGGTTTAAATACACAGCAATTGGTTAAAGACACCTCACATAAGGTGCAAGGATAGCAGGCTCACTGACCATAAATGATTAATAAATGGTTAACTCATATGGTCTTCACAGTTACACCCAGGATACTGCAAACACTACATTAAAAACAGCTCCAAGTAGGAGACTGACAACATTGCGCGTCCAACGCGCGTTTCCCTCCAGCAAAGGAGCTTCTTCAGGGACAAGTATTACTGGGGGAATGAGGTCTAAACCCTTTTATACCCTTACAGCACCCCAATTACAAAATCAATGAATAACAGCTGTTGCACATGCGCACTACAGTCCCCTCCAAACTGACTCAGAAAACTGCTCAGAAGTTGATAAACACAGTTTTATTTAAAAACCGCAGTGTTGTGCCTTCATTTAACCTTATTCACGTTGTTTTCTGTTAGTTTTTAAAGCTTATAAAGCCTCAAAACATCCGCGCCGAGTCAAATATCTAATGCGCATGCGCGGGGACTTTAAACCCGGTCTTGGAGTCCATACATACATACTGCGCATGCGCGGGACCTTAGGAATAATTCAGATCGATTGTGTCCACTGCGCATGCGTGGGGACTTAGGAAATATTCCAGTCATATCTTATGCTCATGATGCTTGCGCGGCAACCTGGAGACTGCCATCGAATGGCATAGACGCAGACTGCGCATGCGCGAGAACTTAGGAATAATTCCATTAGCGCCTGTATTCATCGCGCATGCGTAGGGACTTAGAAATATTTCCAATACTGTCTATTGTGGTCTATATGGATAGCGCATGCGTGGGGACTTAGTGAATTTCGCGAATTCTGCCTGATGGTATGGCGCATGCGCGGGGACTCTAAATTTATTGCAGAGACTCCCTAGGTTCAGCGATCGTGCATGGGGTCTTAGAAACTGTCTGATCTATACCCCAATGGACCTAGGGACAATGTTATATACTGCATGACCAGGTGCAAGTATATAGTGAGCAGGGATGGACTGGTGCTGACAAACAGTCTCAGACCTGCTGATGGCACAGAGATAATATTATATATAAAACAAATATGCCGGGTGCTGAGAGAAAAGGGGGGGGGGAGGGGGGAAGGGGGGGGGGGGAAAGGAGGGGGAAAGGGTATAAGACCTGTATTACACATTTATATTATCCGGTGATTATACCAATAAAAATGATTTTATACAATCCACCATAAATGTAGTTTATTGAGCAATGTGTCGGCTTGAAATGCAGTGATTGATAAATAGATTTAACAATATTTGAAACGTAAATGTATATATGTACAGAATTAATTGTCAATGATTGTCATATATAGCACATATACGCACATTACACGAACACTAAGCCCAATGTTGGGCGTAGGACTTTAATAATATTGTCACTAGTCTAAATAATAATAATAATATTGAAATATTATAATATATTAAATCAATACCGAAAGCTGGGAATTTACATAGTGGACAATGGAAAGGACGTAGCAGGATGTCGGAGAGACCAGTGAACTATATATTCACAGTGTGTAGTAGATGGATATTTATGTCCAGACGAATAATCCCCAAATCAAATGAAGGGCGTGAAAGTGAACCCCTCATTAAGGCCATTTGGACTCCTGGTTCTTAATTTATAAATCCATTCTGCTTCGATACGAAGCAAGGATTGGTCGATATTACCGCCTCTCATGGGACATTTCAATTGATAAATGCCCATGAATTTAATTACACTCGTGTCGCTATTATGACATTGTGAGACGTGTCTAGCAACCGATGTCTCTGCAGAGTGCTTGATGGAATTAATGTGTTCAAGAACACGTCTGCGTAATTGTCTAGTTGTTTTTCCAACGTATCTCTTACTTTATTTTAAATTATATTCGCGCAATTGGCGTGGGAACTACTTAGGGCCTCGGTCAAGTTCACGGCCAATTGGCATGGGAACTTCTGTTCTAGGGCACCTAAAATTCATTGTGCCCCCAGATGTTAGGAACCCCCTCACTTCACCCCAACAGGGTCCGAGCATGTACAGTACTGTACTATTACACAAATTAATCGTTCCTGGCACTGTAAATAAAGTCCAAAAATACCGTGAACCAACAAGGCAGTCTCTAGTATAGGCTTCCTTAGGCAGGTTGATGGTCTTGATAGTGATATTTCAGACAGGGGAGTTGTAGTCCTTATGAATGATGTTCAGCTGTTTCTGAAATAACAGAAAAGACAACAGGGCACACCAATTGCGTAGTGTGTTTCTTCAATTGTCTCCCTATCTAAAATCCTAGAATCCTACTTACAGGATATGGGCTAGCAACATTCAGTTGAGAGAATCTGTGACATCCGTCCCTTTCCTTCAGGGAGTGTTGGAGTGAAAAATCGACACTGAGTGAGGGAGATTCCAGCAGACCAGACCACGTGGGATCCGTGAGATGATCTGAAGGAAAGGGACGGATGTCACAGATTCTCTCAACTGAATGTTGCTAGCCCATATCCTGTAAGTAGGATTCTAGGATTTTAGATAGGGAGACAATTGAAGAAACACACTACGCAATTGGTGTGCCCTGTTGTCTTTTCTGTTATTTCAGAAACAGCTGAACATCATTCATAAGGACTACAACTCCCCTGTCTGAAATATCACTATCAAGACCATCAACCTGCCTAAGGAAGCCTATACTAGAGACTGCCTTGTTGGTTCACGGTATTTTTGGACTTTATTTACAGCGCCAGGAACGATTAATTTGTGTAATAGTATTGTTTGTACAGATTTGGAATAATCTGCTGTTTTTTTGTTCCTTAGGCTGCTTTATATTTGTATTTATATCACATTATTGTCAATCACATTTTTTGATATAACCACCTTCACTTCAATTAGTGTGTAGGCCAGCGCTTTTTAGAGGGCTTATATTGATTTGTTTGTTTGCATGTACAGTACTGTACTTTAAAATAAATTAAATATGCAATTTTACTATTACCGCGCGCGCACGCACAGACTGTGTACTGACGTAGGTTGAACCGCGAAGGTATTAGACTTCAAAGACAACAGATCGCAAACGCCCCCATGAGTTTTTACACGGCATTGCAGTATTGCAGACAGCGGGAATAAAATGCTTAAATCACGGGCGAGAAAATAACGCAATACTCTCCGGACGAAAACGACACAAAACCGCACATCACTGGGATAATCTTAAATTCGCGGAGCTAGCCGAGTTAGAATAAAGTTGGTCGCCACTGTATATGTATATGAATATATATATATATATATTTGATGAACTATACTGGTGTCAGAACCAACAGCCCTGGAACCCACAACCACTGTTTTTATAGGCAGCAGCTCTAGCAGTGTGTGCAAAACCAGCTGATGGCTAGTAGTTCACCACTGTAACTGACTACTAGCATACCTCCAAGCGATATCTATAGTACAGTATGTTGTTTATTATAACCTTGAAAGGACAATGCACAAAGTAATATGTTCTGAGGGTTATCAGTTACTGAGGCCAGGTGAGATAAAATAAAACACAGGTTTTCTGACACGCACAAGTAAAAACATAATAACTACTAAATGTAAAAGATCTCTCTCTTTAAATCCAAGTGCAGATTTTCAGTGATAAGAAAAAATGGCAGATTTGCCTTTTTGAGACGGTTTCGTGGCTGAAAGGATCTGGCTAATGCTCGGTGGATTAAAATTCTAAAAAAATATTTACCCATCTATTATTGACTCCACTCCATGTAGCTGTGGAGAAAGTGCAGAGACAGTGCAACAATGTTTCATAGACACACACTGTTGTATCACAAAAACATTAATGCAATAGATCTTACATGCTAATTCCAAAATTAATGTTATGGGGCACTTTACACAATAGTAGTGTTCTATAATGAATATAGGTCCTGAGGGTCTATATTAATTATAGAACACTACTATTGTATAAAGTGCCCCTGAATATTAATTTTTTGATTGTCATGTAAGAAATCTATTGCTATCATGTTCTTTTTGTTACAACAGTGAGTGACAATGAAACATTGGCGCACTGCCTCTACACTTTCTCCACTACTACAGTTAGTGTATTCAATAAAAGAAGACGGACTGCTAATTTTTCCTGGCATTAACCCAGGTAGGATATCTGTGAAGTACCACTACTTTGAAGAAACAAGTCCTGTGCTATGGACATACGGTCATGGATTAGTGGTGACTCCACTTCAAGTTGAAGAAATTCAGAGGAATTTAGCACCTGTGGGCCTCTGTGATATTAAAGGATTACCGGGGGGTTTTGTTTGGAGACTGCTGAGCAGAAGGGGGTCTGTGAATTGATTGTGTGTAATAACAGAGCCCCATCCAGCATATTATGCATTTTTGGGGCTTTAAGTATGGTGGGATATATTGATTGGGGACTCCACTGAGTACCGACACAGGTGTTCTAGCTATGCAAGTTTTTTTTTAACCATTATGGAGGAATGATTTATGATCAGGGATAGTGTGGCTCTCACTGTGGATGTCTTCAAATGTTGTGTGTTTATAGTTAACCCCTCTCTCACATGATAAGGGGTTCCTAGGACTAGAGATGGGTGAATTCGCCAAAATCCATGTCCTGGATTTTCTTGCATTTCTCCCCCAATATCCGTTATGCGATGTAAAATCCACAAATGGATTTAATTGGTTTAAATCCGTGCATATTAATAAAAAAAAATGATATTGGATATAACCCATGGACGGATTTGTAGAATCCAATCCATGGATTCAGCAACATGTTAGCGTATTCTTATAAATCCGCCAACGGATTGCTGAATCCGTCCACGGATTAAAGAATGCGCAAAAGTGTATTGGTAAAAAATAATATAAAATCCGTAAAACACGAATTGCCCTTTTTTGAGATTGATCTGCTGAAATTCGCGAACCAAAGGAACATGCCGATCCACTGCAAATCCAAATCAGCCCCCCAATATGTCCATCTCTACCTGGGATATCAGTTAAAACGGTGAAAGGGTTTATTGTTGTTGATATGGGAGTTGGTTGACAAAAGGGACAGGATGGCCGGCGCATCAAAAACAGATCAGTCCCATACATATATATAACCGCCTGGACCTCTGCATTGAGATTAATAGTAAATATAACATCCCTTATAGGGAAAGGGAGTAGTACCTAGTGTACACTGACACATATATATAGTACATAGAGTGGCCCATAGACTGTATTAATTGGTAGCATGAACCCACAAGGGTAACTCACTGTTCAGCTTTATCCTCCAGTGCGGTCCTATTGCGGTTCTTCCTTAAGTGGCGTGCTGATCCACCAGCAGAGTAGCAGAAAGTAGAAAAAGTAGAAAAAGGCAGCGCACTTGATTTGTATTAAATAATTATTTATTATATAAACTTATATTGTATTTTCACTATATGTTTACATAGGTTCCAATATCATACTTAATTTTATTATAACTGTCTGTGTATATTTATCATACTGCTAAAAACTCTTCTTGATTGGTACAACTGTGTGAAATAATTAGCCTATCAGGGCTGAAGCTCACGTATATAGAGAGTTCTGGGCAGATGTACATATACCCCAGAAGAAGTCCTATATAGGACAAAACATGTAGGGCTGAAGTCCTTGGTATGATCTTTTAATAATAGTCATAAGACTGTTTTGTAAAATACCTATCTCAGGCTGTTTATGCATGCCAAGGTGTAAGGGACTGTTACGGCGATCCCCTCGGCTCACTGAACTGCTGAGTCACTCTGACGTCATCACCCAATACCATCACAAGACTTCGGGAGTTAGGAAGTTAAGTTCCAAAGTGGCAGTGGCGGCTGTGTCAACGGCAGTGAACACTCTCCGTGGAGATCCAACCTTAATGGATTCCTCTCCGCTATTGAGATAGGATTTTATCCTGAAATGCCTGAATTTGCTACATTAATGTATGTGGCTGTCTATGTGCGCTGTAGTATCAATACAAACGTACTTCACCATACTGGCTTTCTCTTCATCTTTTAGGTTCTACTACATTTTTGGAAGCAATTTGTGGGCTCTCATTTATGCATTTCCCTGAAGTTGTTTCATACAGATGCAGCCACCAGTATCCGACAACTTGCCTTGGAAAATCTGGGGCAATCTCACAGTAAACTGCAACATTTCTGTGAGATTCTGCAGCAACACTAATGGCCCATCGGATTAACAAAGCGGGGGTCCCTGCAGTCCCCTTCAGGAACCCCCACTGTGTTAAGCCATTAGTCTGGCTGCAGAAATCTCACAGAATTGTTGCAGTTTACTGGGAAATGGCCCCAGATTTTCCAAGGCAAGTGGTCGGATACTGGTGGCTACATCTGTATATTGTTTTATCTATACGTTATTGATTGCGCCTTTTGTTTCTCCCTTTACATTGCGGCAGCATTCAGTGATACCATCCATTAATTTCCTGCTGACAATTTGCGCACCATATCTTCTCTTTTGTTATATACAGGCATACCCCGCATTAACGTACGCAATGGGACCGGAGCATGTATGTAAAGCGAAAATGTACTTAAAGTGAAGCACTGCATTTTTCCCACTTATCGATGTATGTACTGTACTGCAATCGTTATATACGTGCATAACCGTTGTAAATAACGCATGTGTAACAGGCTCTATAGTCTCCCTGCTTGCGCACAGCTTCGGTACAGGTAGGAAGCGAGTATTGCTGTTCAGGACGTGATGACAGGCGCATGCGTGAGCTGCCGTTTGCCTATTGGGCGATATGTACTTACTCGCGAGTGTACTTAAAGTGAGTGTACTTAAAGCGGGGTATGCCTGTATATATATATATATATATATATATATATATATATATATATATATATATATATATATAATTATATACAATATAGATCTGCGCCTGTGTGGAGATGTCAGAGAATAAGGTGGAATGAATATATCTGAAATTGTGAGCATTGATTACGTAAATATATTAACCAATATACATTAATAAAACATGACAAATAGATGTCTAACCATATTAAATTAAAAAATATATATATTAAAAATAAACATATACGGTGCTGTGGAACCTCCTATAGGTGCACAATGCAAGCTGTCTTTTTGAGTCCAAAAGCAATGTCCAATGAAGGGGAATAAAAATAAAGCACTATCTGGAAACAGGCAGCTTCTTCAACGAGGGTGCAACGACCTCCCTCACCACCTGCATAGAAAAAAAGAGAAGAAAAAAAGCGCCGATTCCTAGTGCATTACTGTGCAATAAAATATTTAATTTCCCAAAAAGGCTCATAAAATGAACTCACAAACATAGATAGGTAAAAAGCATGTTATGAGATAATACTCATGCTCCAAAGGATCAGCAACCGCCGCATCACTGCTAGACTGCTCCGTAGCTTCACCGTGTCCAATCTTGTCCTCGTGGTTCACCGTCAAACAGGAACTCACGAAGTCGGGCTCACCGCAACTCCTCTCCCCGGTCACACACCAACAGATGAACCTTGGTTCCCTCCGGGGAAGATAGATGTGGCGGGACTGCAAATGACGTCACCCGGTCGATTTAAAGAACAAACGGGCTAGGATTTACCAACAGATCTGCCAGCAGCGTTGGAGGATCAACTGCACAACTGTCCCTACGCGTTTCATCAGATTAACTGACTTCTTCAGGGGTTGGGCTCTGGGTCCATTATGTGCTTATATATACACCCACGAGTCCAATTGGCTAGATTGAAAGTGATTAGCAAAACCTGTGTAAACATACAACATGATTATATACTCTGACCATACTAGAATCATTTGTATGGCTAAAAGATAGTATGTGCTACTATTGACAATACAAAATACAAAAATAATTATACATATAAAACCATTATGCACA